>NC_073696.1:6972507-7572507 GCF_029784165.1 Wyeomyia smithii
TGTATTTGATACATGTCTAGCTAATTTAATGGATTTTTGGATGTTCTGTTAGGTCGATAATTATCTGTTTTGACAAATAATGCTCTAGGCGAAGAACCAAAAAAGAGGAAAATGGTCCTTTCGGTAATAATACCTTATGTACATAATTTGTGTAACTGTTCCTTAAAAAAATGTTTAGTCTTATTTCACTTGTAGAGTGTGGATAAAGAATATAGATTATTCGAAAAGTTGGTGTAAGAGAAGTATATCGTTTTCTTTCCACATTTTAAAGACTGCGAAACCGAAAGAAACTCATCTGAGTAACCTAACAGTCGATAAAACTTACAGTAATAAAGGTAGATGAAAAAAGATGATAAACAGTGCACCAGTATAATTTATAGTCTGTAGCAAGTATGTTTTTGTTATAAACAGAAATCGTCCAAAAATATTAATTATCCAACATAAAATGCATCGAAATTTATTCTTGGACGCGAGAATACCAGCTAGAACATAGAATTTTTCTCAAAAAACAGGAATGATAAAGTTCTTTAAGCAGGTTGGTAACGTCTCCGCCAACCACGCTCGACGCCTGGGTTCGAATCCCACCGCCGACATAGGTGTCGATGGTTGTGAGGTGGCGTGATCCACTCACAACCAACCCAACTGGTCTAGACTCAATCCTAGCCGACACCGGGAGATTTTCTGAGGCGAAAAAATCTCTGGGATCACGCCTTCCATCGCATGAGGAAGTAAAGCCGTTGGCGCCGGTCCGTTAATAAACGGGTCGTGAGTTAGAGTCCTGGGTGTGGAGTCGCCTCCCTGGGCGTCGGTGATTGGCCACAACAGTGGCGGAACTAGACCGACGGAAAATAAGCGAGAATGAAAAAAAAAGTATGAGGGTGGTATTCAAGACACGACCACATGACGTTGACTACCGCATTCTTATAAAAAAAAAAATATTCCATCGAAGCAAATAGTAGAGGGAATTGCAACGCTTCATCTACAATACTTCTGTAACAAAATTTCGAGGCACCAAAAGGTACCAGTTGCCGATTATTCTCGTTTACTGGTAGTCCGTCCAGAATTCCAGCCATTTTAGTATTTTGCAGTAGCTATTTATTACTAACAGCCACCAGCATAACAGGTGAAACCGGCACGAGATGACCGGTACTATTTTGTTTTTCCTCCTTTTAGCTGCTAACACCGAGCGTCCGTATGTATCCGGTACGGTTTAATAATGAAACTGATGGGGTGAAATGTTCGAACGATACGTTTTATACCAAGGCTTCGTCAGATAATTAGAAAGAAGGAGGGGCTACATAGATGATGGAATGGTAAAGACAAATGTTTCTTGAAAGCTGCGCCGGCCGCTGTCGTAATATTAACACCAACACAAACATGCATTTTTGCAAGGTTTTTTCCGCTAGCAGCAGTATTTGGTAAAACAGAAAATTCAATTAGCCGCTTCTGTACCAAAATTTCGAGGCACCAAAAGGTGCCAGTTGCCGATTATAGTTTCCTGGTTAGTCCGTCCAGAATTCCAGCCATTTTAGTGTTTTGCAGTAGCCATTTACTACTAATGCCACCAGCATTACGGGTGAAACCGGCACGAGATGAGCGGTACTCTTTTGTATTTCCTCCTTTCAGCTGCTATCACCTAGCGTCCGCATGTCACTGGTGCGGTTTTGGAATCAGAATGATGGGGCGCCGGCCGCTGTCGTAAAACAGTGTGTGCAGCAAGGAAAGCGAAAAATAAGCGAACTGGAAATATGATACAGATTTGGAAAAATATACCGCATCCCGACGGGAATGATAAAATGTAGGTATTTATTTATCTAACTTAAATAAAATAATTGTATACTGAATCTGACTTTTTTTTGTCTCTTCGAGAATTGTAATCTCGTAGTTTAATGCATGAAATGAAAAGAATTTTTTTCATATGAATGCTAAGGTTGAACTTGAACGTATATAATAAAGGGAAAATCAACTGCCATCGTTCGCAGAAGGACGAATATAGCCTAACCAGATCAGACGGACATCAGAAAAAAAAAATTTAAACATGATTGGCATTCCGTGAGCAGGTCAGTTTTGTGGTGTAAAAAAATTCGCGAAAAAAAATTGGACGGATAAATAAAAGCCACGCCGTTCCGCCGGTTGACGATTCAACCAATCACGAAAATTGGAGTTTATTTTCCCGCCCACGATGACCGGTCCCGGTCTATCAGTGGCAGAGTAGGCTTCTGCTCTGGTCGCTTGTGTGATGTGTGTGGTTTCCACTTGAATGATGGTCCGATCTGACGCTTGTGCTGCCAGTGACGAATGCCGTACGGCCAACCGCATGGCAGTGCCCCGGTGCGATGATGGGATGACTGTTTTTACGCTGCATTTTATTGCAGGTCACTTTTTATTTAATTTAAAAATGATTATTTAATGTGAAATTATTGATTAGAGAACTGTTTAAGTAAGTGGTGATGTAACGCCACATCAGCAGGATCCCCAATAGATTAGTATCATCTGAAATCATCGTCCATAAAGCCGTGTAATCCGAGCTTCTCACAGCTTCCGGCTGTGTAATTCACAACGCAGGTGAACGGCAAAGCTCATGAGTAATATTCATCGGTCATTGTTAACGGCCTTGTTAGCCGTTTTGCGGCATCCCCGGAATGCTGATGTGGGATTTGCAGCTCATAAATTACTTAAAATTACTAATTAATTGCTTACGGTCGAAGCAGCGGAACCGAAACCGAAAGCGAGAATGATACACGGTATGGCACCCCGCTTCTGGCACACGCTGTTTTCAGGTACCTTGTATGGTGCGTTGGTTATTGGCTAGGTGTGGAGTGGAAATCGATGCCAACCCGCGCATAGCACCAATTGCCAGTTTCGATGACAACGAGGACGCCCCACCGTGTGGAGAGACCCCGAAGGCGATGCTATTAATTATACCTATTCACCTCAATTAAATTTCCATCCATCAAGAAGGCAACGCGAATAGGCTGCGAGTTGCTTACGATAGGAGATTCGAATGGTTTTACTAATAAACTGGAGATTCGAGTAGTAACGATTGTGGTTAATCGATAACTGAAACTGATCAAAAGGAAATAGAATGTTTTCCAATAAGAACGCAGTCTGTGGAATCAGATTTTATTACAGTATTTGAGTAGAAATCAGGGCGTTTAAAACTGTTATTACAAGTTTCTTAGACTCATGTTTTTCGAACTTCAAACCAAGGAAGGATTTTTTTTTGTATCTCATTAAATGGTTATAAATTGCATTTTATTATTACATTCATACTTAATTCTGATTAAAGAATATCAATCCTTTGGAAAGAAGATTCTACCCTCAATAAACCTCTTGTACTCTTTGGGCCAAACATTCATCTCGATCCAATCGATATAGCTCGCGACTTGGGTATACACGGACTCCGATTTTCCCATGCCGCAAGCGGTGCCGGAGGACGTAACTCCGACGACGTGATAGACACAGGTTTTAACATCCGTCACCGTTTGTAGGGGACCACCGGAATCACCCTGACAGGTATCTTTATTACCTTCGTTACAGCCCACACAAAGCTGTTCGTCTAGAACGCCGTCACTAAATCTTGGGTGATATTCGAACTTCGTCTCGCATGTTGAACTGCTTATTATATCCAACCGTACTTTCATCAGTATTGCAGAGGAGTTACCGTCTACGTTCACAGAGGCAAAAAAAAACAACAAGTGATTAGGTTAGTAGCTAACCGCAACTCAACTTACAATATTCGGTATCACCAAATCCAGTCGCAATGGCCCTAGTTAGGTTCAGCGGTATCGTTGTCCACAAGCAAGCCGGACGAATTACATTGGAAAATTCAATATCTTCAGATAATTTCACTAGCGCAATGTCGTGATACGACTTGCCCAGTCTATGCTTCGGATGTTTGATGAATGTTTCCACATAGAACTCAACTTCATCTCCCGGCTCTAGTGTGTTGTGCTCCCCTAGCATAACCACCTTCGGCTTTCCGCAGTGAGCCGCTGTCAGCACGAACCGTTCGCTAATCAGTGATCTGCCGCAGCGAAAGACTATCTGCTGGGTCACGGCTGCATCTTGGCTTAAGGGCTATTCCCACTGCTTTCGTTCCGGGACCGGGCCGGGCCCGGGCTCGTCCGGGACTTTTCATGCATTCACACTGCGCCGTGCTTGAACCGTGCCTGCGCTGCGCTCTGGCTGAGAAATGTTGATGTGTGTATGTGAAAGAACGTCTTTCTCTTTTTTTCATACCGCAGCTCACTCCGCGCGAAATATGTCACTACAACATACACGCATCCACCCGAGTGCCTTCCGTGCACTCTCCGGCCAACACAAAGTATCGTCGGCAACGATAGTTTTTCTCTCGCACTGCGGCAGCACGACGGCAACTCAACGCTGCCCCGGTCTGGGCACGGCGCGTCGGTGTGAATGTGTTCATAAGAACGCATGCAATCAATCTCAAACGAGCCCGGACGACACGCGGAACAGCCACGGCCCGGTCCCGGAACGGAAGCAGTGGGAATAGCCCTTTAAATAACCTAACCGTGCCTGGTGAGGAAACTCTCCCGGGCGCGCTTTTTCACCATTAACGATTAAATCCACTGAACTAGAACAGTTGGGTGCAGAAATCTCATACACTGTCGGCTTCACCAATGGACCTACGTACGCTTTGTGCGTATTTTTATCGATGAATTCCTGACATTCTGAAGGTAGATTTGAGATTAAAAACATGACCTCGGTCTACACTAGATTATGTCAATTGCTGAAGCTTCTTACTTTGGTTCGCAATGTGTTCCGCTTTCGGAAGGAAGACTGTAAAGAAAGCAATTGGTTTATGAATACATTTGAATTTTTTAACAGGTTTACCTCTTCCTGTGACGGCGGTGATGGGGTTACCCTGCAGTAGACAGAGCGCACTTAGAACCGCGAATGTAAAGCGACAGCGGTAGGCAATCATTGCGGTTTGAGCAATCGAGCGCAACTAAGTTATTGGAGTCACGTTAAACAGGATTAAACACTTTGTTTGACATTGACTCTTGACTGAAAGGCTGGTGAAATTTTTTGTGTCTGTAGTTTTGGGGGCTTCAGCCTGTAGCTCATGTTAAAAATCAATTTACATTTTGATACCAATTCGTGAGTATTTCTTGATTGCTGGTGGTAATTTGACTTATTTGCCGTGGTCTCTTGAACTTTAACAGGAGTGAAAAATGTGTGTCACTATTTGGTACCATTGCATGTGAGGCAGAATTTCCGTGAAACCGCTATATTATGTGTGACTCCAGTGTTTTTTTTATTACTTCATTAGGGTGGCTTTCAGCCAAAGGCTGGTTCGCCACCATTACCCCCTTCCCAAAGTCAAGTAAAAATACAAGGAGTAGTCCTGAGGGGGCAGCTCCAGGTCCTGGACATCCAGGTAGAACTTTTGTTTTGTTAATATAAATGTTGCAGCTTTCCTTAAGACGATATCTAAGTAGGGTCTTCATCATGTTTTAGTAGCATTATTGTTGTTTTAACTTCTTCTCTTAGTCCTATTTTTGCGGTCGTCTTCATTTTGTTTATATGTCCTGATATAGTTCTGTTTCTTTTAGATAGGCGATTAGGGCTGCAATTCGGCAGGGGTCGTCTCCAACTGCTTCTTTAATGTTTGTTGAGATTCCGTATAAATTTCGTGGGCCTTGGTATTGTGGACAGTAGCAAATAAAATGCTCTACAGAGTTATAGGTTTCGCATGCATCGCATTTGGTTCGGAAGTCGCCTTGGCCGGAATAATTGTGCCTTATGCGGGTGTGTCCGCATCGGATTCGGGATATCACCACCTGGGATCGGTGATCAATTGGGTCTTCCCAGCGACGAGTATCATCTATTATTTTTCGGAGGAAGGATTCGTGGGATCCAGTTCTGTCAGTGTCCTGCCAAACCTTTGTCCATGCCTCCCAGATAATGTCAGTCGTCCATCTTTTGAGATCATCCGCAGGAACGCGTCGTGTCCATTTTTTCCTATTGCGTCCCAAGCCTGCGAGGTGGTCTGCTTCTTCGTTACCCGGAACACCACAGTGACCAGGTATCCACGCAAATACAGTATTTTCAGGAACAAATTTCTGTATCCATTGATGTAAGGATGCGTAGATCTTTCATTGCTGAGCGCCGATATGATGCTCGCAGAGTCGGTGAGAATTATCAAAGGTTTTTCTGTTGGGAATGATAATGCAATCATTATGGCTGCCGCTTCTGCTGTGAAGATACTGTCTTGATCTGGAAGTCGGCGACAAAATGCGATGCCAGGTCCGGAGACTCCTACTCCAACTTTGCCCCTAGCCACTGATCCATCTGTATATCGAACAACCCGGTCCATATATTTTGTCCGAAGAAGCTCAGTAACGGATGCACGTACAGCGTGTGGGTTGGATCCAGCTTCGAAATTGTTTTTGCCTTTCTCCTAGAAAAATATAGCAACCACTGGAAAAACCGAAGGTATAAAAGTGGTCCCAATGGCCGAATGTCATATACCACTCGACTTCTTTTGACGAACTGAGCATTTTCCGTATGTATGTATGTATGTGTGTATGTGTGTGTGTGTGTGTGTGTGTGTGTGTGTGTGTGTGTATGTGCAACTTTTTTTTCTCACTCACTTTTCTCAGAGATGGCTGGACCGATTTTCATGAAATTAATTGCAAATGAAAGGTCTAATTGCGCCATAGGTTGCTATTGAATTTCATTGTAATCGGATTTTTAGTTTAGAGGTTATGTATCAAAATGTAAAAATCACGAAACATCAATATCTTAGAAACCACACAACCGATTTCAATAAAACTGGTTCCAAGTGATTGGGCTGTCCCCAGAACCCTTAACTTTAAAATTTCCTAATGATTGAACATATGGTTCAAAAGTTATGTAAAAAAAAGTTATCCTGAGTTTGTTTAAACTCACTCATTTTCCTCAGTGATGGCTGAACCGATTTTCACAAAATTAGTGTCAAATGAAAGGTCTAGTTGCCCCATAGGTTGCTAGTGAATTTCATTGCAATCGGATTGTAACTGTGTTCGTTGTTCATAAAAATGTGAAATCACATAATTAAAGTAAACATATTGACTTTCTCCTAACGATCCCTGGCTAATTAAAAGGTAGAAAAGTGATCCAAATGGCTGAATGTCATATACTACTCGACTCAGTAAGACGAATCGAGCATTTTCTGCATGTATGCATGTATAGGTGTATATGTTTGTGTGTTGGTGTGTACGTGTGTATGTGCACCTTTCTTTCGCACTCACTTTTCTCAGAGATGACCGATTCTTTCTATCTTGGTGTCAAATGAAGGGTCTATTTGCCGCTTAGGTTGCTATTGAATTTCATTGTAATCGAACTTTTAGTTTTTGTGCTGCGTCAGAATGGGAAAAACGCTCTAATATCTCAGAAGCCATGAACATAGTTGAATTCGAATAAATGGGTTTTCAAACCCTTTAACAATAAATTTCATAATGTTTAAACATGTGGTTTGAGAGTGATAGAAAGAAACGAAACCCGCAGACTGTTTAAAACTATAGCTACGATCAAAATATGTGGCCTCAACATCATTTAAATTTGCTATTGTACTATTTTAATGTTTGCGGCCTTGCTCGGGATTGAAGTTGAAATTAAAAGTCATTTCTATCATTTCACTTTTTGCCTTTCTCCTAGAAAGATATAACAATCACTGCAAAAACTAAAGGTATAAAAGTGCTCAAAAGGGCTGATTGTCGTATACCACTCGACTCAGTTCGACGAGCTGAGCATTTACTGCATGTGTGTGTGTGTGTAACGCTCTCCCAATCTCACTCGATTTTTTCAGAGATGGCTGAATTGATTCCAATGAAATCATTTGCAAATGAAAGGTCTAGTTGCCCTATAAGACCCTATTGAATTTTATTGTAATCTGATTCCTAGTTTAAAGGTTATGTATCAAAATGTAAAAATCACGAAACATCAATATCTCAGAAACTACACAACCGATTTGAACAAAATACCTAAAAACCCTCAACTTTTGAAGTTTATGAAGATTGAACATATGGTTCAGAAGTTACAGAAAGAAACGTGTTCTGGAGAATGTTTAATCTCACTCATTTTTCTCAGAGATGGCTGGACCGATTTTCATAAAATCAGTGTCATATGGAAAGTCTTGTTGCCCCATAAGACCCTAATGATTTTTTTTGCGAATGGATTATTACTTTTCCTGTTATGTTTAAAAATGTGAAATCCAGCTATGAAAAAAACATATTCCGAAGACTACTTGGACTCACTCACTTTTCTCAGAGATGGTTGACCCGATTTCCACAGAATTAGTATCAAACGAAAGGTCTAGCTGCCTCATAACACCCTGTTGAATTTTGCTGTAATCGGAATGTAACTTCGTCTGTAATGTATCGAAATGTGAAAATCACTAAACTTCATTATCTTAGAAACTACACAACCGATTTGAACAATATTGATGTCGAATGAACGGGCTAGTTAAGGGTTAACTGATGAACTACGATTGAACACGTGGTTTCAAAGTTTGGCTCCCCCATACGTTCCCTTTTCATTTGATTGTAATCGAACTTAAGCAACCGTTATGTTTTAATTTGTAAAACAACGAAAGTCTATTATCTCAAGTACTACACGACTTATTTGAACATAACTAGTGTCATACAAACGAGTCATCTCTCAAACTTACAAATAACAAACTATGGGTCTATGAGTATCTTGGGCTGGTTCCAACCTCTGGTTCCGCACCAGTGGACTTCAACTACCGGCGGGAGCTCATGGTTGGTCGTGTCCTTGGAACCCCTCCATTTCCGGTCCATAAGTTTTAGCGAAAAAGCTAATCGCCCGGTGGCAAATCGCTTTGACAATATAATGATGGAAAGAAAGCATTCCACTTTCGACGCATACTGAATTAACAGGAGTAGACGGTAAAAGTCCGGCTGTAATGCGAATAGCTTGCCGGTATGTTGGGCCGAGCTTTTTCACGAGGGTTTGCACACCAGTTATTGTGAGTTGCAATCCATATGTTAAACGGGAGTTTATAACCATGTTGGCCACGTTAAGTCTTGTCGCTCGATTTGTGTTTGTATGCCGTCCAGAAAGGGCCTTGATAAGGTTGATTCTGCTGCGGCAGTCCTCCTCAATCTTATCGCAGTGTGGGGTGAAGGTGAGATGACGATCAATGGTGATTCCCAAGATTTTCATTGTTTTGCGCCTTGGAATCGCAACACCATCAATTATGATGGGATTATCCAAAATCCTGTGGTTCGAGTTGCAAATATGCATATATTCGCTTTTTGCTGCAGAGAGTTGGAAACCAGTCGAGGAGGCCCAGCTTGCCACCCAGGATGCAGCTTGCGCAAGCTTACGTCTAAGAGCCTTTACTGTTTTTCCAACCACCATCAATACGATACCGTCGGCATAGACGAATATTCTTATTCCTTTCGGAAGGCTGTCGAATACGCTATTCATTTTTATTAAAAAGAGAGTCACCGCCAGTACTGACCCTTGGGGGACACCCGTTTCTTCAAAAAAAGCCCGGGATTTTTGATTTCCATTTATTACCTGGAAGGATCGTAGGCTCAGGAATCCCTTGATAAAGTGTAGCATGTTCCCGGTTATGCCCCAGTTGATTTATTGTTGTAGCACAGCCGGCATCCAAGCACGATTATATGCCTTTGTGATATCCAGCGCAGCAATCTCAACATGTAAGTTTCCTTTTTTTGCCTCGTCTAATGCCTGGCTAAGAGTACCGAAGTAGGTGATGGTACCACCACCTGGGCGGAATGCGTGCTGTCGTGGATCTAGAAGTTTGTTGTAATAGAGATGCTGGGTTAAACGTCGATTCACCATCCTTTCCATCACCTTCGATGCACAGCATGTTAGTGAAATAGGACGGTAGTCCTCTGGAGATCGTCCATTCTTGTTTGGTTTCTTGATTGGGACCATAAGGCTGTGGTTCCATTCAGGGGGGAAACTATGTTCGGTCCAGATTTTGTTTATGATTGCTAAAAGCTTTACTTTACCACTGATAGTTAGGTTGTTAAGCAATGGATAACCGACGTCATCGGGCCCGGCTGATTTTCCTTTAGATACTGCTAGTGCTCGCTTGGCTGGAAAAGCTGATTTAAATGCGGATTTGATGAATTCGGTTGTATATCCGTTTAAGGATGATAGACCATGGAAGTACTCTCCGAGTGTATCGGCGACTATAGCTGGGTCCGTTACTCTCCTGTTTCCAGTTTCTAAGGCTATGCCTGAGTATTTACGTTTCCCAGCAATTGCATTAACCCTCCTCCAGATTTCCACCGATGTGTTTTCACTACTGACTCCATCAATAAACTCTTGCCAACTGGCAGTTTTTGCATCACGGATAATACGCTTGCATTCATTTCTCTGTTTCCGAAATGCGTCCGCTACTTTTTCCTTCTCCGGGTGATCTACAGGCAGCCGTTTATTAGCCCGCAGGGCTTTTCGCCTTGCTTTAACCGCTGCTTTAACATCTGGTGGCCACCATTGAAGTGCTTTCCTCCCTGGGGGAGAACTAGTTCTGGGAATTAAAGCTGTAGCCGCATCAATGATACCTTCAGTGAACAAGCCCATGTTTAGCGTAGTCGAATCGCTCTGAAAGCCTTCTATAAACGTATTGTTGTTTTGTTGATATTTTTGCCAGTCGGCTTGGTCATACATCCAGCGCGGTCGTCTAGTGGTAGTAACTGGAATATCGTTGGAGCGAATTATTACAGGGTAGTGGTCGCTACCCATGGGGTCATCGTGAGTTTGCCAGAGCAACCGGGGTAGTAAACTGAGACTAGCGAAACTCATGTCTATTGCCGACTCTTTTCGTCCCTGGATGTATGTAGGGATTCCACTGTTAAGGAGAACTAAATCCATCTCCTGTGTGGCGTTAAGTACATCGATCCCGCGTCGTTTCCGGCTTCCCCATGCCTGATGGTTTCCGATTCTTCCATGGCTCGCTCCCCCACAGGTTCCAAACAATCTGGAGGTTAGTGCTCCCTCTCAATCGAAGTCAGATTGTCTTGGGGGAATCCGTTGCGATATTCGCTCCTTTCCGGCGGGCATACCTACTTGCAAGTTATGGACGGAATGGTGTCGTTTCAAATCGAACTTCGAAATTGCTACGGACTTGAATAAAATCAGTAATGGCACGCATGACAGACTGCTGTATTTTCACATGGGTGATCAGCTACACGGCTTGATCTCTGCCGCAAAACTCTGTCCTAATTTTGACGACCCGCAATGCTATCTAACCTTGACACAGAACGTTAGCTCATATTTGCGTTCCTTGGTTGACACAACCGCAGAGCATGAGGAGTTTATTCGTTTCAAACAGGAACCCAACGAGTCTGCCATAGCATTCTATGCAAGAGTTGTAGAGAAGGCCGCTGTCTCTTTCAGATGCTTTGGTGAACTGTAGCGTGGGCTCTTCAGAACCCATATTGTTTTTGATAGATTCAGGCGCAGACGCGAACGTGATTGGAGGTAAAGATTGGGAAAATTTGGAGAAGAAAATTTGGAATGGCTCTGTACAGGTAGAGTTTGATAAGTGTACGGTTTCTCCAAATCTCAGGGCATACGCCGCCGACCAGCCAATATCTGTTACAAAAGTATTTTGGGCAAGAATAGAAGTCAAAGGACAAAATAAGCCCAGTATCCGTACGAAATTTTTGGTGATACCCAAAGGTAGAAGATCATTACTCGGTCGTGACACTTCCAGTGATTTGAAGTTGTTACTAATCGGAGAGGCAGTCAATTGCTCCGAGCAACCTGAAGACAATCATATTTTCCCGAAAGTTCCTGGCGTAAAAGTTCATTTCAGCATTGATAAATCAGTATGCAGTACGCAATGCTTATTTCAATGTCTCAGAGGGAGGCAGCTAAAATTCGACTCGGAGAAATGGAAGCTAAAGGTATTTTTTTTTTCTCCGTGTGGGGTATTTTATCACTGCGACATATCTTTTTTTTTATCTTTTGTGACATAGGTATTATAGAGAAGGTATTGACTGCGCCGAGATGGATAAGCGGTATGTCGGCCGTCCCAAAAGGAAAACATGGCTTTAGACTGGTGGTTAATATGCGAGCACCGAACAGGGCTATTAAAAGAGAGTACTTCCGGCTCCCATTGCTGAACGAGATGAAGACCAAACTGCACGGAGCGCAGTATTTCACTAAACTAGATTTAACCAGTGCATATTATCATTTAGAGCTAAGCCAAGAATCAAGAGAATTGACTACCTTTTGATATTCGTAGAAACTTTGGAAAAGCTAAGAAAAACGGTTGCTCAGGTGCTCCAAGCGCTTAGAGCGAGCAATCTAACATTAAATACAGAGAAATGTAAATTTGATCGCGAGCGAATAAAGTTCCTCGGTCATGAGTTGGACAAGGACGGCTTTCATGTGGACGACAGCAAAGTTTCCAGCATTCAAAACTTCAGGGAACCGTCCACCGTATCTGAACTCCGAAGTTTTCTTGGATTGGCGTCCTTTGTAAATTCTTATATCAAGAACTTTGCTGATTTGACAAGTGCTTTATGGAAAGTAGCCACTTCGTATACATGGAAATGGGGCCCAGAGCAGGCCAAGGCGTTTGAAGAGACTAAAAGAAAAATAGCTAGCTCCACTAATGCCTTGGGGTATTTTTCTGAGAATGATAAAACCGTGCTCTATACAGATGCTTCTCCAGTTGCGTTAGGGGCGGTATTAACTCAAGAAAGTCGAGAAGGAACACGGAGAATCATTAGTTTTGCTTCTGTTTTGCTTTGTCCGCTACAGAGAAAAAGTACGCCCAAAACCAGAGAGAAGCTCTGGGTGCTGTTGGGGGTTGGGATGGGCGGTTGAATATTTTTCATTTTTCCTACTTGGACGACATTTCATCTTACGAACGGATGCCAGAGGAGTCAGTTTTATCCTCAACAGATCACGGGAAAACTCCAAAAGAGCCCTAACTAGAGCAGACGGCTGGGCGCTGAGGTTAAGTCCATATAGCTACGATGTGGAGTTTATTTGTGGAAGGGAAAACATTGCTGATCCATCGTCCCGTCTTGACAAGGGAAATGATCAGCCGTTTGATGAAGATTCAAACCAGTGGGAGATTGCCAGTTTGGAGGTGAACAGCGTTAAATTTTTGACGGAAGAAGAAATCCGTGAATCCATTCAGAAGAATGAAACGCTACTAAAAGTATTAAATGCTCTGGAGTGTAGTAATTGGACGAAACAGCTCAATCGATGTTTTTCGGTGAAGGATGAACTTTGTGTTCAAAACGGAATACTCTTAAAAGGAGGTCGTGCTGTAATTCCCGCATCTCTACAAGAAAAAGCTCTGAAAATAGCACACGAAGGACATCCACTAGCTGCAAAGTTGAAGTCCATTTTGCGAGAGCGTGTATGGTGGCCAGGTATGTCAGGAGACGCAGTAAAGTGGGTCAAGGCATGTCAGTCCTGTGCTGTAACTGGTCGACCAGAAAGACACACTCCAATGATACGGAGCGTAATCCCAAAAACTGCTTGGGAAAGCATCGCACTTGATTATAACGGACCTTACGCCAAGTTTGGTGGGATTTACATTCTAGTAATTGTCGATTACCGCTCACGATACATAATAGCGCGTCCTGTGAGCTCTACGAGTTTCGAGCAAACAGAAAAAATCCTTAATGACATTTTTGAAAGGGAAGGTTTTCCGGAATGCATAAAGAGCGATAACGGACCTCCGTTCAACGGGGATGATTATAGACAATTCTGCCATGAACGAGGCATCAAAACAGTTTTTTCGACCCCACACTTCCCCCAGCAGAACGGTTTGGCTGAATGCTGTATGAAGATCATCAACAAATCCATGGCCATAGCAACCGCTAACGGGTCGTGGTATAATACTGAGCTACAAGTTGCCATTAAGGCACATTATGCCGCTTCACATACTATGACGAAAGTCCCTCCTGAAGAAATCATGCGCGGGAGGTGGATTAAACGAGGGCTGCCACTATTAGATCGGAAGATGCCGGATTACGACGACAGTGCGCTCATCGAAAGAGACCGGAATATGAAACAAAAAGCTAAAGAACGCGAGGACTCCCGTCGCGGCACTCGGAAGTGCAAGTAGAAACCAGGTGATACTGTGATAGTAGAACGGATGTCCCGGGCCAAAGGAGACTCAAGGTTTGGTACACAGCGTTATACGGTTATGGTGGAGAAAAATGGAAGTTTGGTTCTCGGGGATAGTGAGGGACGTACCATAAGACGCCATGTCTCTCAAACGAAGCAGGTTTTCGAATGGCGTGACGAAACAGCTACCAGTGAACCACTCCGGCAGGATGAAAACGTCGAAAATCCATCTCAAAGAGTTTGTAGAGACAGAAGAGCCCCGCGTTATCTCCAGGATTTTATTCGTGTGGTAAACTGTTAAATTGCCAAAGGCATAGATGTAAAGAAAATTATATATGAAGCTTATTATTAGTTTACCTCCAATGTTTCTTTTTCTTTCTTTCTTTTCCTTAAACCTTGTGAGAAAAGGGAAGATGTGGGGGTTGAGTACACCCCTGGAACAATATACCGTATTGCTCTATTTCCAGCCCTGAGTCATGCATCTCGTAAGTCGCAACACACTCTTCCACGAATGCTACGGATGGATAACGAATCAACACGAGCCATGAGTGATCGTGTTGGCTTCGTCAGCGTCGTCTAGATTCACCAGGTTCGTATCGTCGTACTCCAGTCAGTCTTCAGTGATCGATCGCATAGGTAAGTCAGTAATGCAATTCTGGGCGATTCTCCTACGTGCCAATATAGGTTTCTTTGGAAGTTAATAGCGGATGAACGGTTCAACGAAGGGTTCTCCAGTATGCAACTTCCGGATGTGCTTGAGTTAGACGCCGAATAAGTTTGCCTGGCGGTTTTCTTTGGTGAAATAGCGATCCCTGCCAGAGCTCCATTGATAGAAGTATTTTGCGAATCCCTCAGAGGTCGGCAGAGGTGCTAAAACCGCAGGGAAAAATGACGACGCGTGGGAATGGCCAGGTACGGACGGTGTGTTGTCGCCAAGATTCGCTCTCCATAGGTCGTATTCTCATCCGATGGTATGATATTCCGCTTGGCTAGTCGATCTGATCTGCGGAGGTTGGCTGGGGCGGTTTTATCGAAGGTGAAGTTTGCTACCAGGTGCCGAGAGGTGTTTCCTGGTTTCGATGGGTTAATAACTACCGCATCAGGAGAGGCCAGATTTTTTGGTTGATTATCGAAATTCTTGCATACCACATTGTCCTGCGAAGTAGACGGGAAGACCCGCTTGTCCGTCTCGCTTATCCACTCGTAAACTATCAAGACTTTTACACCTGTAGGGTCCCGGCTGCCCGAGGCAGTTGTTTCGGTGCTAGTTGATTTTTGGTATTTCCTGTCAGTATCTGTGGTATGATCGTTTTCCTCTCTACTTTGCTGTGTGTGACTATCGTAGTAGTTTTCTGTGGAAGACATTGATGTCGTTATACTTGTCTTTTTATCGTGATAATTTGACAAGAGAGGACGGTGCAGGTCAGTTGTTTATGGCTGTTCTTCCATCGGATTGGCGCAATGCTCATCCGATGAAATGTTCATATCGTTTTCTTTTTCATTGGTTTCGTTGTCGGAAATAACATAAGAGCTGTTGTTGTCAAGTGTTTCGTGGTTTTTGTTATACATATCCTTATTTTCAGTGTGTTTTTTCCTCCCTGTTGAGAAGAATCCTTGTAGCTTCTGTGTTTGCTATTATCTGTTCGATCGTGACTAGACTTCTGCTTGGCATGCCGGGCTCGCCTGGGGGAACCATGGCTTCGACGTTCTTCTTTGCTAGATTCTTTTTGATTCTGGGGAGACCGAGATTTCCGATCATTCTTTGGGGATTCACTGCTGCTCATAAACTTTTTGGTTGCACCAATCGGTTTGAGGGTTTCCGTTGGGATGCTGTCCTGTGTGATGCATGTTCTTTATTTTTCAAGGCTTCAAACAGCTCATCGATCTGTTGGTTCCGTATTTCCATTTCCCGTTCCATCTGCTCTAGTTTTTGATCTTTTTTACCGGTTTCGACAAGAAGTTTGTAAAATTTGGCGTTGAGATCGGCGAATCGGGCATCGTTCCCTTCAGCAACAACGGCAGCAGCGGATTTCCTGCAGTGGTTACTATCATAAATTGTAAGTGGTGAGTTGCCTCACACTGCCCAGCTGACTCACCCTTACGTTCTCAGGGTCGTAGCGTGTTTGGGGGGGGACTCAGTACTATTGCAATAGAAACCGATCTCAATCAGGCAAAGCGGACCAACGAAAGACTAGCGGAAAAAGGATTGGCTCTAATTTTAATGTAAAGATTTGGATTCATTTTACTTCTTTATTCCGAATTTAACGTTCATGTTGCGGTACCGATCACGATGACGCGTTGGGGCCCATCGATGACATGCAGGAGGGAGGGAGAGAGGGTACGTACCTCGACCGCCTAACGGTCAACCAGTGTGGTTTTTGATGACCCCACGTTTCACTGATACCACGCCATTTCCCTTCTGGGGACGTTGCGGGCTTCGCTGTCTTGTCGAACTGGCTCGATTACACGACGTACCCCTGGTCCGGATTCCTTAGCACCGAGCGGGGTTAAGGGCGGCTTCCACCAGGGTGTATGAGCTGTCCCGTCCCGAAAGTGTCCAGGGTCTGCCGCGCTCCACGAGGCGATCTGGTTCACTCGAACACAGCTGGCGCTATTGTCTTCCACTGCAGATAAAGCGCAACTTTCTTCTCCTGGCTATCACTTCTAGTGCCACTTTTAATTTTCGCCTTCAAATTTCACGTACGCGTTTTAGCTCTGACGGGTTAAGCTCTAATGGTCTTCTCCAACGTCTGTCTCCTACTATCGACCTTCTCCCAGTCCTCGATCTCCCTCTCTCTCTCTCTCTCTCTCTCTCTCTTTTCCTTTACCCGGATGCAGCGATCTTGATGACATATTTTCTTGAAAACCTATTCATCCTACACCTGGGTGGCGTTGTGTCAGGGTTGTTTTTAGTTAGCGGTTTTTTATCGGTTTAAATACTTTTAGTGCGGACTATTTTGCCGTCTTTTGCCGTTGCGGTTTTTCCGGTACATCTTTGTTTTTATTTTTGTAAACGCCTGCAAGTTGTGGCCGCTTTCTGGGATAACTAATGGTCTCTTGGGAACCACGTCTAAGGCCCCAACGTCTGGTCTGCACGTTCCGGGGTGGGCTCCAAAGGCCTCATTTGTTCCCAGATTGTCAACCGGCGGGGAATCCACGGACTTGCAGACGTCAACAATACATTCTTTTTTTTCGCAAATTGTCGACGCCTAATTAACGGGTAATTTTATTTGTTTCGGTTAGTAAGTTTTAGTAAGGCTTAAATCTATGTTAAACAAAAAATACAATATTTAGAAAATAAAATAATTTAACAGCTAAGTACAATAATAACGAGCCAACCACAAACTAAACAAATATTTACAACTTACATACTACAAACTAAACAAATCCTTAATTGGGCCGATCGACTTGAAAGCGATCGGTAACAAAATCCTCCGAGCTGCTGCATATCCCATGCCATGGTCTACCATTATGTGTTGGATTTCTACTTTCTTCATGTATATCGGGCACTTTTTACTGGCAACAGGATGGGAATCGCTCTGACAGTTCTTGCAGTACGGCTTTTCCAGGCATGGCATTTCAGGGGTATTTGCATGATTCCCACAGCAAACACCGCATACCACGTTCTTAGCTCCACATGGTTTTCGGGGATGTCCATAATTAAAGCAACCGTAGCACAACATCGGTGTTGGATAATAGGGACGAGTGCGCACTCTAATCCATCCGAAATTAACGCTCTCTGGAATCACGGTTCCGTCAATTGTTAGTATTACTGTTGGAGTAGAAACGATTTCTGTCCCCTCCTTTCGCGTAATCCTTCTAAGTTCAATGATTTCTTGGACTTCCAGCTCACTAAGCAATTCCTCATTTGAGTACACCGTCGACTCTGGGCAGTAAACAACACAACGACATTGGTTTTTGGTAGGGTGATCAGCAATTTTAATTTTGGTTCCGTCCGGAAGTTTCTGTACGTGCTGTTGGTTCCTCAATTTGATAATATAAGAAATTCCATTTCCTTCTGGTCTGGCATCCTTGATGCGAATGCCGAGATGGGCTTCGACGGCTTTACGTATTTCAAAGGGTCGTTTCGGTAGGTTCTTGTCTACACCTTCTAGTCGGAGTACTCGCATTTGTCCGTAGTCCCCACTCGGATCTCCCCAAGCTGGGAAGCTTCGTCCAGTAAACACATTATCAATTTTATTTCCCGGTCCAGGACCAGGATCACCTGGGTCCCCATAGGGATGGGGAAATATTCGCATTTTTCTAAAATAAATAAGGTGATTTTCACAACATTTTGTCTCTTGCCAACAGATTTAGGATTAAAATCCAAATAATACGTTTTGTAGTGCAACTCAAGAGCTTTCATTAGATATATTAAAAAATGCAATGGTCAATAACATATTTTAGAAAATAATGGATTTTCTCAGACATCTTTATAGCGGCGCATTTTTTGAATATATCTAATGAAAGCTCTTAAATTGAACTACAAAACGTTTCATTTGGATTTTAATCCTAGATTTGTTGGCAAGAGAAAAACTGTTGTGAAGATCACCTTATTTTATTTAGAAAAATGCGAATATCTCATCATGTATTCTCGATAGCAACTTCCAAAAGCTTTCATTTTGTTGCTTTTGTAGAGTAGAATAAACATGCCAATTTTCATGACAATCGATTCAGTTTACACAAAGTTATAACAATTTTACGTTTTTAGCAATTTTTGGACATCAATTTTTGACGTGCTTTTTCACCCCACTTACCCCTTTTTAAAAAATCTGACATTATGCAAAACATTATTCTATTATATAGATAAACAAACCCTGGAAGTTTCAGTCCAATCGGAGAACCTCGAAACAAGACCTAGTTGCGGTCTCCGCGAACTGGCTCTTAAATAAAAGTGCGGCATCATTGAAAAATAATATGAAAAGCAGTGGTTCTAAGTTGCTTTCTTGGAGAATCCCTGACGCGTTAGAAAACGCGTTTTAACCTCGCAGTGCTCTTTATGAAGGGTACGACTTGAGCCACGAAACAATCTCCAAGTCGAGAGAGTTTACCTAGTAATATTTGGTAGTCAATCTTGTTAAAAACGTCTTTCAATTCGGGCATGAGCAACGTAAGCAACGTAGCATAAGGAGTATACGATGTACCGGAAGCGGTAACGGTCCAATTTTACGAAGGGTAGATGAACACAGCGATTCATTCCAGTGGTATCCGGTCGGATCAGGATGCACCATGATGAAATGAACTTCTATCTGACAAAGTTCGGATATGCGGGGTTCCCCATGTGTCCAGAGTGCGTGGATACAGAAGCAACTGCTGAGCGATCCTATTACGTTTGCCCATCTTGACACGATTGTTCAGTTGTAGAACTTGTTTACGGCCAAATAAATCGACTTCTCACCATACTCAAGTTGAGCTTGTAGTAAATCCTAAGTTGACTTCCTTTCCATTATAGGGCGATAACTACACCGTTGTTTAGAAATATAAAATATATAATTACGGTGGACACCGAAGGGCATTCTGCCCAATAAGCATAATCAATACTTTGAACCCACATAGCAACAATCAACGACCATCAGGAAACAGCATAACAAAACGGACGCATCAGCAACTCTAATCGGGACCGGACGCAACACGTAGCAGCGAGAGTAGAATTGCAAGCTCAGCAGTTATAGTTATTAAATAGCCCCACTCAGTGGAATTGAGGCACTTCGTTGAGGAGTTTAGTTGAGTACAGTCGATCAGTGACTTCGCGTGAATAATTAATGTAACTTTTAGTGAAATAATCAAGTTAGATGTAAGTTTTTGGTAAAATAAATATTTTTTTTTAGCCACTCGCAACGCGACTGCTATAATTGGCGCAGCCTTCGGGAACCAGCTGAGTGAAAGTGTGGAAAAGAACAGTGGAAAGTGACTGACTAATAACCATTCACAAAGTGATCCCGCGATTACTGGATATAAGAACATTTGTGACCCCTTGTGCTTATTGAAAGTGAAAGCATCCGCGGCACCAAAGGTTGCGTAGAAAACCGTCGTTTAAGGAGTTGAGGATCCCCCGCCACACTACACCTGGAGCACCAGCATCGTCAGCCCGGAACCTTCTTCAAAATCGTAAGTAATTTTCATTTTTCTTTGCTTATTCCCGCTCAAGTGAACTCGCAAGGCATACTACAAGATAGGTGCCTGCAGTAAATCTGACAGATTTGAAAAAAAAAGTGTTACTTACGTCCCGGAGAAGTACTACAAGATAGGCTTCTTTGGTAGAAAGGATACATACTACAAGATAGGTGTGCCTTTTTCTATTCTATAGGGAAAACTACAAGATAGAGCCCATAGAACCAATATCAAAATCCATTAGTTGAATGCCTAAATTTCCAAGAGATCAATCGGCAAAAAGTAGGTCCGCCTTACGGAAAGCAAGGGAACTACTCAAGTTAACTAAGCAGGATTCAGAAGCAGAAGAGGATACCTCATCCGACTGCTCAGAAGAGTACTCACACGTACCTTTAAAAATAACTATTCCGTTGTTGACTTCATTGTCCATCGACAATTCGAACGAAACGGAAAGCCACACGATGGAACAAATAACAGCAGACATAAACAGCTTGGCTGTAATGCTGCGCGAGCTAACAGAAAAACAAAACCAACAACAAAGTACACTCAATACTTTGCTACAAAATAACGCGAGTGCGAGTCGAAATGCACCACCTGCGCCCGCACCAGCAGCAAATATAGAAAACCTATTTAAAATTCCAGACCCAATCAAAGCAATTCCACGCTTTGACGGGAGCCGGAAACAACTTTCTGCGTGGCTGACCACAGCAGAAAATACACTCCTGGTCTTTAAAGACCTCGTGTCAGATTGCCAATACCAAATTTTCACAACGGCTATAATCAATAAGATCGAGGGCAAGGCAAAAGACATCATTTGCCTTGCAGGCAACCCACAGAATTTTAACGAAGTTAAAGAGATTTTGACAAACGCCTTGAGCGACCGTCAAGAACTAACATTCTACAAAAGCCAACTTTGGCAAAACAAGATGACTGATAATATGTCAGTACACAAATATTACAACAAATGCAAAGAGATATGCCAAAATATAAAATCTCTAGCCAAGCAGAGGCCAAAGTATAAAGACAACTGGGAGGCGATCAACGCATTTATAGAAGAGGATGCGTTGGCAGCTTTTCTTGCGGGCCTAAAGGAGCCATACTTTGGGTATGCGCAGGCGGCATGCCCCGAAGATATGGAAGCGGCCTACGCTTTTGTGTGCAAATTTAGAAGCAAAGAGAGCACAGCTTCAAACATGGAAAATTTCAAACAATCCAAATTTCACCCCAAAAAAGAGTATAAAGAAAACAATAATTATGACAGTAAAAATCCCTCCACGTATAGAAAAATATCAAACCAACTAAATACAAAAAATAAAACAGAACCCCCAGAACACGATACCGACTCTCCTCAACCTATGGAACTGGGTTCGACCAGAACCAAACTTACCCTTAACAAAAGACAAATACACAACAATGAGGTTACAGATGATGAAAAATCATCGGACTCTGAAAACGAAGAAGAAAACATTGATCTGAATTTTTGTTGGGTGCAAGGACGCCAAAACACAACTTAAACTATTTACCTTTCATTACCAGTCGGAATAGTAAAACCAATCAAATCATAAGACTTTTAATTGACACAGGTGCGAATAAAAACATCATTCGCCCAAGCATTTTGACAAACTGTAAACCGAGCAAAAACACAAAAATTAAAAACATTTCTGGAAACCACAACATTAATAGGAAAGGAAAAGGGAACCTTATTGGATATAACCTTCCCACTCAGACATATTATGAGCTTAAGTTTCACGATTTTTTTGACGGAATTATTGGCTCTCAATTTCTAGCAAAGACTAAAGCCAAAATTGACTATGATAAAGAGAAGTTAGAAATTGGCAACATTAGTATACCTTACAAAAAATATTTCCCTACGACGAAACTAAACTCTCATCACATCGAAATCAGTACAACAACAGATGGTGATTGGTTGGTACCAAATTTTCAAAAACTTAATAATTCAGCGATAATAGAACCAGGTCTTTACAGATCTCAAAATAATAAATCAACCATAAGAATTCTCACCCACAGAGATGATTTACCAGTAATGGATGGAAAGTTGAAAATAAAAGTCAATAATTTTGAAACTATCACTCCTATACCACTTAAAATAAAATCCAAATTAGATGAGGAAACAATAACCAGCTTAATTAGAATGGAACATCTGTCCGCATTGGAAAAACAAGAGTTAATTAAAACTATTTTGAACAACCAGGGAGTGTTACTGAAAACCGACGAAAAACTTACTGCTACAACAGCTATTAAACATCAAATAACGACAAAGGACGACAATCCGACGTACTCCAAATCATACAAGTACCCGCATCATTTTAAAAAAGATGTTGAGGAACAAATTAATGAAATGCTTCGTAATGGAATTATAACTCACTCAACGAGTCCATATTCCTCCCCTATATGGGTCGTGCCTAAGAAACCCGACGCATCGGGTAAACGAAAAGTTAGGGTTGTAATCGACTATCGAAAACTCAACGAGAAAACGATAGACGACAAGTTCCCTATACCTCAGATAGAGGAGATCTTAGACAGGTTGGGGAAGTCTGAATACTTCACAACACTTGATCTAAAATCTGGGTTCCATCAGATTGAGATGGATCCTCTACATAAATCCAAAACAGCTTTTTCTACCGACCAAGGCCATTTCGAATTTACGAGAATGCCCTTCGGTCTTAAAAATGCACCTGCAACTTTCCAGCGTGCAATGAATAATATTTTACAAGATTTTATTGGTGTAATATCCTATGTGTATTTAGATGATATCATTATCATCGGATACAATCATAAAAATCATTTGGAAAATGTTGGAAAAGTTTTGAAAAGGCTCTCTGAATTCAATCTCAAAATACAGCTCGACAAATGTGAGTTTTTGAGAAGAGAAACAGAGTTCCTGGGACACGTAATTACACCTCAAGGGATAAAGCCAGACCCTACAAAGATTACAAAAATTCTTGATTGGAAAATTCCAGCTACGCAAAAAGAAATCAAACAATTTCTAGGGCTTACTGGAACCTACAGACGCTTCATAAGAGACTACGCTAAATTAGCTAAACCTCTTACGAGGTATTTGAAGAAAGATGGGCAAATTAATATACATGACGAAGACTATAAGAAAGGATTCGAAAAACTTAAACAGATTTTAACTTCAGATCAGATTCTTACCTATCCGGATTTCAATCTTCCTTTTATATTGACAACCGATGCCAGTAACTATGCGTTGGGCGCGGTATTATCGCAAATTCAGAACAACGTAGAGAAACCTATTGCTTTCGGCAGTAGAACTCTAAACAAAACAGAAGTTAACTACTCTACGACAGAGAAAGAGGCACTAGCAATTATGTGGGCAGTGGACAAATATCGAGCGTATCTGTATGGAAAAAAATTTACATTGATAACTGACCACAAACCCCTCACGTTTATTAAAAACTCTACAAAGAATTCAAAAATTTTAAGATGGAGGCTTGATTTAGAAAATTTTGATTATGACGTACAATATAAGGAAGGAAAAACGAATGTTGTCGCAGACGCCCTTAGTCGGAAAATAGAAAACCACACAACCGTCAACGTAAACATTTCTGAGATATCTACATCAGATTCAGAGAATCTTGAGACTGCCGCTGAACAAAACGATCCCCCGACAGAAACAAATGACAACAACAATGACTTAACAGACACTGAAACAGTACACTCTGCAGACATTTCAGACGACCACTATATTCATTGTACAGAACGACCAATCAACTACTACCACAACCAAATCATATTCAGAATTGCTAACCTTGATACGGAGCTCACAGAATCCCCCTTCCCAAATTACAATCGAGTTACTGTTTGCAGACAAGAATTCAATGAAGAATTAATTACAGACATGCTAAAAAGATATCATAACAATAAACAATCGGCTATTATGGCTCCCGAAAACCTAATTGGCACAATACAAGAAGTTTACAAACAACATTTTGAAAAATCTGGACACTTCGTAATTACACAACATAGAGTCGAAGATGTAGCAAATGAGAACAGACAAAATTTGATTATCACTAAAGAGCACGAACGCGCCCACAGAGGGATAACCGAAAACGAAAACCAACTGAAACGAAGCTACTTTTTCCCGGGTATGCACGCAAAAATCAAGACAATTGTTAAAACATGTACGATCTGTAATATGCATAAATATGACAGAAGACCTTACAATATTAAAATTTCTCCCCGACCGATCACTGAAAAACCACTTGACAGATTACACATGGACATATTCTCAATAGACAAATGTAACTTCCTCTCCTTAGTCGACGCTTTTTCAAAACATGCTCAGCTAATACCAATGGACACGAAAAATCTCATAGATGTTAAAAACGCTCTGGCACAATACTTTTGTACATTTGGTAATCCAAGAGAAATAATCACAGATCATGAGACTACTTTCAGATCGATACAGTTAAGGGAATACCTGGATAATATTGGAACCTGCCTGAAATACGCATCATCATCGGAGAGTAACTGACAAGTGGAGAAGACCCACTCGACGATCATCGAAACGCTAAATACAAACAAACACAAATTTCCTAACTTAGATACCCCCGCTTTAATTCAACTAACAGTTTCCCTTTATAATTCTAGTGTTCATTCATCTACTGGCTACACCCCTAATGAGGTCTTATTCAACCAGAACAACATCGCCAACCGACCGGACATTGATAACAACGCCCAAGAGATCTTCACGAAAGTAAGAAAAAATTTAGATAAAGCAAAAGCAAGACAAGAAAAACAAAACAAATTCAAATAAGAGCCTCCAGATCTAAACGAAAATCAAGAAGTATTCGTTAAACCCAATTTGAGGAAAAAACTAGAACCTAGAGCTAAGAAAACTATCGCACAAAAAGTCACTGATAGGACATTTGAAAATAGTAGGAATATCAAGAGGCACAAGAATAAAATCAAAAGATTGAAATAACAAAAAAAAATGTTCAAAATAACAGGAATTATCATTATTACTTTAACTTTTTGTATGACATTTACTAGACTACAACACTTAGAAATCAAAGACCTTAATTCCGATCCTGTATTGTTAGTTAAACACAGAGAATGTAGGATTCAAACCGGAGTAACTAAAATTATTCATCCAATCAACCTTACAGATTTAGAAGCAAATGTATTTTTATTCAGTAAAGTAGCTAGACAAACAGATACACAACTTCCAATGACACAGTTAGTTTTACAGAAAAGTAGAACATTAGCTAACAATTTTTACCAATTGAAACCAACTAAAAGTAGGCGAGCTAAGCGATGGGATACTCTCGGCAGCGCATGGAAGTGGTTAGCAGGCAACCCCGACGCAGATGACCTGAGACTTTTAAACACAACGATGAACAAATTAATCAACGAAAACAACAGACAGTTCCAGGTGAACAACGTTATCAACAACAGAATCAAAGACATGACTTCTACGATCAACAAATTAATAGAACAGCAATCCATAACAAACAAGATCATTTTGGAGGAAATCGACGCACTAACCTTGATACTCTACATAGATACCATCAACGACATCCTCGAAGAAATTCAGGACACAATCATAAGGGCAAGGATCTCATTGGCAAGCAACAAGTTACTAACACTCAAAGAAGTGTTTTTTCTGGACTCACTATTACAAAATCAAGGATTCGAACTAGAATTCCCCGAAGAAGCGCTGAATTACGCAATACCTAAGATCGTAATAAAAAACGATCTACTTTTATACATACTAGAAATTCCGGAAATGGATAAAAGATCATCAGAAATAATAGAAATAATACCCTTGATCGTTAACAACAAGGTTATAGCTAACGTTCCAAAATACATCGTTAGATCAAATCATCAAATATTCACTACAATAAACCCAGAGAAGTTCGTTCAACGATATTCCGACATACAACCGCTGAGAGACAATTGTACTTATGCAATAGTTATGGGAATCGTAAGCCATTGTAATGCACAACAGACAACGGAAACACAAATTAATCTATTGTCGGAGAACAAACTACTGGTCAACAACGCAAACTAAATTAACATGACGTCAAATTGTGGACCGGAAAACAGGACGCTTACTGGCAACATACTCATAACATTTTATAATTGCAGTATTAAAATAGCCAACGAAACTTTCACGGCCACAGAAGTAATTGGCCAAATGAAAGATCTTCAAGGAGCTTTTCATAACCTCAGGATTAACTGGAATATAAAGGAACAACACAACCTCTCTACTCTGACCAACCATACTCTAATCAACAGGAAACAACTAGACAATGTCAAACTGAAGCAATATTCGCACCAAATATGGATATTCAGCTTACTAGGAGGACTATCAACAACAACGGTAATTACAATAACAATCATGATCTTTATCTGTCTCCGTAGGAAGAAAGTAGTCATAAAGATTCGAAGCCCTAAGAAACCAGCCACGAGTATCTTGGAACAACGGAATAAACCGACGAAAATTGAGACGAAGGTCGAGGACGCCCTTTCTTTACCCCCCGGAGGAATTACGGTGGACACCGAAGGGCATTCTGCCCAATAAGCATAATCAATACTTTGAACCCACATAGCAACAATCAACGACCATCAGGAAACAGCATAACAAAACGGACGCATCAGCAACTCTAATCGGGACCGGACGCAACACGTAGCAGCGAGAGTAGAATTGCAAGCTCAGCAGTTATAGTTATTAAATAGCCCCACTCAGTGGAATTGAGGCACTTCGTTGAGGAGTTTAGTTGAGTACAGTCGATCAGTGACTTCGCGTGAATAATTAATGTAACTTTTAGTGAAATAATCAAGTTAGATGTAAGTTTTTGGTAGAATAAATATTTTTTTTTAGCCACTCGCAACGCGACTGCTATAATTATATTGTTTGAAAACACTAGCATTTTTGGAACCAACCTTATAAACAATTAATTTTTCAAGCATAACTAATAGTTTTAAAATAGTTTTTTTCATTTTCCTCTGAACCATTCTAACTTAATTTCAACTTGAGAGTATCAATCTTTAGGAAAGAATATTATGTAGTCCGGAAAAGAATTCGACGCTTTCTCTACCTTAAACTTCTTGTACTCTTCGGGCCAAACACTTTCCTCGATCCAATCGATGTAACTCGCGACTTCGGTATACACAGACTCCGTGTTTCCCACACCGCATGCGGTGCCGAGGGACGTAATTCCGACAATGTGATAGGCACAAGTTTTAACATCCGTCACCGTTTGCAGTGGACCTCCGGAATCACCCTGACAAGTGTCCCTATTGCCATGCTTACTGCCCACACAAAGCTGTTCCCTTCGAACGCCATCAGGAAATCCCCCGTGGAGTTTGAACTTCGTACCGCATGTTGAACTGCTCATTACATCCAACCGTACCTTCATTAGAATTGTAGAGGAGTTGCCATCTATGTTCACGAAGAAACCAACAATTGACTAGGTAAGTAACTAACTTCAACTCAACTCACAAAATTCGGTGTCACCGAATCCAGTCGCGATGGCCATGCTTAGGTTTAGCGGCGTCGTTGTCCACAAACAAGCTGGTCGAATAACACTTGAAAATATAACATCTCCAGATAATTTCACTAGCGCAATGTCGTGGTACGACTTGCCCAGTCTGTACTTCGGATGTTTGATGAAAGCTTCCACATCGAACTCAATTTCATTTCCCGGTTCTAGAGTGTTGTGCTCCCCTAGCATAACAAGCTTTGGCTTTCCGCAGTGAGCCGCTGTCAGAACGAACTGTTCGCTAATCAGCGATCCTCCACATTGATAGACTATCTGCTGGGCCACAGCTGGATCTTGGCTCAAATAACCTAACCGTGCCTGGTGCGGAAACTCTCCCGGGTGCGCTTCTACGCCGTTCACGATTAAATCCACCGAGCTAGAACAGTTGGGTGCGGAAATCTCGTACACATGCGGGTTCAACAACAGAGATGCTCCGTACGATTTGTGCGTATTTTTATCGATGAATTCCTGGCATTCTGAAGGTAGAATTTAAAATAAAAATGTGACCTTGGTTCGCACTTTGCTGAGGTTTCTTACTCTGATTCGCAACGCGCTCCGCTGTTGGAAGGAACCAGGTAGCAGAATAAAAGCGATTAGTTTATGAACACATTTGCATTTTTCAGCGGGTTTACCTCTTCCAGTGGTAGCGGTAGCGGCACTCTGCGCTAGACAGAGCGCACTAAGCACCGCGATTGTGAAGCGGTAGGCAATCATAACGGCTTGACCGATCGCGCGCGACTAAGTCATTGAAGTCACGTCGAACAGGATTACACACTTTGTTTGGCGCCGGTTCGAAGGCTGGGGCGTTTGTTAGGAGTAGTTACGCTTTGAAATTTTAATGATAAATCGAATATATGTAAGTTTATAAAATATATTGAATCCGAAGATCACTCATTGCTTTTTCGAGGTTATGTTCAAAATTGAGCAGTTTTAACCCTAACCTGACCACGCTCTATTGCAGCAGTGTGAATGGAGATGCAAGAAACGGCGTAGAATATTACACAAGGAAGTTCGTTTCCATTTGAATTTATACTAAAACAAGTTGAAACACATTTGTTTGATTAATTTTACGTTTGTTTAAGCTATCGAGAAGAGTAATTTTAAAAATGGATAGATATCAATCTTGTTTAAACTTCGAATATAAATTAATTTAAAAAAAAAATGTAAAAAAAAACTTTTGATTGACAGTTAAGTTGCGGGTGAATTTCTTCTCCCGACTTAAAGTTTATCCACCGATAATCTTGTTTCCGCTTGATTGATCCCATTAAATAATAATTAATTAAATTGATTATAAATTGTTCCTCTCTCCCTCTGTCACACCCGACACAACGTCAACTTTGGAGACAATGATGGCTGTTCGAACATTGTGTTCTAGCCGCCCATTATCGCGGTACTTACCGTTCTCCTTCCACTCCTCCACGCCGTAATCGCCGACCATCAGCGGATCGAGCTTTTTGTTTGTTTTCCGCCCTAATCGTCATTGTGTTGCCGGTGTTCGGTGTGGGATGATGATGCCCCGACGGTGATGACGAACACGGGTTTGCCAGAAGGGGGTAAGATGAAAGTACAAAGAATGATAAATGAAGTGATAGCATCGATGTAAAACCGCTATGTGCTGCTTGTAAACGGGACGGTCGGTGGAAGCCAAAGTGCTTCCGCTTTTTTTTGTTTTGTTTTCATTACACACCACTTTTCCACGCGCGCGCTCCAAACCGCATTATGCTTCATTTTGGAGGGGGACGCTTTAATTATGTACTGTTGGTTTAGTTTGCTTTTATAGGTCTAATTACGAGCCCCCCAAGATTCGAAAAGATAAACGTTCTTCAGTAAGAACAGTGTACAAATTTCAATTAATCTTGTTTGAAAATCCCTCCGCTCGAAGAAAGTAAATCATGTCTATCATCTGTAAATGTAATCAATACAGCTTGTCACGTTGCTTAAATCGATATTAATTATTCATTACAGACGCTTGATTCAAATGGAACACAGTATCACTTTAGAGAGAGTGACAAACCTAAACCATGATATCGGCAACAAATTGTGCCGATAGAAAATCAATAAACGCAAACGCAAACAGAAAAGAAAATTCTACTAACAGAAAAAAAAACATAATTTAAGTAGGAATTAAATTTCATTGCGAGCTCGGTAACCTGGGGCTAGTAAATCAAGAAATCATCCGACGAAAGCAGCATCGAAACCAACCAAAGTGACTGGAACAAATTGGAATCCAATCTTCTGCTCAAGTTCAGGGATGGCGGTTGACGGGAGGCAACAGAAGAGAGAAGAAAAAACCCAGCAATGATGCTGTTTATGCGAGTGGAGCAAAAAAATCACAAAGAGAGGAGGGAAAGGAAAAAACTGACTTTCCATCATTTTAGACGGCTTTGCATCGCGCTGCAAATATTCGAAGGTAAAGGCAATGAGAATGTGACCCGGTATAAGTCAACCCACAGAAAGCAACGGAAATAAACCGGCGGGGAGGTGGGCAATGAAAATTTATTTTAAAATTTACATTTAAATTACCTTTTGATCGATTGTTATAAAGTGATTCGGTTGTCAATATTGTCGTTGGCGCTGGTATTTCTGCATTTAAATTGAATGAAAGGAAATACGATCCGGTGTGGAGAGAGAACACAGTAAAGAACGAGAGAGCAAAAAAAAAAACAAAGAGGTATCAGGTATCGATTTGCCGAATGAAATTGGTTGAATTTAATCTGTGTTCGGTGGTTTTTTGTTCACGTCACACCGTGAGCAATTGGGTCGAGAGGCGGATCGATCGCAATGATTACGAATTTGATGGGATTGCGATGACATTAAACTGACTGTACAGTGAAGTTTCCTGGCGATTGACAAAGGTATGTGAAACTGATGATGCAGTCTGGTAAAATAATTTTACTTCAATTTCAAGTAAAACATGTAATTAGCTCTCAATCTTAAAACAGTGAATGTGAGCGAAATTGAAATTAAAAATTTCATTGATCTGAAACATTCTTCATGCTACAAAACTCAGACAAAGAACTAATCGAACGCTATTATAAGCATCACAAGTTCCAATCACTGCACCATCCTAGGAGCCAACAACTCGAAACGGATACAGCCTGATTTGCATCAACGCCATCGTCCGTCGTCCTCGTGAAGGTTGATGTCCTATCGCAATCCCATTCATTGCATTCCGTCGGTCCATTTCTCATCCACTGCCGACGGTAGCTCTGGCAGTCTAATTTATGGTAAGTGCCAGTTTTTTTTTGCGTGTGCGTCTGTGATGTTTTACCGTCCAGTTTGATTAACCCGTCCGTTTCGCCTAATGAGTTTTTCGCCACGCATCGATACGAGCCGAAGTCTGCCGGGCCGACGCTGCGGATCTTCAGCTGCATGAACTTGGTGTAGCCGGTGTTGCGGGACATCGTTTCGAACTTGTCCCCAGTGCGGGAGGTATCTGTGGAAAAACGTGAGCAAAGATAAAGTACTATTTAACTCTTCAGCAGTTGGAAAATAGTCAAACTAACAATAACTGTGTTCCCCAACTATCACAACCAGTCAATCTAAATGTCGCCAATTTTAGTGGCCCAAAATAGCGCTAAATTATTCACTGAGGCAATCACGTTCTACCTCCTCCGCATGTAAATTACCGATCCGGTCTGACTAAGCAGCCCTCCCTCTGGTCATCACCAATTATCGCTTAACTGGTCTCACTGCCCGAGTGCAGCTGCTGTTGTGTTGCTGCCGAAAATAGCTGCAGCGAATTGCCGGCATGCCCGCAGCCAATCATCATCATCACCCTGCATGTTTCACAAATTAACACAATGTTGTTACCCAGCTGACGCAAATTACCCCAAACGGATGGTTAACCAGCCTTGTTGGTTAGTGAGCAGCGAGCATATTTTACATTCTAATCTTTTCGTTTATACTAATTATTTACGGAAACGCTCAGCTGAGGTTAATCATTCTGGAATGACTGTGGCTCATTGACGTGATGACTAAGTTCCCCTTACCTCTATTCATTTTACGTGGAGTGAGCATTAATGACATCTGTGGACGTAACGTCACTAAATGGCGTTTCGAGAACACAACTTGCAGACACAAGGCGATGTACGATTCAGTTGAACGCAACGAGAATTTTGAAGTAGAATACTTCTCTCAGGAAGTTCGGCTACATAGGGATGTGAAATGAAAATCTAAAACCGAAAAAAGTTAGAAATATGTCCAATTTCAAATGCTAATAAATCGGTTAGTATTCGATGGATTTCCTTCGTTCTTGCAGCAATAGATTGGAAAATCTTTTAAGATTCTTCCCAAAATAAGATAATTGTGATTTTATTATTCACACTATTGTACTATTGAAAATAGTCAAGCATTGTCAAAACGAAAAATTCGACCTCTGGTTGGTCGTTATATGCTTGCTTCCCAAGCACGGTCGACAGGATCATATACCTTGCAATTGAAAACATGCTATTTGGCCTATATAAGAGCCTGTTTCAGCCGGAGCCGCTCATAATAGTTCTAGACAGCGACAACAGCAGTCGTCCTTCCTTAGCAGCAGCACTAGCCCTGTGGTTGGTCACCACGTCTCAGGAGCAGCGCGGTTCTTCTCAGCGGGTGTCGTCAGACTGCCATAATCCCCCCCGTGTTGGGGCAGCATGAAGATTGCCATCAGAAAATCCAATTTTGGAAATCAAAATGCCTTTTTGAAGGCAAATAAACAAGTCATTGAAAGTTAATAATTTTTGTCAACGCAAGCAAGTATTCTGTGTTGCATCCTAGCAATTTAAATTTGTCGCACTCGTCTAATTTACTGAATGTGAAATAGCTTCCACAGTGCATGTTGTCCGTGTATCTTAATTCCCCCAATGTTAGGGCAGCTCAAAGGTTGTAATTAGCAACCGATTTTGAACCGCAAAATGCTTTTTGAAGTAGAATACTTCTCTCAGGAAGTTCAGCTACATAGGGATGTGAAATGAAAATCTAAAACCGAAAAATGTGAAAAATATGTCCAATTTCAAATGCTAATAAATCGGTTAGTTTTCGATGGATTTCCTTCGTTCTTGCAGCAATAGATTGGAAAATCTTCTAAGATTCTTTTCAAATGAAGATAATTGTAATTTGATTATTCAAACTATTGTACTATTGACAATAGTAAAGCCTTGTCAAAACGAAGAATTCGACCTCTGATTGCACGGTCGACAGAATCATAGACCTTGCAATTTAAAATATGCTATTTGGCTTATATAAGAGCCTGTTTCAGCCGAAGCTGCTCATAATAGCTCTAGACAGCGACAACAGTAGTCCTTCCTTAGCAGCAGCAGTAGCAGTGCAGTGGATACCAGCGATAGCGGATAGCGGCCACAGCTGTGGCATAGCAATGGGTAGCGCACTAGTTGCAACGGATCTCAGCATCGATAGCAGCTGGGCCAGCTGATGCAGGGACAGCGGATACCAATGGCAGCGTATAGCGGCCACAACTGTGGCATGGCTACGGATGGTGTAGCAGTTGCAGCGGGTATCAGCATCGATAGCAGCTGATGCAGTGAGACACTTTAGTGAAATGCAGTCTCTGTGCGATAGCGGGCACTAGTAAATGTATTCAATGAAAAGTTGACTCGTTTTGACAACACATGAGCCGTCTAGTTTTGAGTGTTAAATCAGTTGTTTATTTTATCACAAGGAATACTTTATTCGCACTGTCAGTGATAACGGTGACCGGTATCTTATCCGATATTCCGATATAAATTAATTTTTCGCGTAACCAAAATTTAAAAATTGTCAAGCCCCAATCATGACAAGCAACTTGCTATAATATTGAAAATGATCAATCCTTGTTGAAGCGCAAAATTCGATTGATCTGATTAGTCAACGTTTATGTACTAGAAATAATGACTGACAGGCAAGCAGCCGGGTTATCTTTCTTGTAAAAGTATTCTACTTCAACCTTGCGGTCGTGGCTTTGCACACAACCCTCCTGTGATTTTTTTCTCTTAAAAAAGGGAGAAAATAGCTCGTGCAACTATTTTTGATTCATCTACTTCAACTTAATTGAAATGAAATATGACCTATTGACCGTCGTGCAAAATATTTTCGTGTAATCCTGACGCCAGCAGTTTCCTATTCCACAAATCGTATACCAACGTAAGTCCAATTTCAATAAAGAATAAAAAGAATTCAAAGAATAGTTTTAAGAGGGTGAACCAAACACGATCATTGAATTAAAGCTTGACGTGGGTTTCGCAAATATTATGGATGTTGTCACTGGAATATATGAGTGTTATTTTTTCGATCACAAACCAATTTTTAAATGCTAGAAGCAACTAAAATTTTTGTTGAAATAATCAAACGTGAGGAAACAGTAATAGATAACAATGATACTGATTCCATACTAGAACAGCAAATATGTATGTTAGTTTAATGCAGTTTTTTTTAAATCCCCATAAACAAGGTTTGAATATCACTTTCGCTTTATTTTTAGAAATTTCAGGACCTAGATTTATGAATCAGCATCTTATATTTTTTACGAAATGAAGCAAATTTCTAAAAACCTGTTTTCGAAAAATTATAGTTCAGAATTATACAGAAAAAATCTATTCATGAAAGTTGTCAATTTAGTTCTATCTCAAATTCATTATCTGAAAATGAAGGTTTTGTACGACATTTGTGAATTTTGGATTTTCAGAATGTAGTCGAGAAAATTATTCTTTTCGAAGGTCTAGGCTGTATGATAAAATTCGAAGACTTTATAAAACTTGCTGCGATAACGAGAAGCGGAATAACATGGATACTCTGTTTGCGCTTAGTCACAGAACGGAAGGTCATCTGTGATTCGAAAACTGCTGAGTGCTCAGTGAATTTTGCAGCGCTCCCTTGTGGTGGAAAGAACGCATTTTACACGGAAAATAAATAGAATTTATACTTCTTTTATTGAAATCTGTCATACACACTGGTATAAATCTGCCATGCGAAAACACTACAGGTGCACTCTTTTAATGCGGTTATGTGTTTATTCTATATTATTACTTTGAAATTCTCTCAAGTTTCCCAGCAATAATGGTTATCACAAGCATTTGAAAGATGTTTTATATTACACTTTTGACGTATGAGTACGAATAATATAATCGATCTAGAAATTTGCAAATTTTTACTACTGAAAGGTACGGGGATAAAAGGAATATTTAAATTGCGTCCGTCACGAAAAGTGATTAGGATTCGAATGGTTATAGAATCTGCGATCTCGAACCGTCCCAGATGGTCTCGAGGTACGATGCTAGCCTACCAAGCAAGTTGTTGTAGGTTCGAGTCTCGGCTCGGAAGAGACTGTTAGTGTCAGACTGACACTGTCAGTAGGATCGTAGTGCTAGCCCCGCAATTGTCATGTACACTCAAACAGTTGGATGCGAAGTCGGTGTATAACAGAATGTCGAGTTCCGATTTAGAATGTAGTAGCAAGGCTTTGCTTTGCTTTAGAATCTGCGATTTACATAGTATCGCTGCACCAGAGAGATTGCATATCCTATTTGCTAAATCCTTTGTACTATCATTGAAAAGAAGATATTGGTTACATCCACATAATGTGAAAGATCATTCTAAGACTTATTTCAATTTAATATAAAAGTGTTCTAAATTAGTTTCGCTTCGACGCATATTGATTTTGTGGAATAGAACTCTGTGTGAAGAAGACCTGCTTTTTCGTGTGCATTTTTCGAAATAAGACCAGTAAAACAGGAGGTGTGAAACGACCTGCTCTCCTGCACTCCTGCTCAACATGTCGACGGGCTTTGGCAAAATGTATAACTGAGCAAGACTTCACATAGTGGTGTGCGAAACGGCTCTTTTGCAAAAGCGGCTCTGAACCGCTCACTCACCGTTCCGAACAGACTCATATGAACGGCTCATAGTTCACAATGATTCACGAGCGTTGAAAGTTCGTATTTTCTCGGTAAACTTCGGGTGTGCGCGAATCCATCAGTTTTGGTGCGCTCAAAAAACCGTAGCTCTTTTTCGTGAGCCGTTCATTCTTTCGCTCTTTTCTAAGAACCGGTTAATTCACACATTCAAATAAAATTATGATATTTAAAAATTTTCTATCGTTATCCATCGGTTTTAAAATTCCGATTTAAAACAGTTCGAAATCTGCTCGAAATCGCTACAATAACAGTTCGCCCATGTACCAACTGTTATTCATACGATTTAGTGCGATTTCAATTCTTCATTAAAAAATTTAAGGACAATGATATAAAATCACGTTTGTTTTGAAAATTACACTCTTTTAGCTGATATATAAATACCAGAAATCCGTGAATATTTAATATCGAAATATCGTTCGCAAAATTAATATGCCACAACCACATTATCCGTTGCTCCAGAAGCTTGTCCAAGTTTATCTAATCTCATCCTCCTTATTTTTATTCCATCGGATGCATCTAGCATCAATGAGTCCAAAACCGATATACCTTCGGAGTTTGGATCTCGGGTGATCGATAAAACATGTGATATAATAAAATAACAGGAAGAAACCTGTTTAGAAATTTCATGGTCGACTAAGGTATTGATTCAATATTATAAAATATCTAGATATTTGCCTAACAAAGTTTATCTGTACAACATCTTCTTACAACACATAGTAGCACTTCCTTTAAACAAAAACCAAAAAAAACACCATATTTGATTTATGACAACGATAAAGTTTCAAACTAATTTTTATAAATAACTGGCGCTAACACATGATACAATCGTGAGAAGAAGACCTTCGCAATATTTGCATCACTAACAGTTTCGAACACCCGGTTTTGAATAGCATTGATTGTGGTTCGTGTTCCAAACCAACATGTACGGGACATCAGATAGCTTGTGTTGATACTTTCACTTACTTCCACTATGCCACATTATAGATTTTCGAATATAAAAAATTACACAAATGTGAAACTTTACTGTTTTCGCAAAACGTTTTTGCATTGCACGTAAAAGTTCAAATTGAACGGGTTAAACTGTTGAAATAACCGTCAATTTAAAACAACGAATAAATTATGCCACTTTATACCACTGTCGCAGTGGCATAAACGTACACGACAAATATATATTGCTGAGGGCAAAGAAAATTCATTCGTGATTTTTCAGTCCTCTTTGTGTGCACTTTCTGTTTGATCATATACCTGAAGTTGACCTTCCGTTCTGTGGCTTAGTCCTAAATTAGAAAGCAATATTTATATCTTACATGAGAATAGTGTATCATATCATAGAGGTAAGTAACTTTTCACCTGCGCACACTAGTAAACGTGTATAGCCATGTAAAGTTGCTTCAGTTTCATCCAAACTGTAAATCATCGCATCTCGATGTTCACAATTTCTTAAAACTTTTTCCTTATTTTGCCAATTACGTTCACCATCAACTGTAGATTCCTGGTAACGAATAAAAAGTATATTCAGAACTGAATTTTAAAATTAGAATAAGTGTTCAGCTAAGAAGTTTTCCAGCTGTTCAAAATGTAACATTGCAAACGGGTGGCACTAACATATTCATACGTAAATAGGTCTGTACATTTTTGGTAAAGCAGTTCAGAATATCTGCATCGCTAATTGTGTTACATTTGAACACTGTGAGATCAGATTTTGCTACAATGTTTGGCTATAGCTGTAGAAGATTCTTATTCTTAAATCTGGGTTCAACGTACAATTTAATATATATCTATACATATAAAAATGCAGCTCTGTCTGTCTGTCTGTCTGTTCCATATAGGCTTGGAAACTACTGAACCGATTGGCGTGAAATTTTGTATATAGGGGTTTTAGGGGCCGAGAAAGGTGACTAAGGTAATTCGAGACCCCTCCCTCTTCTGGAAGGGAGGGGTCCCATACAAATGAAACACAAATTCATGCACATCTCGAAAACGAACCAAGCAAATGGAACCAAATTTGGCAGGTGGATGTTTTTAGGGGTTTCAAATATATCCATAATGGTTTGACACCCCCCCCTCTTCTGGAAGGTAGGGGTCCCATACAAATGAAACACAAATTCATCAACATCTTGAAAACTAACCAAGCAAATGGAACCAAATTTGGTAGGTGGATGTTTTTAGAGGTAAAAAATATATCCATAATGGTTTGACACCCCTCCCTCTACTAAAAGGGAGGGGTTCCATACAAATGAAACACAAATTCATGCACATCTTGAAAACTAATCAAGTAAATGGAACCAAATTGTGCAGGTGGATGTTTTTAGGGGTATCGAATACATCCATATCGAATTGACGCCCCTTCCCCTTTTAAAAGGGAGGGGTCGCTTACAAAATAAACACAAATTTCACACAGCTCGAGAACCAATCCACCAAATAGAACCAAATTTGGCATGTAAATGTTTTTAGAGGTAACAAATATGTTCATAATGTTTCGACACCCTTCCTCCTTCTGAAAGGAGAGGTTTCACACAAATTTCTGCACATCTCGAGAAATAATCAAGCAACTGGAACCAAATTTGATATGTTGAGGTTTCTGAGAGCAAGAAAAATTTTTGACTCCAAACGCCATTGTTAAATTTAAGATGGAAACTTCCGGTTTCTATCCGTAAAATGTCTCCAAATATTATTTTCAAAACCGGTTTCTGAAAAACAGCGGAATATGACCAAATACCACCCAATATGGGTATTTGCGAAATCGTGATGATGCATTGAAACCACAAATCGACCTCAGACAACATTTTGAATTGTAAAATGGCGACTTTTGGTGACTGGAAAACTGCCGAAAATGACCAAATACCACCTAATATGGGTGTTTTTTTTTTAACCAGAATGACGTTCAGAGGTCAGAAATTGTCTCCAAATGCCATTTTGAAATCCAAGATGGCGACTTCCGGTTTCTGAAAAACAGCGAGATATGACCAAATACCACCCAATATGGGTATTTGCAAAATCGTGATGATGCATTGAAACCACAAATCGACCCCAGACAACATTTTGAGTTGTAAAATGGCGACTTGTGGTGTCTGGAAAACAGTCGAAAATGACCGAATAACACCCAATGGGTGTTTCTTCAACCAGAATGACGCACGGAGGCCAAAAACTGTCCCCTAATGCAATTTTGAAATTCAAGATGGCGACTTCCGGTTTCTGAAAAACAGCGACAAATGACCAAATACCACCCAATATGGGTATTTCCGGAATTGTTATGATGCACTGAAGCCACAAATCTATTTAAGTTTTAAATTAGTTTATTTGACACGGCACGATACATTTTCTGTTTTACTGAGCCAAGTACAATTCGTTTTAATTCTACGTTAGCAGGGAAAAGAGGGAGGCATTTTCTTTATTCTCGCGGCCGACTACGAGCTAGTGGGGATTTAAGGTGAGAGGAGGGGAGATACAATTTTGACTTAAAACTATTTTGGAACTTTGTTTTTCAACTGGTAGAGCAATTGTATTCTTGTTTGTTGTGGGTTCAAAATATTTGTGTAAGAATAGTTGCGGGCTCTTCGTTTCCGTGTCTTCAGCATAGCATATTTGTATCCTTAATCTGACAAATAGACAAAGAAAATTTTAAATTTTAATGTCAGCGTTTTTCAGAAAGCAGTATAACTGTGTCATGTACTGGAGATCACCGCTTCCCAGAATGTCTCTAACGGGTACGTTCGGTTGTTTTCCTCGGGCCCGAAGGGAATCTATAAGCTCGGACCTAACACCACAGTATTCGGTACACGACCAAACAACATGCTCGATGTCATGGTAGCCATCGCCACAAACGCAGTGATTACTGTCTACAAGCCCTATACGAAAGAGATGCGTGTTTAACGTGTAGTGATTGGACATAAGTCTAGACATCACGCGAATGAAGTCCCGACCTACATCCAACCCCTTGAACCATGCTTTCGTCGATACCTTAGGAAAAATGGAATGTAGCCACCGTCCCAGTTCATCTGAGTTCCATGATGATTGCCAACTGTTGAGTGTTCTCTGACGCAAAATGCTATAAAATTCATCATAAGCAATTGGTCTTTCATAAATCTCGCCATCAATAGCACCCACCTTAGCTAAAGAGTCAGCCTTTTCGTTACCCGGAATCGAGCAATGAGAAGGGACCCACGCTAAGGTAACCCGGTAATTTTTATCTGTTAAAGCACTTAAAAACCACCGTATTTTCCCCAGGAAATACGGGGTGTGCTTCACAGGCTTCATCGATCGCAGAGCCTCAATGGAACTGAGACTGTCTGTGAAGATGAAGTAGTGGTCTGTGGGTAGGGTTTCGATGATTCCAAGAGAGTACTGAATAGCAGCAAGTTCTGCGACGTACACGGAAGCAGGAGCATCGAGTTTGTAGGAGGCGGTAAAATTTTCGTGGAAAACACCGAAGCCAGTGGACTCATCTAGATTAGATCCGTCAGTGTAAAACCTTTTATCATAACTAACATGTTTGAACTTATTCGAAAAAATCTTAGGGATCTCTTGGGGTCGCAATTGATCCGGGATACCAGAAATGTCTTGTTTCATGGTGGTGTCGAAAAATATAGCATTATTAGAAGTATCTAAAAGTGCGACATTGGAGGAATCGTATGAAGAAGGATTAATATCTTGAGCCATATAGTCAAAATATAAAGTCATAAATCTGGATTGAAATTGAAGGTCGACCAACCTCTCGAAATTTGCAATTACTAATGGGTTCCTAACTGTGCATCGAATTAGCAACCGGTAAGAGAGATTCCAAAAACGATGTTTCAACGGAAGAATACCCGCTAACACTTCAAGACTCATCGTATGGGTCGACTGCATGCAACCCAAGGCAATACGCAAACAACGATATTGTATTCTCTCTAATTTTATAATGTGCGTGTTCGCGGCGGAGCGGAAGCAGAAACAGCCGTACTCAAGAACTGACAATATCGTTGTTTGGTAAAGCCTTAGAAGGTCTCCTGGGTGGGCTCCCCACCAGGTTCCGGTAATCGTACGAAGAAAATTAATCCTCTGTTGGCATTTTCGTGTCAGATACCTAATATGACAAGCCCAGGTGCATTTAGAGTCGAACCAGACCCCGAGATATTTAGCGACTAAAACCTGAGAGATCGTTTTACCCGTTAGTAGGAGCTGCAGCTGAGCTGGGTTATGCTTCCTAGAAAAAACGACCAACTCAGTTTTCTCCGGAGAGAATTCGATACCCAGCTTAAGAGCCCATTCAGACAAATTGTCTAAGGTATCTTGCAATGGTCCTTGCAGATCGCTAGCCTCGCTACCAGTAATGGATACAACGCTATCGTCTGCAAGTTGCCTTAGCGTGCATGAATTTGCAAGACATTCATCGATGTCATTGACGTAAAAATTATATAAGAGAGGACTTAAACATGAGCCCTGTGGAAGGCCCATGTAACTAATTCGGGAAGTTGTCGAATCGCCATGTGAGAAATACATATGCTTTTCTGACAACAGATTGAGCAAAAAGTTATTCAAATTTAGTGAAAGTCCCTGCGAATGAAGTTTCGCGCTTAAAACTTCTACAGAGACAGAGTCAAAAGCCCCCTTAATATCCAAGAACGCAGAAGCCATTTGCTCTTTTCGAGCAAATGCGAGTTGAATTTCAGTAGAAAGCAACGCTAGGCAATCGTTCGTCCCTTTGCCCCGGTGAAAGCCAAATTGAGTATCTGAAAGTAAACCGTTTGTTTCGACCCATTTGTCTAACCGTAAGAGGATCATTTTCTCCATTAATTTCCGGAGGCAAGAGAGCATTGCAATCGGCCTATATGAATTGTGATCAGAGGCAGGTTTCCCGGGTTTCCGAATAGCAATGACTTTTACCTCCCTCCAGTCATGCGGAACAATATTTAGCTCAAGAAACTTGTTGAACAAGTCCAACAAGCGTCTTTTTGCAGAGTCGGGTAGATTCTTCAACAGGTTGAATTTTATTCTATCTAACCCTGGAGCCTTATTGTTGCACGACAGGAGAGCCATTGAAAATTCCAACATCGAAAATGGAGGCTCTTCCGTAGTTACTATAAACGCGTCGCGAAAGGTTTTCTGTTCCGGTACAGAGTCCGGACAGACCTTTTTGGCAAAATCGAGTATCCAGCGATCTGAATACTCCTCACTCTCATTCGAAACGTCACGGTTCCGCATGCGCCTGGCGGTATCCCAAAGAGTGCTCATCGCTGTTTCCCTCGACAACGCGTTTACGAACCGCCGCCAGTACCCGCGTTTTTTCGCCTTTACTAAGCTCTTCATCTGCCTGCCCAGTGCCTCGTACTTTCGTAGTAGGTTGACAGTGCCGTACTCCCGGTAGTCCTTATACGCCGCGGACCTTCGCGCGTACAGCTCAGAGCACTCTTTGTCCCACCATTTGTTGGGAGGGCGTTGTCTAATCGTTACCCCGGGTATCGGTTTCGTCTGAGCTTGCGTCGCGGCGTCGATTATCAAGCCAGCTAAGAACGCGTATTCTTCCTCCGGAGGAAGCTCCTCGTGAGTCTCGATAGATTCCGCTATAATAGACTCATAACGCTTCCAATCAATATTACGTGTAAGGTCGTAGGAAATATTGATTGGGTTCGGGGGAGTTGAACCATTAGCAATTGATATAACGATTGGAAGATGATCACTACCGTGGGGATCGTTGATTACTTTCCACTGGCAATCTAACGCTAGTGATGTCGAGCAGAGGGATAGGTCAAGCACGCTTTCACGTGCCGGAGGATTAGGTACGCGTGTCGCTTCCCCAGTATTCAAAACTGTCATATTGAAGTCGTCGATCAAGTTACAGATTAAAGAAGATCGGTTGTCGTCGTACAGCGACCCCCATAGCGAACAGTGAGAGTTAAAATCTCCCAAAATCAAAAAAGGTGCGGGAAGCAATTCTGCTATATCAAGGAGTTGCTTCTGTTCAATCCGCGCGGATGGGGGAATATATAACGAAACAAGGCAAAGGTCTTTTCCATTCATATTCGTTTGAATGGCAACAACTTCAATATTCGAGATCGAGGGGAGGTCAATTCTGAAAAAAGAATAGCACTTTTTGATCCCTAAAAGTACCCCTCCACCGTGTGAGTCTCGATCTCGACGAATGATGTTAAAATCGTGGAAATTAAGTTGGTCATTTGAATTGAGAAAAGTTTCACAAAGCGCGAACGCATCACAATTGTATGTGTTTATCAAATGTGAAAATAAATCAAATTTGGGGATGATACTTCTGCAGTTCCACTGTAACACAGTGACAAAATTCCTAACCTCTTTCAACGAATTAGTCATCGAAAGATACGATAGCTGAAATGAGGGGCCAAGTTGCTGTGAGTTGCTTCAAAAAGGTTTTCACTATTGGGAGAAGGGCAAGAAGAATGTTTTGAAGGGGATCTGGTATGTTGAATGTTTTAAATATCCAGTCCACAATATCAGAGAATTTTATGAACCCTGTTTCTTTTATGTCTTCTGATCGAGAAATGGGTGCCCGAGGGGTTTTTGGTGCCCCAGGAAGCGGTGGGTACTCCTGGTTTGATTTGAAATTAAAACCGGGGGGTACTTGCTTCGGTTTTTCTTCACCGCTTCCTTTTTGTGTTGTCTTATTGGTCATTCCGCTAGGGGTTATCTTACGACCTTTACGAGAAAGATTAGGAGAGTTGAGCATTCTCCTCTTCCTAGATCCCTCTGGCAAGGCATAGGAACACCCTTCGACGGGATCGTCAGATGTACCCTCATCGGTTGGCAAAAAGGAAAAGATGTTTCCTGTCGAGGGTGGCTCAGCCCTCTTAAGCATTTCTGCAAAAGAGCGCTTTGATCGTTCCTTAAGGGAACGCTTAATTTTTTCCTCGCGCTGTTTGTACGCGGGACATGCCGGAAGGTCATGCCGAGTTCCCTCGCAATAAAGACACTTTTCAGTATCCCCACTGCAAGCGTTCTCAGCATGATTGCCTCCGCACTTGCTACAGCGTGCCTTGTTGCAGCAGTAGGTGGCTGTGTGACCTAACTGCTTACAGTTTTGGCAATGCATGACCCGCGGTACGAACAGGCGTACAGGTAGACGAACCCTGTCCAAGCGGACGTAGTTCGGCAGCGCGGATCCGGCGAATGTTACTCGGAAGGAATCCGAAGGGAGGAATTTCTTCTTCCCTTCTTCGATGGATACTGAATGCAATTGCTTGCAATCCAGTATCTTTACACTTTGCATCAAGGGGTTTTTAAAGCAGCCAACTCCATGACGCAAAATGTCATCGACAGTGAGATTCCCCTCGGTAACCACACCGTCGATTTCTACATCCTTGGCAGGGATGTACACGCGATACTCTCTCGTGAAGAGCTCGTAGCCAGCAATTTCGTTTGCTTGCTTCAAGCTACTCACGACAACTCGCAGTTTGTTCGGCCTCACCTTCGTAATCTCGGTTACGGCCGAAAAATGTTTTGCCAGGTCTTTGCCAATTTGGATAATATTCAATGGCTTCTTTATGGGCCGGAAAAAAACAACGTAGGGACCGCCAGCGGCATCTGGGTAAGCTTTTACCCGTACTTCCGGTACTCTTGGTACAGGACTTGGCAAAGGGGAGGGCACAGGGGAAGGTAGGGGTGTGCTGATGGGAGAAATTTCAATTTCTTCCCCGTTTGTTTCCACCTCCAGGAAAAGTTGCACCTGCATGTCGTCCATTTTGCGGGAGCGTTACGCTCTACCGCACACAAACGATAAATATTCGAATATGGGGGGGGGTTCAAGTAGTTGATGTTAAATTTTAAAAACAATTTTTCAATCTACAATGGATCAAATAAAAAAAAAGACAGTAATACTAATACTAATAACAATAGTAATAATAATAATAATAATAATAATTATAGTAATAGTATTAATAATAACAATAATAATATCAATAATAATATTAATAATAATATTATAACATAGTAATAATATTGATAATAATAGTAAAAATTCTAAAGGTAATACTTCACCGAACGTCTAAGTCACGACCTCACGGCTGATAGTAGGATTAATCGAGCGTCTCCGCAGAACAAACAATGACGATCCAGCTTTGTGTTGAGACACAGTGGCCGTGTCCTACACGCGACCTTGTAGATGCCACTTGTAGTTGACTTCCACTCGCTCGATCGTATGATGGTCCGTGCTGCTAGCGGGGTAACAGCGGTGCGGGAGAATTATTCTTGCTGATATATCAGCTGCGTATCGAATCACTGGCGGGGTAGCCTGCCCCTACCAGTGTGCAGATGTTTCTGCCGATATATAACAGTCTATTGTTATTGCGCAGCACGAGAACTAATCGACAAAAAAAACACCCGTACGATAACTCGTGTATTGTTATTTTGCGAACTCAAACGGAGATAAACAATTTGCGTCTAATCGAGACGAAAGCAAAACAACGAATCCATCCACAAATCTATCTCAGACAACATTTTGAATTGCAAGATGGCGACTTCCGGTGTCAGGAAAACAGCCGAAAATGGCCAAATACCATCCAATATAAGTGTTTCTTCAACCAGATTGACGCTCAGAGCCCTAAATTGTCTCCTAATGCCATATCATTTTGAAATTCAAGATGGCGTCTTCCGGTTTCTAAAAAACAGCGGCAAATGACCAAATTCCACCCAATATGGGTATTTCCGGGATTGTTAAGATGCATTGAAGCCACAAATCGACCTCAGACAAGATGGCGACCTCCGGTGTCTGGAAAACAGCCAAAAATTACAAAATACCACCCAATATGAGTGTTTCTTTAACCAGAATGACGCTCAGGGTTCAGAAATTGTCTTCAAATGCCATTTTAAAGTCCAAGATAGCGACTTACGATTTCTGAAAAATAGCCTGAAGTGACCAAACACCACCCAATATGTGTATCACCGGATCCAGAATGATGAAAGGAGCTAAAAATTGACCTCAAACTTCTGGGAAACAGCCGAAGATAACCGAATACATATGGATATTTCCGTAATCGAAATGATGTATAGAAGCCAAGCATTGACCCTGGACACCATTTTGAATTCGAAGATGACCACTTTCAGTTTCTAAAAAACAACGAAAATAACTGAAATGCAATCAATATATTTCCGGAGTAGAGGTGATGTACAAAAGCCAAAAGTCGAGGATGTTGTCTTTCCGATAAAACCAATCATTTCAAATGATATAAACAAATCGCAAGGAATCAATGAATTTGAAATGTTTAAAATTATTAAATTGACCACTAAAATAGGCGAGACGAAGTTTGCCGGGTCAGCTAGTGTATAATAAACAAAAGGTCAAGTTCCGAATCGGAATGTAAAAAAACATTTTTAATTGAAAAATACAAATATAAATATGGGAACCCTGATGTCAAGATGCAATGAATTTGGTTTTTCTCTATACCGCAACCGCGGTAGGCAGCTAGGGCAGTCATATTGAATTAAATTCTTCTAGCTAGAAAATATAATCATCAGTACAGCTCGATAAACTAGCTGTTCAAAGACCTGTTGCCTTTTAAATTTAGTTATTAAAATGAATCTGAAAAACAGAATGTAGAGTTCAAAAATAAACAACGAATTTAACCTGTACGATGCACCAAATTTATATACGTTGCTATCCGCCTCTACCGACACGTACAGAATTTTTGTTTTTGAGATGTGCAGAAATTTGTATTTCGTTTGTATGGGACCCCTCCCTTACGGAAGAGGGAGGGGTCTCAAACCATGTTAGGAACCTTTCTCGGCCTCTAAAACCCCTACATACAAATTTTCACGTCGATCGGTTCGGTAGTTTCCGAGCCTATATGGATCAGACAGACAGACAGACCGGACTGCATTTTTATAGGTATAGATAAACTTCGCAGCCAACTGTTTGTTGCTCAGGACCACTGAGGGCCTAGCGCAACACAACATTCTCTCCCGAGTCGGGACTCGAACCGACTCGACTCGACGACTGGCTTGTTAGGTCAGCATCGTACCTTGAGACCAACTAGTAGACATCACATGTGTGCCAATATTGAGCAGTGCCAAAAGTAAAACGTCTTCAAATCAATTAGTCTCAAAATGAAATTTAAAACTGTCCTACGTCAACTTTGCGGTCGTGTTTTGGATACCACCCTCCTACATTTTCGCTTATGTCAAGCAGTATACTGCCACTGTTCGCATAATAGTCCTATGTTAAAGTAGCGAGTCCTATGTAAATTTTGCGAAAATAGGTCCATTTTGGCATGTTTTTCAAGAATAGCCATTGAAAAAGTAAGGTTTGATTTCCATAACCTCGATTTTAATGGCTACTCTTGTAGAGCATGCCAAAATGGAATCATTTCCGCAAAAAAACATAAAACATAGGACTTCTACATAGGACTGATATGCAAACAGCGGCAGTATAATCCTAGGGAACAATTTTAATTTTGCAAGAGGCTGCCGCTTTCGATAGCTAGTGTGTGGCCAATTCGAGTAGGGTGGTTTAAGCCATCATAGGGGCACTTCCATAGCTGCGAACAGATTGGTGTAGTGTAGAACCGTATGTGCCATTTCAAATACATGTATTGTTACTTTCACTACACAAATCTTGAACACTAATGTTTTGTCACTAAGATATGTTTTCTATATGTAATACTGATGTACAAAAAACGAATCTCATTTCGTGTTGGCAACCAGGGGAACCAGACCGATGGAGCACTCAGCCACGCAACAGAATACCACGTTGTATCGTGTAGCGGTTTGAAAGAAAAACAATCAAAAACAATCAGCATTCTGAGCCCGGCAACAGTATAGCATCTGTTGCGTGTTGCATTCTGGGGCTGTGGCTGCGGGATAAAAAAATTGTGTTTTGAGTTCGTAATGCTACTGTCAAGTCGAAATAAAACCGTCATTCTTAGGACGTTTTAATACTTCGTATGAAATGGAAGAAGTTTTTCAAAACGAAGCTATTATTGTTGCAGTGAGTGATCAACGTTTTTGGAAGCAGCCATTACCGTTTTCATCCACAAAAACAATAAACATGGCCCTTATCATGACCACTACATATGTAACTGAAAAGTTCGCTGAATAATAATTTACGTAGTCCCATGTAGCCGTGTTTAAGATACCACCTTCCCAATTTTTAGATACAGTTTTTTGCCATCTAATCACTCAGTATTAACCTTCAGATTCAATTTAAATCCAGCCGCGTGTGAGTGAGAAGAAAAATTTAAAGAAAAAATCGTGTTCATAACGATCATTTGTTCAGAAAATATTGATGTGAAAATACAGTTCAATAAGAAAAATGGCTACAGAGAGTGTGTGCGCACGTATTGTCGCTGCTTTGAGGGTACCGTAATATGTGTTAATGTCCGTACGAAAAATGCTGCGCTGTAGGTAAAGCGCTGGTGTTCTTGCGAAGGATGACTACCTACCGTGTGTAATATATAAAAAAATTCCTACATTCAAATCAGATAAGTACTCCATATGCAGTTGATGGGTCTGAAATTTTGTTCCTATGGAAATATTCTCTTTAATTTACTGTTTTTTTCCCGTGGCAATGATGCTCATTATCCCTGGTTGTATTAGTGATGTCGTTGCCTGTGGTGAGACTTATAAACACGCTAATGTTCGTATGCACCATTACACAAAATGTTCGATACTTTCAATCGCAGTAAATAGTTAGTATATTTTATGATTTTTCTGGCTTTTGAGATTTAAACAGTTTTTGAATATTGGTGATGAAATCTTGGGTCAGTTATTAATTTATTTATTTTATTTACTGGTCTTCGATAAAATCGTACAGACAGTTCTTAATATTAACTTATTCTAGATTTAAAAGCGGTCCTGGTTATACCAAAGTCATAAAATTCAGACACAACGTTAAATGCACGACAACATAGTTCAATTGGATCGTTTTGGCCAAATAAAGTGCGATGCATAGGTAGTCTCAAAAAATCCGATCGTCTAGTAATTCTAGATGGTACGTTGAGATGAACTCGTTCTAGTAGCTCTGTGCTGTCAATATTGTTTCCCAGAAGATCGAAAATAAATAAACGTTGCAGCAAACTTCTCCTATTCGCCAGAGTGGGCAGCTGTATGAGGGCACATCGGTGTTCATAGGGCGGTAGACGTATTGGATCCTCCCAAGGCAACATTCTCAGTGCGTACCGTACAAACTGACGCTGGATTCGTTCGATCCTGTTGATCTGAACAGCGTAATAAGGTGACCAAACAAGTACTCCGTACTCGAGTATACTGCGGACTAGCGCACAGTAGAGGGACTTCAGACAATAAATATCATCAAACTGCTGCGTGTTCCTTTTGATGAAACCTAACACAGCATATGCTTTAGCAGTAGTAACTGCAACATGCTGAGCGAAACACAGTTTGTAGTCCAGGAGAATACCCAAGTCTTTCACGGTGCTTACTCGAGTAATACTGGCTATTTCCATCTTATAATCAAACAGAGTAGTTTGCCTATTTCTGCAGAATGAGATGACGTTACACTTCTGCACAATCACTTCCATTCCGTTCATTGTACACCAATTCAGCAGCGAATCTATGTCGGATTGTATAGCACAACAGTCAACTCTCGATGATATTACACGATAAAACTTTAGATCATCCGCGAACATGTACTTTGGAGATTTTATAGTTGAACACAGATCGTTTGAATAGCAGTGGGCCCAAGTGACTTCCTTGGGGCAAACCTGATCGAATTTCAAATGGAAGTGAATTAGTACCATGCACACGTACAAAAGCATTTCGATCGGTTAGATACGACAGTATCCACTGAGTCAGCCATGAAGGAAATCCCATTTTTTGCAGCTTGGTAACCATCAGAAGGTGTGGCACTCTATCGAAAGCTTTAGCAAAATCAACGTAAATGGCGTCAACTTGCTGGCGCTTTTCGAGCGCTCTCGTCAAAGCAGAAACATAGGCAATCATGTTGGTAACTGTCGAACGTTTTTTAACAAATCCGTGCTGGTATTCCGAAATCATATGATGTATTTTCGGGTAAAGCGAGTCGTGGATAAGACTTTCGAAAACCTTTGGCAAACAACTCAAAATCGAAATTCCTCGGTAGTTTGAGACGTCGTTCATACTACCTGCTTTATGTACGGGTGTAATAGCAGCAGTCTTCCACACACTCGGGAAATTTCCTTCCGACATCGATAAGTTGAAAATAATCGATGCAGGAATAGCGAGCGTCGCAGCACAGTTTTTAAAAAGTAGAGGCGGCAGTCTGTCCGGTCCGGCGCTTTTCGATCCATCAATAGATCGCAGCTTCGACGTCACATCATTAAGCGAAAAGTTGAAAAGCGGCATGTTCAAGTCGAACAGCGGCAAACTGCTCAAATACTCTTCAGACGAAGGTGGTAAGTTTGTACTTTGCACAGTTCGAAAGAAGGATGAGAACAAGTTTGCTGCCTCTAGCGGGGTTTCGGCTGCAGTGTCCAGGTAACGCACACGTTGAGGAATTCCGCCTTGTTGCTTCCGGTTCCTTATGTACGCCCAAAACGATGCAGGGTCATGTTTGATGTTGTCTTCCACGCGGCGAATATAGCAGCGAAAGCAGTGCGCATGCAAAGAGTTGTATTCGCTCTCAATGTCACGCAGCTCAGCTTTGTGCCTTTCATCTCTCCACCTAAAAAACTTTTTCCTTACCCTGCGGAGTCGGTTTCGCAGATGCTGTAGCTGGTTGTTCCACCACGGTTGTTTACGGACACGTTGACCAAATTGTTGCTTTGTAGGCACAGCCCCGCGCAGAATATCGTAGACATGCTCGTAAAATCTTACAACAGCATCATCAGCATTGCAGTCAGAAAGAATTTCCTCCCAGCGAGTCTCAGCAAACAGTCTGTTTAACGGGGACGGGACACGAGGCATATGGACGCTAGGCATATGGATGTTAGGCATAGTATGCTAGGCATACAGACGCGAGGCATAATGGATGCGAGGCATAATGGATACGAGGCATACTGCCAAAAGGCATAACGGACGCGAGGCCGAATGGACGCGAGGCCGAATGGACGCGAGGCCGAAAGGACGCGAGGCCGAATGGACGCGAGGCCGAATGGACGCGAGGCCGAATGGACGCGAGGCCGAATGGACGCGAGGCCGAATGGACGCGAGGCCGAATGGACGCGAGGCCGAATGTACGCGAGGCCGAATGCGATGTTGTACGACCGCATGAGATCCAATAATGTAGTTCAGGTGTTATTATATTCCTACAGAGTTTAAGTTGGGTATAATACCTTTCTTGAAATCATGCGGCGAAGACGCATAATCGAGGGCAAGGAAACGAGGCGGCACTAAGCCGCCGTGGTTTCCGCAGTCCGAGCCGGCCGCCGACCCGCCGTCGGAAGCGGCGGCCTCTCGCACCCAAACGACTGATTTACTGGTTTGCTAGGTCTACTCAAACAGAGTTTTCTTCCCTTAATTAAGTCCGAACGAGCGGTAGCGAGTAAGGACAGCATTCGCTCGAACAGCGAGTCGGCCGAAGGCCGCGAGTGTATTGCTTTCTTAATGACACTTTGAAGCGAAATACATGTTATCGAATGCTGTGTAGATGATGACGACAATAACATATTCCAAATCACTTCCCCTTGGCCTTGTGTCCTTTCGGCCTTGTATCCATTCGGCCTCGCGTCCATTCGGCCTCGCGTCCATTCGGCCTCGCGTCCATTCGGCCTCGCGTCCATTCGGCCTCGCGTCCATTCGGCCTCGCGTCCATTCGGCCTCGCGTCCATTCGGCCTCGCGTCCATTCGGCCTCGCGTCCATTCGGCCTTGCGTCTATTCGGCCTCGCGTCCATATGCCTCGTGTCCGTATGCCTGCCGTCCATTATGCCTAGCGTACTATGCCTCGCGTCCGTATGCCTCGCGTCTATATGCCTAACGGGGTGTCATCCTGTTTAACAACTCGAAGTCACATCGGTTAAAATCGAAATTGAGTGGGCTCGTAACATTAAAATCGTCTCTCTCATCATAGGCAAACTCAAATGTTATAGCAAAAGGACGATGGTGTTGGTCAATAGGCAGCAATGGTAACGGTGGCTCCAGTAATACCACTCGGCTACTATCATTAATGAATGCTAGATCGAGCAGTCTTCCATTGAAATTCGTTACATTTTTTTTTTGGAACAGTCCGGTCGATAAAACTGATTCAACTAGAACCATCTCCTGCTCAGACGAGGCATTTATCGGTGACATACAGTTTAAACATTCATCGCGTACCCAACTTGAGTGAGGCAAATTATAGTCTCCAACAATCAAAACCAAATTGCGTTCACTCTCTTCATCGACAAGCTTTTGCACGCATTGCGCATGAAGCTCATAGAGCGCGGGCTCACTGTTCGGTGGCAGATACACACAGCAGGCAATTAAATCAAATTTTTCTAACGAGATTCGAACAATAACCTGCTCCAGCTGATCGCTGTCTGCGACACAAACAGCAGTGCTACGAATTTCATTCTTAACGGCAATAAAAACTCCTCTGCCACGCCTGTGCTGGCTGGTCTGTGTGTTTCTATCACATCGATAAATGGCATAATTGTGTGTAAGTTCCGAATTGCGGATATCATGGTGCAACCAAGTTTCTGTAAGGGCGATGACGTCATAGTCACACAGAGACAGGGCCAGCAGTAATTTATTGGTTTTTGTACGGAGGCCTCGCACGTTTTGTTAGTAGAAAGTCAAAGAGCGATTTGCGATAGCGGGAACAATGTGATCTTGGTTATTTTGATTCGAAATTCGATCAGCTGGACATAAAGTATCGTTGTGCGAAAGGTTTGTTATTTGTTCGTTGTGAGCAGTAGAATCATCTAAGTGGCGGTAGCTAAATGGACAACTAGCTACAGCATCCCGCGTTTCTGCTGACAAGTGAGCACACTTCAGGTGGAAAGAAGACTTGCAGAAGCCACTGCACACTATTTCATCTGGCTTTTCTAAGCCGCAGGCACAAGCACAACAAACCGACTCCATTGCTTTTTCGCGAAATCGACGATCAAGCTTACGGTTGCGTAGTTTTTTGGCGATTCTTCCCTAATGATCACTGAAAAACGTTGTACTCCAAATGGCACCGATGAGTTGCAATAAAATGCGTCCACAGGGCAGTAATTAGCACAGGAATAATCCGGAAAACGTAGAAAAAACGGTAAATTAGCAATGAGTGAAACAATAACCAACCGATTTGTTTAAATTATTTTTTATTTTTTCATTAAATTGTTTGTATTGTTGTGCCAAGTAATTGTCCCTGGGGATGGCTCTGAACCGGTCATCCATAACTACGAACAATGATTTGCTAGTGAAGTCGCCTGTTCGTGATGTTTCGATAGACTTCGGTTTCAGTTGCGATAAATTTTGGTTTGCAGCAAGAACTGTTTGTTTACGTGAGCCGTTTACTCGCTTGCTTCTCTTTTATTGAACCGGTTCATATGTACGGTTCGTACGCCGTTTGCCCATTCATATTTTTTTCTCCCAAGCAACACATATTCGCTAAACTTATACTGCATTCTTATTAGAAAAATGTTACCATGACGTTTGGACACAATCGTTATGAAATAACGAAGTAACGTTATTATGTTGTACACTTATATAGTAGTAGATCTCCTAGAAAGGTATAGCAATCAGTGTTGTTTATTAGAATTTATGGTGGAATAGATTAATTGAGTTGTATTTACTGATGTGTCGAGTGCCATGAATTCTTGAACGCACTGACTCTTGCATGACAGGTAATAGAAAGTTCAATGGAGCTGAGTTTGACTTTCGAAGATTATTTAGTCAGCCTGAAATAATCATGATTGGTTTGGTTTTGTCAATAATTTTAAGACTTTTGATTAGTATGTACATCTACACCTGATGTTTGCACCTAAAACTTATGCTTCACTTTTTCGATTTTCCTAGCTTTTGGGCTGTTCATGTTTTGTATACTATGTCCCAATAATGACTAGGTCGGCATTTTGTTAACAAACTTAAGTCTATATATTGGATAGTATGGAAATTTACATTTTTATATTATTAAGGCTTTGTATGCATGAAACTTTGCCAATTTTTCTATTTAATAGGCAACATTCGCATCGACAACTAAGAGAAAAGGGCTATTCCCACTGCTTCCGTTCCGGGACCGGACCGGGACCGGGCTCGTCCGGGACTTTTCATGCATTCACACTGCGCCGTGCTTGAACCGTGCCTGCGCTGCGCTCTGGCTGAGAAATGTTGATGTGTGTATGTGAAAGAACGTCTTTCTCTTTTTGTCATACCGCAGCTCACTCCGCGCGAAATATGTCACTACTACATACACGCATCCACCCGAGTGCCTTCCGTGCACTCTCCGGCCAACACAAAGTATCGTCGGCAACGATAGTTTTTCTCTCGCACTGCGGCAGCACGACGGCAACTCAACGCTGCCCCGGTCTGGGCACGGCGCGTCGGTGTGAATGCGTTCATAAGAACGCATGCAATCAATCTCAAACGAGCCCGGACGACACACGGAACAGCCACGGCCCGGTCCCGGCTCGGTCCCGGAACGGAAGCAGTGGGAATAGCCCTAAAATCGGCGTGAAATGTCGTGTCTCCGAGTACCTGCGTCGGTAGGAGGAAATAGAGCGGTCGTGCCAGAGCTGCGGAAAGTCAATATCATACTACTGACATTACGCCAAAATGATGCAACACCAGAATCAGCCAACTACGATGCATGGTTCATTACAAAAGAGTTTGCGATGTTACAATGATTCTCTTAGCGTCAACTCTCACTCTCATTTTTTTCTTGCTATCTTTCTCGATCATTCGGGTATGGCTGTACTGAGATTGAACCAGCAGAAATATCAAGTTCATTTTGACAGCATGATGTTATGAGGATAGCAAACATAAAATCAATGATTTTGACGTTGGACTAACGTCTATATCGAAGTTAGGCACCTGAATTTGAAAATCTAGTAATTCAACCGGGGAAAACCAGGGAAAAGTAGTCAGGTTTTGAGCCATTATATATCAGTCATTTCTTTTCAGAATTTCGAGGTTTTGGCATCAACCGATCAGAAATTCTTTTACGGTTGAATTTATGTAACAAAAATAACCTATTGTTCGAGATACACTATTGAAAAATTGATAAATCACATCGATTGTCTAAATCATACCGAGCAACCAACCACCACCTCTCTTCACAAGCACAGTCGACACTAACGGATACAACCGATCTGACTTTGTAAACAGTCTCACAGCTTTCAACCAATAACGAGCTCGCTTTCGGTAGCTGCAACAGGTGTTTCAACACCGTTTTAAAATGCTTCTTTTATCATTACCACTGAACAGATTCTAAACACCAATGGCTTGATTGATAGAGGAAATATTGCGCAAGATTGTCATATAATAATTTAAATATGTTTTCGATACTAAACTAGTTAAAAGTTGTGTTAAAAGTCGTGCACATTCAACCAATCAGAAGCTCGCTTCTTGTTTGCTCGCGGATGGATTTTTGCTTTGGGCTATATAATAGCCTGTGTCGTCTCATAGCAGTCATCAGTTAACAAGTGAAAGGCCACCAGGCCGGTCTTGTATAATCAGCAGCGGTGGCTGATTCCAGCGGCCAAACTGAGCTGCAGCAGAACCAGAGCGGTGGTATCAGGCAGCAGCGGCGGAGGTAGTGGGAAGCTGCATTTCTTCATTCAGTTCGGTGCTTTTTCGATCTGAGTTGGACCCCACCAGCGGTAATCCAATTCAGATATCGTTGGGTGAAAACGTTGGGTGTGTGTGCAGTGTGCACATATAGCGTATGTGCATCTGTATTGCTATGACATTTGCGATGATAGGGATGGCGCTGTTGCGTGTGTATGGCTAGCTATAGCGTGTGTAAGACACTAGCATGTGTAGCATATTATGGCTATTGCGTGTATATCTTCAGCGTGTGTACGGATAGTTATAGCTTGTGTGTGGATAGCTGCTGCGTGTGGATTGATTAGTTATAGCGTATGTATGGATAGTAATAGCACATGGTTGGATAGCTTATGCGTGTGTATAGATAGTTGTATCGGATGTATGGAAAGGAATAGCGTGTGTATGGATAGCTATAGCTACAGCGTGTGTATGAATAGTTTTAACGCGTGTTTAGATAGTTATAGCATGTGTGTGAATAACTATAGCGGGTGTTTATCGAAGATTATTATTGTCATTGAAAATATTAAAACGTCTTAACGAACACAGTTGTGAATTTGATTTTACAGCAGCGATTTCAACTTCTTCAGCCAGTCTTTATTCATCGAGGAAAAATTACTACCTATGAATGATCAACACTTATTTACTAGAAATTTGATTTAGATCAAAACGGGTTCTTTTGAGTATCATAAGTTATTGGTAAAAAGAGTTGCAAGTTTTCTCAATGAACATTCATTAAATTTTCGTTTTTGTTTCTCGGTGCACGGTTTTGATTTTGTTTCTCGCACACAGAGAAAGAAACAAACTTGTCGCTATCGTGAAAAATAACAAAACAATTAGAAATGCTCTAAATCACAACTGAAGAAGTTAAGATATTTTCCTGTCACTCGCCCAAACCTTGATAACAACTACCGAAAAACGTGTGATTGAGCTCTTGCTATATTGAGTTATTGAACCAAACGTTTTTTTTTCAAATACATGAAGTTATATGCTGGGCTGGAACTAACCTAGCATGAGTTTAATCGATTAAATGTCAAACAATTTTCAAATTCAAAATTTTCGGTTGAATCGTTCTGGGCTCCGATTTCAGATAGTTTCGTAAAGTTTGCTTTTTGCTTAGATAGGAAAATTTTACCAATTCGCTCAATTAAATGATTGTCTTGGTAGTGCAGCAAACAAAAGGTTGATTCGAATATGTATGAAATGACAGCGATTAAATAAAAGATATCCATTCTTTTAGTATATATTATTATTTATAACGTTTTAACGTCTCAGCATCCAGAAATGCACTGTTAGATAAAATTGCAGCAAATACTAGAGTTGCAATTCTCTCTATTATTTGTTTTATTGGAATATAAGAATACCGTAGTCCAACGTCATGCGGTCGTGTCTTGAATACCACCCTCCTACCTTTTTCTTCAATTGATATGTATGATATTGATGTATGGTCGGCATGCGATCAGACCGAACTAAGCGCCGTTTTCTCAGATTGAGTTATTGACACCCAGTGGATATGAGAAGTAATAATCTATCTATTATGAAGTAACGAAATCGTTTGAGCATTTGATAACGATATTATAACAAAAATTCTCTGTAACAGCTTGTACACAGCAATTGCGGCGGTAAATGTTTTTCGACGCTTGGCTCGGTTTGGCTGCACGCCGACTAAAAGCATGGTCAATAAACAACTATTACTTCGTTTTGTAACTGAGCGTATTTTAGTTTGGTACATTTTGAATCTGTATGATCATTCATTTTTATTCTCAGTAGAGAATATGCTTCTTCATAACACCAATTGTAATATAAAGAATTCTTTAAATATTTTTCAAATGATCTCATATCTGAAAAATAATATTGCATTTTTATTTGTTTTTTGACAGCATGGGTTTATTAATTTGATTCTTGAATATTGTGCTTGTTGTAGGTTAAACTAAAGACAGTGTTGTTCGCGGGAAAAAATGAATCGCGGGTGGCAAAACTTTTAATAATGTATGGGTATGTATATTTATATACAGATCCTGTTAAATGTTGGCACGGTTCAACTTTGAAACTGTTCAATTTTGGTTCGGAACGATTTTGCTTTTCTCCTAGTTTTTATTCATATTTTCTTTTAACGAGGAGGATGGCCGGAGTTAATCGACTGGTTTCGGATATATGACCGGAATATGTTTCAGTAACATGGTAACGATGATCAAAGCAGTGCTTAGAAGTGCTTAAAATCCTACCATGTCTCTCATTGAAAAATGTAAAAATGCGGACCTGTTCCGGTTGTGTTACGAATACTCGGAGTTGTTGTGCCAGCCCATCAAGCGACACCTATAACCACTGGTTTGAAATTATAATCCTAGTTCATTGGTTGCCATATCTTGAGTTGGGATCGTCACAGACCGCAAAGCAGATCAATTTTAAAAAATCCTGATAGCAACAAACTTCAAGCTAGCACTGACATAATCACGCTACTGAAACGATTTTTGATATTCCAAAAATCACCTTGATTTGCATTGCACTGATATTTCCGAGTGAACTCTGTATATTTACGACGATTGACAATGAGAAGCCGAAAATGGCAACAAAAGAGACAAGATATTGAATCACTTGTCGGAACCTCACGCTTACTGTGATGGTTGCTGGCTATTTATGAGAGAAAGAAACGAGTGCGATGATATTTTCTCTCTCGTCATAGTCAGCATGTTGCTTGGATTAATCGCAGCTCTGGGTCGTGCATAGTGCTTCAGCGTAAACCGCGTTTCCGGCTCGGGAGAATTTTACTTGTATGAACGTTTTCGGAATATAATGATTTCGAGGGGTATACCCAGATACTTGTTCATGTCTCACTGTGATTGTTTAACCGAAGATTTCGTCCGGTCGATAAATATCGCGATTAACGAAAACGCCTATACCTTCCAAAGAATCGCGTCGGCCGACGTGCGTTCGTTTCTTCGAAAATACTCGGGATTGACAATTAGCTGATTGCTACGAGTAACATAGGCTACATCGTGTGCGTCGTACGCAGAGAATCGCGACGTTTGGCAAGAAATATACTCATGGTTAGTTTTCGTGATAAACGCGCAACATTGTTATATTCTGTTTTTCAGATGTGTTTTTCGCGGGATCGTATCGCTTTTTTTAGAACAGACAAAGTGTGTACGAGAAACGTCGTTGGTCGATCTGTTAGGTAGAAAATGTCCGGTTGACCGAACCTCTAGAGACTCTGCGTCGATGCCTTCATGAGGTCGAATTATCTACAGATAGATCAACATCGTGCAATTGATTCCGGTGTAAAGAGGATCACCTTGCGAGGAGATATCATATCATTTGAAGTTGTCCCAATTCGATCAAAGGTCCAGTATCATTGTTAAACATGTTAAACTGAATAAGTTCGAATCGCATTATGAACATCGTGGCGGATATAATGAACCTGTTCGCGCGATACTTGTTCTAAAGAACCCGACACTCGAAACCGCATCGTTTACCAAAACGAACCCTGCTGTGTACCTCGCCCTTTCTCCAACATCCCAGTGATTTCTCGTGGAAGTGCAGAGGTGTTCTCGGCTTCCAATAAGCGAGTGTCACGTCAAAATTTTCCTATACAAATTCCTTTTTTGACCTGCATTCGGATGCGGCCGGCGCTGGTATTGCCTAATATAAAGATTAAGGTCACCAGTTTTTACACATTGAGGATGCATTTTGGTTCCAAGCATCATCTGTTGGTTCTCTGTGTAATTACAGCTGATCTGGCAATAACGGAGTAGCAACCGCGGGCGGTCAATCATGCTCATGCTCATGCTCATCTAATCACTCAGTATTAACCTTCATTGCATCCTAAAAAAAACTTACGTTGTTTACCCTGGTGTGTGGTTTTCCACACATACAACATTTGAAATTGTTTTGGACAAGAAACAACTTAATTTTGCCCCAAACATATTTTTTTCATTGAGTGCATACATACCTGAAGCTATGGGTACCAAATAATCCTGTTTCGAAAATCGACTGAGGTATGTAGGTGTGCGGAAGTATGTGTATGTGTGAATATTTTCATTCTTACGACCATCATATCTCGATTTTCTTAGCATCGGCTTAACCGATTCGATTGTTCTTAGTCGCGTTTGAAAGAGCTAAAAGTCTATTTATTTGACTAAAAATATCGTTTTGATCCGAAGGTTCATTCATAAATGACGTACCGAAATGTAGTCAGCTTATATAGGAACTGATAAACTAACCGATTTTTTCTTTCAGCGGTTTGACTGATTTGAGTCCTTTTGGTTCTGGACGCGTTTGTTAGGATTTGGAGGGTAGATTTTTAATCGAAGATATACTTATAATTAAATGATGATTTCCAAAGGTACGTTGAAAAAAGAAAAACAAAACAAAACTTGTGGAAACGCCTAGTACATTGTAGTATTTTGGAGGTTACCAATTGATGAATATTATGCGTAGTGTACAAAAACAATCTTGAAAAATACATTTGGATTATCTCAGCAATGGATGTATTGATTTGATTTCCTTGGCTGCAATTGGAAGGGCTTGAAGGCCATTAGATCATCATCGGACATTTGTTTGATCCGATGGTTCATGCAAAAGTTACAAAACAAAACGTGTTTACATGATATGAGACCAATTTAACATGCTATGATAGCAATTGAACAAAAAAAAACCTACCATCAGTTTGACCAAATGAAGCAAATGTTCGTAAGAATATTCTGAAATCTATGCTAAGCAAAGTAAGCAAAGCCTTGGTGCTACATTCCGATTCGTTTATTATACACAGACTTCGCAGTCAAATGTTTAGTGTAAAGGACAATTGCAGGGTTAGCGCTACGATCCTACTAACACTAACAGTTTCTCCCGAGCCGAGATTCGAACCCACGACAACTGGCTTGTTAGACCATCTCGGGAAATCCATTTTTAATTCATTTCAATATACCTAAAAGTGCCTTTTCGTGCCTTCGTACCTTCTAAGAGAGAAGCAGCGAGATTGGGACTTGTCAATAACTCTGCCAAAACGAAGTACATGGTAGCTGGCAGAGAGCGTGGGAGTCCCCGTGGTGTTGGTGCTGAGGTGGAGATAGATGGGGAACGATTTGAAGTGGTTGACGAATTCGTTTATCTTGGTACGCTTGTGACATGTGACAACGATATGAGCCGTGAAGTGAAACGACGAGTTGCAGCTGCGAACAGGGCTTTCTACGGGACCAGCTAAGGTCCCGTAGTTTGCAAACTCGCACAGAACTAGCGCTGTATAGGACGCTGATACTCCCGGTGGCCCTTTACGGGCATGAAGCATGGACGCTGAAGGAAGCTGATCGACGAGTGCTCGGAGTTTTTGAGCGTAAAGTTCTGCGACCGATACTTGGCGGTAAACTGGAAGATGGAGTGTGGCGCAGACGCATGAATCGACGAGTTGTACCAGATATACAAACATGCTGATATAGTGAAGGTAATACAGCGGGGCAGGCTTCAGTGGGCTGGACATGTAGCCAGGATGCCTGACGAGGGAGCCGCCAAAACTATCTTCAATAGAGAACCAGGAAGAGGCCGTCGACTCCGTGGTAGGCCTCGCACGCGGTGGATGTGCGCGGTGGAAGAAGATGCACGATCTGCTGCTGTACGAGGAGACTGGAGATCGGGTGCCCAATACAGAAGAAGCTGGATATCTCTAATTCGTTCGGCCCTAGACCGGTGAACGGTCCGTTAGCCAAAAAAGTAAAGTAAAGTAAGTACCTAAAAGTGCGAGTATATTTGTCTTGCAGTAGACATAAAACTGTGTAAATGTTGAACACTGCTTAACCAGGCTGTGCAAACACTAAATAGGTACTTTCAGCATTAGCGTGTTCGTAACCCATATGTGTGAAAATTCTCACACTGGGATGAAACAAATAAACACATACTTTTACACATGCCCCACGTAGCCTTTTGATTGATTTGATTTTGATGCGAGTTACAAGAATGCACCTTTATTCATTTCTAAAATCAGTCAAACCGTTGAAAAAAAAATCAATTAGTTTATCAGTTCCCATGTAAATTGATCACCTTTTGTTACGTCATTTTTGAATGAACCTTCGGATCAAAACCGTATTTTCCATCAACTAACTAGACTTTTAGCTCTTTCAAACGCGACTAAGAACAATCGAATCGGTTCAGCCGTTGCTGAGAAAATCGAGATACATTGGTCGTAAGAATGAAAATAAACACACATACACATACTTCCGCACACATAAACACCTTATTCGATTTTTGAAACAGGATTAATTGGTACCCATAGCTTCAGGTATGGAAGCACTCAATGAAAAAAATATGTATGGGGCAAAATCAAGTTGTTTCTTGTCCAAAATAAATTCAAATGTTGTATGTGTGGAAATCCACACACCAGGGTAAACAACGTAAGTTTTTAAATATCTCATCAACCAAAAATATTTTTCCCTTGGAGAAAATGTATTTTATGTAAGATTGATGGTTTAGGAATTGTCAAGAAATTTCATCAAAATCGATCGAGAAGTTTCCGAAAAAAAAATCAAAACAAAATTCATTTGTGTGGTTTTCCACACAAGGGTTCAATGAAGGTTGAGTAACTACACGAAATTCAAATACCGAACTGAACTTTAAAATTTCCAAAAACATCATCGTTAATTAAAAATCAATAAATTATGTCGCTAAAAGTTTCTACACCTCTCAATCCACCTATCAATCGAACGCCCAATACAGCGAAAAACTAAGGCGTACATTAAACAAGTTAACAGACTGAAAAGTAATGGTTTGTGGTTGTGCAGTAAAATGTCATTTTCAAGCGCACGTCGTTTCGTATCACAACGACGACACACTCATTAGGCTCCGCATTTAACAACGACCCATTTTTAGAGATAAAAACTACTACCCCCGCATTACCGCGCGTTCGCGTTGTCGGTTGACGACGTGGTCAGTTTGCAAGTAGGAAGTGCAGCAACCAATCGCAACCAGCAGCTGTTCGCTACCGATCGTCATCATCATGTACATGTCCATGCAAAATGTGGTTTCGCCTATCCATGCCACAGTCCTGGTGGCCAAGTGGTAAAATTATTCTATCTATCTATTAACCAGTATCGCTAGCAGTGCAGTACTACTACAGTCGACAACCGGCAAAACCGTTCTCATCGTTGTTGTTGTTGTTGTTGTTGTTGTTGTTGTTGTTGTTGTTGTTGTTGTTGTTGTTGTTGCAGTTGGTTTCCGTTAGAAAGATAGATGGCTTCCTTTTCCGGTAAACATGAACGTGTGTTTCGTTGGGGGAGGGGGAGACAGGGGGTTGGTGATTGCAAATGATCGAATATTCAACAGTGTGCATTATGCGATATACTATATAAGCTAACAGAGAGCTAGAGAGAGAGAGAGAGAGAGGTTTCTCTATCTCTATTTCGTAGAAGTCAATTGCCCGCTGCTGGGTCCGACCCGGCAAAAGGCAAGTCATCTAGTTAGAATAACCGTCTTCATTTGCATCGGGATGATATCAGATCGCGATTCGTGACACGGAATTAAACGACTGGCTGACTTCCAAAGAGGTACAGATGCTGGCGAATGATAATACGCGAGGAAATTAATTCATCATCAGTCGAACCAGATGATGACTTTACCTACACATTTGCAATTTATTAGCGGATTAATGGATTGGACGATTTATATGCATGCGTTTTGGTGGGAAAAACGGGCTGTGATTGAATTATGCCATGTTTATTATAATTTCATTACAATTGTTAATAGAAATTATTCGGGCAAAAAACTGGTGACACTGTCACTGGTGTCTGTCGTCGGTTCTGTCGGGTTTTACAAGGAAAAATGCCTACCACCCGGGGTTTGGGTTTGCATATTTTATCGGTACCCTACAGCTAATGAATGCAAATATTGATTATTGAAATTATCGAATCGATGACGGGTGGGTTAAAATGGTATCCGTTTTCTCGCAAAGGGGATAAAATGTACAAACAGATTTAATTAGAGATGAGAAGCGGTCAGCAAACAATTGTTGGTTTTAATTACAGGATATGTTGTGACAGTTTTTTTCTGTGTGTCTGATGATAATCGATTAATTGATTCGTGAGTAGTGAACGACAACGGGGAGGACAAAGTCCAGTGGTCAGTATTGTGCCGTGTCAAATAAATGTTGTGAAAAAAAAGTCCAGTGGCCATGGGTGCGATTAAAAAAAATCGCCCAATTAAATTTAAACTCATTCAAGCTCTGGTCTATTTTTACAGCCAAACTTTCATCACTTTCACAGAGATGACAGAAATAAACTCTTTCATCCAGTTTTCTAGTGAAATGACGAAGAACCCTCCGTGGGAAACGAAATAAACACGGGATCTACTCAGCAGGAGGCCCAAAAAGCGGTTTGATTTTCCAATTCATACATTCGTGCACTGCTGGTTTTCTGAGAAAATTTAATCAGAAGTACGTCGTTTGATAGATACAATCACGTGGGGTCTTCTCTTTGATGTATTCATTTTATGTGTGTGTGTGTGTGTAATGTGAGTTTATTTTTTAATTATGTGCATCAATTAATTGGCTCTCGAATATTCTGATGCGTTTCTGTTGAATAAGTTTTCTTTCCCGCCTGCAGTTTCACTCTTTAAGGTTACTGCTATCCATATTTTATTACTACCCTGGCTCTTGTAATATTTCAACAATAGCGTAAAAGAAATTTGCTTTTTACAACCGAGCACAATGAAAGTATCAATATCATTTCCCAAGTAGAATGACAGAATTTTCGCAATGGAAGCTTTTCGCCCGTTTTTTTTTTCTTCAACCAAGAACCATTCATCGGTCGAACAACGAGCGAGGAAATAAAAACCTTCCAACTGAAACACAGCGATCCTCTGAGCAGTGCCGATAAGGGCGGATAGTCGTGTCGAAATTGCACCGGAAAGTTTATTTTCACTGTACTAATTCATAAATTTTAATTACTCCTCATAACTTTTCACCACACTGCTGCTGCAGGAAGCCACGCTCTGCCAGGGCAAGCCGATGATGAAGTGCAGTCGTAAAGAAGCTTACCTTCACACTCATTTATGCTAGCCCAGGGGAGGGGGGGGGGAGAACCTTTTCTGCAACTGCCGCGCTGCAAATTCACCTGACGACGAAAAGTTCATTCTCTTTCCTGCCCCATAAATTCAAGCCCATTTTTCACAGCAGCCCTCCTCGGTTGGTACGTGTGTATAATGCCTGACCGCATGCTGCTGATGAAGGCTTGCTGAAAATGAAAATCTCTACCCCGAAAAGGTCATTCACTGAAAATGTGTTTTTTTCTTCTTCTTTTCATTGGTTTGGCGTGGTGGTTTTCACTGACCAAAACTGGCCACAAATGAAGCGGACAATAATAATAGTAACTGCAAAAAAAAATGCTTGGTTTTGATTAATGATTTTTTGTCTTCCAGGGGTAGCGAAGATGAAGAAGTGCAAGATTTACTTTTCCCACCCTTGAGGGGAATCCTCCAATTTAGCAGCAGCCAGGGCATTGTTCTCAGCCCGAATGGCTCTTCATTTCTGAAGATTTATTGTGCTCGCCACATCGTTATCAGTAGTGCGGCCGTAAGATTGAGAAAAAGTAATTTGGATGTCTAAAAACGGTTGATTGATACAGTCCAGTATAAATAGAACTGAACAAATGGTCGCTCATAAACAAAAAAGAAATTGTACACTAGCACTGGCTAATGTAACAACAGTTTAACTCAAAATCGACCCTAGAATGCATGCATCGCTAGCTATAGTCTGACGCCGAACATTTTTTACATGCCAAAGTTCATTCCAGGAACATTGTAAAAATTATTTGAAAAAAAAAAATCCTCCATACTTGAAAACTGACGATTACACCGGTCGATGCGTCCACAACCAGCCAACTCAATTAGATCAATGAACAATGCGCCTCCATTGCATATGACTGTTTTTTCGTCCGTCGTACTTTGTCGACCAATGTTATTCGTCGGGGTGAAGAGCTTTTTCACTGCACTGCGAAAAGCAACGAATCATATTTTGTTTGATATAATTTTAAACGCGGCAATGGAATTTCATCGCAAAAAAAAAGAGAATTGTCGATTGGGGCAGTTTGGCTGAGCGATAGGATTGCCGAGCAGCGATTGCAATGGAAAATATTTTTCCCTAATAAATTATTCCTTTTTTTTTTTGTCGATGTACTGAAATTTTCACGATTCCATACATACCCGCACTCATACACGCACACACTTGAGCTACAAGCCTGTGGTGCATCTAACGGGGGATTTGAGTTGTTAAAAAATAATTAAAAATAAATAGGTTTATCAACAGGCGGACACGGAGTGTTGGGTTGGGAATACTGCGCGAAGGGTGACGAAAGGAATAAAGTCCAATTGAAATAATTCAGTGCGCATCCCGCTGCACCCAAGCGACGGTCGGAATTGAAAATATTTCATTTCCAGCATCGCCAATTGGCGACAGATTCTGACACGGGCTCGTAAAATGCCGCGAGGCATTTTTTTTCTCGAGCCGGCTGCTGAATGATGTGTTATTTATTAACTCGATCGGCAGATACTGTGTTTCACCGGATACCGTAGAAATGTAGGATTAAATTAATGGATGATCATTTAAATTGGTCATTGTCGCGAGCGCTCGATGGCAGCTTCAATTGATATGTTGAACTTATTTCGGAGCATTTCTTAGTCAAAAACCTAAATTAATACACCTAGTGGTGCAGAAACCTTTGTTATACTATCTATTACTATATGCTTATTATGCCAGTAAACCCAAAACGTATATCGACTTAAGAAGTCCGATTTCAATTATAAATTGAATGAATTTAATAGATAGTATTCCAGAGGTTGAACAAAACACGAAAGAAGGAATAGATAGAATAAGTGTTGAAAGTGTTTTTTACAAATATTCTGAATGTTATCACTAGAGTATGTATATGAGTGTTAATTTTTCGATCACAAACCAACTTTATTAATGCTGACTACAAGAAACTTGAACATTTTTGAAATAATCAATTTGGCGGAAACGGTAATGGATATAAATTTTCTCGATTTCATACTAGAACTGCGAATTTGTATGTTTCAAAATTGCATTTTCCTGATAAAATCCAAGACGGCGGCTAAATTCAAAATGGCGGACAAAATTATGATCACTTCAATGAAAGCTCTATCATTCCTCTTTACAAAAAAGTGCTACTTGTAGTAGGTTCCATAACGAATTCCAGAGATATAGCTCAAATAAAACATCAAGAAATGCTAGAATTTCAACTTTTTTAGAAAATATTTCACCCCTTGGCGTCCGAGGGTTCATCCAATTCTATCAAACAAAACTGGCATCATAAATTTTTCTCTATCTCTAGCAACTATGTAGATTTATATTAAATTTACTTATATTAAATTGGTTTCAGCGAGAATTGTCTAGATTGCTGTGTCACAGGGTCAAGCGCCTTTGTGTTACTGTGTCGCTTTGTAGCTGCCTGCTGTCGAACGATTTGGTGGTGAGTGCAGTGTACTCCTGTGGACGTTTATCCAACACCAAGGAGAAAAGGAAAGGAAGGTACGTGCTTCTTGTCTGTCCCATCGGCGCGCTAGTTTTAGCGCGATGGATATAGATCCCCCACCTCCCGCACCTCCAGCCTCGAATCCACCCGACCCTGTCCCTCCTGCCCCCCCCCCCCCTAATATTAATTCCTCAGCTCCCCCACGTGTCAGATTGTATCCAGATGGATCGACTCTTCCGGTGGCAGTTTACCTCAGGCCTTTAAAGCTGTGACTGAAATTTTAAAAATCAGGCCGAACAAGCTCCGTGTCGTGGTCAATGACCTTAAAGAGGCCAACGATGTAGCTTGCTCCGTGCTCTTTACACGGGAATACCGTGTCTATGTACCCGCTAGAGATGTGGAGATCGACGGTGTCGTGACCGATTCGAGTCTTTCCGTGGAGTGTATATTGAAAAGTGCTAAAGGGTGCTTCAAAAACAGCACATGTCCCGATGCGAAGGTGCTCGACTGCAAGCAATTGCAAAAGTTTACACTCCGTCAGACTCGTTTCGAGTTACGTTCGCCGGGTTTGCACTACCAAGCCACATCTCGATCCACCGGGTTCGTCTCCCTGTGAGGCTCTACGTGCCCCGCGTCATGAACTGCCTGAATTGCAAGCAGTAAGGCCATACAGCCGCCTACTGCTGCAATAAGGCACGTTGTGGCAAGTGTGGGGAGTCTCATGCGGAAGATTCTTGCAGTGTTAACGCTGAAAAGTGTATTCACTGCGGGGAAAATCTGCATGAGCTCTCGACATGTGCGGTGTACATGCAGCGCAGTGATAAAATAAAACGGTCTCTCAAAGAGCGTTCAAAGCGTTCCTACGCTGACATGCTGAAGAAGACCGTTACCACTTCTCCCGTTACTTCGAACCCCTTCGATCTGTTGTCCTCTGATGAAACCGATTCTGACGATTCACCAGCGGGAACATCCTATGCCAATCCTGGGGAGTCTAGAAAGAGGAAAAATATTTCCTCTCCTAAACTTCCCCGAAAAGGTCCAAAGATTTCCCAAAGTGAAATGAATGGTACAAACAAACCTAAAAGTGCAGCGGAAAAACCGAAGCAAACTCCTCCTGGGCTTGCAAGTTTAAAGTCCCAGAAGGAGTTCCCAGCACTTCCTGGAACATCTAAAACCCCAGTTGTTCCTTTTGCACATCCAGTGGAAAAATCAAATGCTGGACTGGTGAAATTTTCTGACATTGTGGACTGGATTTTTGAAACTTTCAATGTACCCGATCCAATAAAAGTTTTTCTTACAGCATTCCTCCCAACAGTTAGAACATTTTTGAAGCAGTTGACTGCCCAATGGCCCCTCCTTGCAGCGATTGTATCCTTCGATGCCTAATTCATCTGCTAATCTGAAGGATTCTATCTTTGTCTTACAGTGGAATTGTAGAAGTATTTTACCAAAAATTGATTCGTTTAAAGTTTTGATAAATAAAAACAAATGCGATGCATTTTCTCTTTGTGAAACTTGGCTTACTTCAAATATTGATCTCAACTTCCATGATTTTAATATCATTCGCCTTGATCGAGACACCCCATATGGATTCGAGGCATCGAAGTTGTCGCATGTCAAATGACAGTACAAGGTTAAGAGCTTTGTATTGCCTTAATATATATTCCTCCCAGAGCACAGGTTGGGCAACGGCTGCTCTTTGATTTAATAGAACTTCTTCCCTCGCCACGTTTGATTTTGGGAGACTTTAACTCTCATGGTGTGGCTTGGGGTTCCCCTTACAATGACAACCGCTCCTCTTTAATCTATAACCTTTGCGATGACTTCGACATGACTATTTTGAACAACGGTGAAATGACACGTATCCCGAAACCTCCAGCGCGCCCAAGCGCTTTGGATCTATCCTTATGTTCGACGTCGCTACGGTTGGATTGCACATGGAAGGTAATCCTCGATCCTCACGGTAGCGACCATTTGCCTATTCTTATTTCAGATAATAACGGGTCAACTCGCATGCGACCAATTGACATTCCGTATGACCTCACACGGAATGTCGATTGGAAGTTATACGAGGAAATGATTTCAAAAGCGGTCGAGTCGATTCAACATCATCCACCACTTGAAGAATACAACCTCCTCGCGGGCTTGATTCTCGATGCCGCGTTGCAAGCCCAAACGAAGAAATATCCCTGCGTAACGATCAAAGAACGGCCTCCAACTCCGTGGTGGGACAAAGAGTGCTCCGATGTCTACACGCAAAGATCCGACGCGTTTTTGGCCTTCCTGATGGGAGGTATACCTGGCGACTATATTCGGTATTCGGAGCTTGATACCAAGCTTAAAAGCTTGGCTAAAGCAAAGAAACGCGGATATTGGCGTCGGTTCGTGAACGAGACGTCGAAGGAGACATCGATGAGCACTCTTTGGAACACAGCCCGAAGAATGCGGAATCGCGTAACGGTCAACGAAAGCGAGGAGTCTTCAAGTCAGTGGATATTTGATTTTGCCAGGAAAGTATGTCCGGACTCTGTTCCTGAGCAAAACATTGTTCGCGATGCGTCTCCGGGCCACGATGCGATAGAATCACCTTTTTCGATGGCAGAATTGTCAGTTGCCCTCCTTTCCTGTAGCAATAACGCGCCTGGGTTAGATAGAATCAAATTCAACTTGTTGAAGAATCTACCCGGCAATGCCAAGAGGCGCTTGTTGAACTTGTTTAATAAGTTCCTGGAGCAAAACATTGTACCGCAGGATTGGAGGCAAGTGAAGGTGATCGCCATCCAAAACCAGGGAAACCAGCTTCTGATCACAACTCTTATAGGCCGATTGCAATGCTATCCTGTATCCGGAAATTGATGGAAAAAATGATACTCCGTCGTTTAGACCACTGGGTCGAATCAAATGGTCGACTATCAGATACTCAATTTGGCTTCCGCCGTGCCAAAGGGACGAATGATTGTCTTGCGTTGCTTTCAACAGATATTCAGCTGGCGTATGCTCGCAAAGAACAAATGGCGTCTGCGTTCTTGGACATTAAGGGGGCTTTTGATTCCGTTTCTATTGACATTCTTTCGAGTAAACTTCACCGACAAGGTTTTTCTCCAATTTTGAACAATTTTTTGCACAATTTGTTGTCCGAAAAGCATATGCATTTTACGCATGGCGATTTGGCAACTTTTCGAATTAGCTACATGGGTCTTCCCCAGGGCTCATGTTTAAGCCCCCTTCTGTACAATTTTTATGTAAATGACATTGACGAATGTCTGGCAAATTCATGCACGATAAGACAACTTGCAGACGACAGTGTAATCTCTGTTACAGGAGCCAAAGCTGCCGATTTGCAAGGACCATTGCAAGATACCTTGGACAATTTGTCTGCTTGGGCTTTACAGCTAGGTATCGAATTCTCTTCGGAGAAGACTGAGATAGTAGTTTTTTCTAGGAAGCATGAACCTGCTCAGCTTCAAACACAATTAATGGGTAAAACGATTTCTCAGGTTTTGGTACACAAATATCTTGGTGTCTGGTTCGACTCTAAAGGCACGTCACGTGAGGTATCTGATGAAAAAATGTCAACAAAGAGTGAATTTTATTCGTACAATAACCGGACAATGGTGGGGAGCCCATCCAGGAGACATTATAAGACTTTACCAAACAACGATATTGTCTGTTATTGAGTACGGGTGTTTCTGCTTCCGCTCCGCAGCAAACACACATTCGATCAAACTGGAGAGAATACAATATCGTTGTTTGCGTATCGCCTTGGGTTGCATGCAATCGACCCATACGATGAGTTTGGAGGTCTTAGCTGGAGTTCTACCATTGAAAAACCACTTCTGAAGCCTGTCTTCTCGTATTCTAATCAAATGTGAGGTCTTGAACCGTCCCGTGATTGAAAATTTTGAAAGGTTAATCGAACTTAATTCTCAAACCCGTTTTATGACATTGTATTTCAATCACATGTCCCAAAATATTAACCCTTCTTCGAATATTCCAAATCGTGTCGACTTATCAAATACTTCTGATTCTACTGTGTTTTTCGATACATCCATGATAGAAGAAACTCGTGGAATCCCGGATCATTTACGCGTGCAGCAGATCCCCGAAATTTTTTCCAATAAATATCGAAATATCAACTGCAACAATATGTTCTACACTGACGGATCACTTCTTGATGGGTCCACTGGCTTCAGTATCTTCAATAACAATTTAGCCGTCTCCCATAAGCTCGATAATCCTGTTTACGTCGCAGAATATTGCTTTACGATCATCAGTTGGCAAAATTTTTGGACCAGAGGGGAACTGGGAAGGTGGTTACATTCCATTATACCCAAGGTATCGACGAATCCGTGGTTCAAGGGGTTGGATGTAGGTCGAGATTTCATTTGCGTGATATCTCGGCTTATGTCCAATCACTATATATTTGATGCGCATCTCCGTCGTATTAGGCTCGGGGAAAGTGGTATCTGTGCCTGTGGTGAAGGTTATCACGACATAGAGCACGTTGTTTGGTCATGCCCTGTCCACCGTGACGCCAGGTCTAAATTAGTAGCTTCCCTTGAGGCCGGAGGTAGACGGCCAGCTGTACCTGTTCGTGATGTCTTGGCGAGCCGTGACATACCCTACATGACCCTTATATACGTTTCCCTGAAATCCATCCATGCCCCAGTCTAGTCCCGTTCCCCTCCATCTACACCCAACAAAACGACAAGAACACGTTTGAACCTTAAGCACAGATTTTGGAATCAGCAACTGCACCCCACTCGAATTCGCCACCCGAGGCCTTCAGTGATATCTTGGCTCAGCGGCACATACCATATGGCCACTTGAACACTAGCGAACAACAACAACGAACCATAACCAGCAACTAGACCCCGCACATTACCTCCAGGACCCGAGGATACAAGCCCCTGCCCCTGCTTATGACATCGGCCATTCGAAGAGCACCAGACGACCATTCAACAACAAAACACTTATTGAAAAATTCATGCTAGTTTTAAGTTAGACTTAATTTCAGCTCGTAGTCGGCAGCGAGGAAAAAAAATTTGCATTTAGTTTTTAAGTCACCAGATATAATTGGCGCCGTTAAACATTAAATTGTATTTGTGCCGTGTCAAATAAATGATATATGAGGAAAAAAAAAACAAGAAGTAAGATAATTTGGATGGATACTCTGTTTGTACTGAATTTGAAATGAGAAAGCAAAATTTATATCTTACATAAGCAAAGGGTATCATATCATACATCTTTGGTAAAGCATTCCGAAATATCCGGATCGCTAATTGTGTTACATTTGCATGCTGTGAGGTTAGATTTTGCTACAATGCTTAATTTCAGAATGCTGTAAATGCTTCTTGTTCTTCGAAAATCTGGGTTCTACGTACAATTTAATATAGGGTTATTGCTCCTATATTCATCTCAGTACCTATATTCATCTCATCACGCATTTGATCAAATCATCGTCAAATTTAACCATATTTTCAACGTAAGACTTTCAACCACTTGACAAAATCGAGAAGCAAAGAGATTTACTTTCAATATTTGTAGAAATTTGACGGTAAATTGGACAAATGGGAGGAATAAGATGAATATAGCTGTTGAGATGAATGATGGATCGATTACCTTATATTTGAAAGGAAGTAAGAACGAAAGCTTCGCATGCGGGACCAGGAGCTAAGTAGGCATTGCAGTTACCTCTAAGATATATTTAAAATTTTTCAGAAAAAGTTATTAAAAGCAAAAGGTTCATTTATTTTCAACAATTGAATCGCACTACGAAGGGCTTAAAATTATGCAAGGTTGTCGATGATCGTTATTTTTCTTCGAGAAATGAATAGCGATACGAATAAAAGAATAAAGAGAGAGGAAGAGAGAGAGAGAGAGAGAGGGAGAGAGAGAGAAATTTTCCTATAAGTAAAATATCCCATGTCTAAAATATACTTAGGGGCCATCCACCTACCACGTGGACAGCTTTGGAGGGGGGGGGGGGTTGGGTAATGTCCACGGAGGGGGAGGGGGGGGGTCAAAATTGTTAATAATCTGTCCACGTGGTATGAGGTCAGTATTCTAAAGTTCAAGCTACCAATAGAAAAATCTTGCTCAATGTGATTTCCAAAGAGCTCTGGGGCTCTCTTTTTAAGCTGCAAACATTGCATAAATAAATAAAGCGTTTTTTTTTTGTTTTTTTTTCGATTCGATTTCGAACTACTACACATAAACAACATATTTACACATACATACGTACAGGCACACATACACATACATACATTCAGTTTGTCGATCTGAGTCGATTGGTATACAACACATGGCCCTCCGTGACGTTTATTTTATCTTAAAAGTTAAATGTCTAATATAAAAAATACTCTTTGATCAATATCTTAAAATCTAAGCCATTTATCAAAAATCCACTCGGTAGCATTCTGGGGGAGCACAGTAGCTTTCGTTTGCATATAAGATCATCAGAATCGGATATTGCGTTCTGTGTTACTATTTTGTGGCACATACATACAGACAACATCCATACACAGACACACACACATACACACGAACAGACATTGCTCAGTTCGTCGAGCTGAGTCGAATGGTATATATGATTCGGCCCTACAGATCTTGGATATATTTTGCGTATTTCGACCGATTTTATAACCTTTGTTTAGTATAACAAAGGTAAAACCATTATCTTGAAGAGAAAATTTCTTCACCTCGATAAATACTTCAAAACTATTCCTAAAACTACCCCGTAACCCTCGATTCCCATAAACTGCTTCTGGTTCACGATTCTAACTTGTACGAGCGGCTGAGTGAACCTATTCTTCATGTTGACGTAATTCACCACAACCGATACATTATCAACTACTTCGTGGACAAAGTGGTAGCGGGCGTCTTTCAAAGCCAGCTGGCCAAAATTGCAGAGCTATCGTGGAGTAGGCGGAGCTGGGCCGGGGATTATCAGCTTCGAAAATTGCGAAACAGATTGGAAGCGAGTTTTTATTAAGCCGACATCACAATCTGTACGAAATCGTCTTCATAAGTAGCACTTGAAAAGCCATGGTCGTCGGAAAAAATATCAGAAATCAGATTGAAGTGGGTCCTGGTCTATGATTTTTCAATCAACTGAACATGACTTTGATTTTTTTCTGCAGGTAGAATCGTGGTGTAGGGATCTATGGCTACATCCGGCGTTGGAGAACTTGAGTTCTTTCATAGAGTCATGACAAAGGATGTTTATTTAGACATTTTGAAGCGAAAACTACCAGCGTATTAAGCTAAAGTTGGGTATATCTGCACGTTCCAACATGACGGAGAACCGAAGCATATCTCTAAACTGGTTTCGCAGTGGTTCAAGAAAAAGCGTATCAAGATTATGGTAATCTTAGCTGAATGGAATAAAATCACCCCGGAAACATCGGCTAAGCTTGTTGAGTCGATGCCACGACGATACCGAGCAGTTATTGCAGCCGTTATTTGCAGTTATTGTCTGAAGCGAGCATGACCTGACAGGACCTCTGTCAGATGGAAGCTAACTTCCCCATGACGACTCTCGATCCATCCGGATATCGCCGGGATGAGTTGATGTGTTCATCTACTTTTTGTAGAATTTGACCATTCTCGCTGCCACCGAAGATGACCTTCCGGTGTTAGGTATACCTCTTGTGTAACGTTGGTCGAAGCACTCTACGTCCTCTTCGACGATAATGCTGATGGGCATCATGCCAGACAGGACGCATATTGCTTCATATGACAAGAGCTTCAAGAATCGCTTGGAGGTCATAGTGCACTCACCAGCACTAAATGACACCTCCTGTTCCGATTTATGGTTGTTCACCACGATGAACTCCGTCTTTTAGTGTGCTAACTTCAATTTCCTGTGCATCCAATCCTCAACCATGCGTATGGATAGCGACCTCGCAGATTGACTCGCCGCAAACTTCTAGAGTTATGTCGTCTACAAAGCCTACAATCACCACTCCCGGTGGGAGCTTGAGTTTCAACAGACCGTCATACATGGCATTCCAGAATACCGAACTCAGGATGAAACCTCGTGGTACATCTGCGGTAGTTGAGACGCATTTGTAACCCTCATGTGTGTTGTAAACCAGCACTCGATTCTGACAGTAACTCTATAGAAACTTGTTCTGTGGCACACTCTAAGACTTCGGAGTACATAGACTATAGAGTCTCAGCTGACGTCTGCCCCTGATAATCGCCCGGAGTTTTTTTTTTTGTTGGACAAAGCTCGGGCAAATTTGGTGATTTTGTATCGTTTGGTAAAAAAGTTGAAGGGGTTGTTTATGAGACACGATCGCAGAGTTAACGTAGAATACGACAACCTGTCTTATGTCAATGTATTTCTTGGAATAGCTGTGGGAATACACTCAATTGGGGTCAACTAATTTAATGTCTCTCTGCTCCATATGACGTTTACCTCTATAGCCGGCACTGGTAACGACAATGAATAACAGCAGATGCTAGCACGGCACGCTATATAACAAGCCACACACGCTATAAACATGCACACTCACGCTATAGACATACAGACGCTATATAGCTAGCCACGCACGCTATCTAGTAAGCCACACACGCTAGCCACACACGCGATATAGCAAGCCACACACCTTATATATATTCACACACGTTTAGTGCACACACCCTGTATAAATATACATATACGCTGGATGATGGCTTCTCAAACCACCTGGCGGTGCGAGTTTCTTTCAGTTTCGGGTTGTATTCACCCAACGATATCTGAATTGGATTACCGCTGGTGGGGTCCAACTCAGATCGAAGGGAAGCCGAACTGAAAGAGGTAGGAACTGCAGCTAACCACTTCCACCGTTGCTTGAGGAGAAACAGTCTCTTATATAGCCCAAAGAGTGCATTCCCGGTTTACTAGGTATTCCATTCTGTCGTCCTTTTTAGGCAAAGGCAACCAATCAAAAATCGACATTTGTGTTTCGACAATGTTCAACAATTTTCAATAGTACAACAGTTCGGACAATCAGATTACAATTTTCTGCATTTGGATGGGTGATTAAATGATTTTCCAATCGATTGCTACAAAAATGACAGTAATCGGTTGGAAAATGACTGAGTTTGAAACGTTTGAAATTGGACAATTTTCGTGACGCTCACGATGCTTTTGGTTTTGAAATTGGATCCCTGTATTGAAGTTGGGTCCCTGTATATGTTGCCGTAAGACGTATTCTACGTCAAAAACAGCACTTGATTCGTACCGAGTGTCGAGTGTCACCTTTGTGGGACCGGAGGAAGGGCAGCAGGCGTTTCTGGAGGCATTTTCTTTTTTCATATATTTGGCCGTTGGTGGTGGTGCCGGTAGTTATATACAGACCTATTAACTTTGCACCAAGTACTTCTAGGAAAATTTGTCGACCTTCTTCTTCCGGATTTTCACCGGAGCATCCACTAAAAAGAACAATCGTACGCAGGGCCGGCGTCGCACTATTTTCCCGAGTGGGTAGTAAGGCATAGGGAAGGTTCATGGGTGCCATGGCAGACGAAAACATGCGTGTATGCATGGTTTAGAGTTCTTTCTTCGTTTTCTTTATCAATTTTCGCGACAAAATTGTTGGAGTAGATCTTACGCTTCAGTTTGCCCAGAAACTCTCAATGGGGCCAGCTAGGGGATGCACCATCTCCTCTAACGCTTACTTCGAGTAGTGGGTTGACGGCAGATCCAGCTAGTACACCGCGTTTTTGCCTTTATGGCATTTCTTGATGAACGACGCAACATTCGGCAGGCACTTCGTGCCATAAATTTCCCCGTTCACGCCCAGTTCGGAGCGAAAGAAGAACGGCTCTGACATCCCCTTCCCACTGATTGTCAGCTACAGCAACACATTCTTGTGAAACTTGGTGTGTCAAATGAACTTCACCTCGGAGCTCACTTGCTTCGTGGAGAAAGTAAAATACGAAGTGCCCTGCCAGTCGTTGCCATCCATGTTCGCCAGATATTTTTCTCAGTTTGGCTGGTGGCACCAACCTCCCGATCAAGCCGTTTTCCTCTTCAGCATTCTTTAAAGCTTCTCATCGCTCAGGGTCAACGGTCGTTTGAAGCTGTGTTTTTTTCGATGCTTTGATTCTTGTCCAATAGTGCCAAGATATCGATCTGCACAAGAGTAGCTCTTGAAGTTTTCGAAATCGAAATTCTGTTTGATAGCAAATTGCTTAGAAATGCATTAAATCTGTAGCTTAACAGCTAATGGGGAGATTTATTGTACGAAGTGCCTGCCGGATCAAGACGTCAAGAAATACCGAAAGGCCGAAAACACGGTTATTCGGCCGGATCTGGCGTCGGCCCACTACTCGAAACGATCGTTGGAGGCGATAAAGCGGCTGAATATCGATGTGGTACCCAAGCTGGCGAACCCGCACAATGTCCCCAAGTTGCGTCTCATCGAGGATTTCTGGGCAAGCCTGAAGCGTAAGATCGATTCCAACAATTTTGTCTCGAAAACTGAGGAGGAATTGATAAATAGAATGACGATAGAATTCAAACACATACCTACACGCATATTTTCGTCCGCCTTGGCAAATGTTCCGGTAAACTGCTGGAAGGCCGCACGCAAGGGCGTAGAATTTATCTGTAATGAAGCTAACATGATTACCTGAACAACCTGAGGGGTACCTTAATAGCCGTCGTAATGGCCTAGTTCGTGATTCTGTTTGGTTCAGGATTTCATCGTTCGGCTGCTGTCACTCGCTGCTTGTGGTGACTCAGCAGCCGGAGGTTAGGGGTTTAGCTCGTGATATGGGAAAAGTCCCTCAATGATCCGCTCCAACATCACTGGTGATTGTTCTGCCGGGGCTGACTAGCCTCTTGTCTTGGCCGTAGCGACCCTACAAGCTCGTTTACCCCCATGCTCGTTTACTGGTCTTTATCGCACTCTTAAGCGTTACCTTCAGTGCGCACTCGATGCATACTCCGCCTTGCATGAAGGCACGCACTGCTGAGGCCGGCTATCGCGTCGGTTCACCAGTATGCCGGAGGCCTTCCATTCCTAGGCTGACAAGACCTAGGCCTGCAATGGTGTAGCAATCAGGTGGTCCGCACTCAGGGGGATCCTCCCCTTTTCCAGGTCCCAACTCATCACTTATTACTGTTATTTAAATGCTTAGAAAAAACCATGACGTAGTTGTGGTTATTCTGGCTGAAGGTCATGAAAACACATGTGTGCTCTATGAATCAAGTAAACAGTTTTTGAAGAAGCTTACATCTAGAGGTAAAATCAGTTTTTTTTTGTGTAACTGATCAAAATATGACTACATTAATTTTCTATAGATAAATCGTCCAGCTCAAACCTTTGTAGGGGTATATGGCGGGACCATTATCATCGTCATATCATCTTTTTTTTCCTTTTGGAGGGTTTTTTTGAACCACTACCTCGGTTTTCTGTACTGCGCTTCAAACTTCTCTAGCAAACGGCGAGCTATAGCGAGATTGGTGCCAATCGGGAATAACTTGTTTTATGATACTAGTTACCCTGACTGGCGGCGCAGACCAAATTTCCTTGAGTTCTAGGAAGCCCTTATTGAAGTACTGGAGTCTGCGTCTAACTAGTACTCCGCAATTGCAGAGCAAATGTTCCGATGTTTCGCTTTCTGAATTGCAAAAGCGAAAAAAATCATCTTGGGTGAAACCAATTTTCTGAAGATGATGTTTGCTCGGACAGTGACCAGTTATTAGGCCAGGGGATAAATTGAGATCACTCTTATTGAGACTCAGCAACTTTTGAGAAATTTTTGCGTTTGGTGTTATAAATCTTTTGGATTGGTTAAGAGATTTCACTGCCTTCTAATTGGCTGTAATTTCTCGCTGTTCCCATTTCTTTAGCTCAGCCATCAGGAGTTCTGGACCAATGAAGGTTGATTGGAAACCAAATCTGGCGAGTTTGTCTGCATGTTCATTGCCCTCTATTCCGCAGTGACCAGGAATCCAGTAGAGATTTATAGAATTCAACTGGCTGTCCTATAAAATGCAAATGTTGGCGTGTCTATACTTCCTTTCCAGGCAGATATTTGCACTTTCTATAATGGCGGCTATTTCAGCCTGGAAGTCTGTTGGCCAGTTTCCCATAGCTACTGATATTTTCGTTCTAGGACCGTACACTCCCGCCCCTGTTACGATCTCCATTTTTGAACCGTCTGTAAAGAACTTGATAGATCCATTCCGAACGCTAAGTCCTCATGCATCCCAAACTGAGCGAGAGGGTTATTACACTGAGTATGTGATGTCGTAGTTGGATCTAGGTTCCATCCAATCACTGTTTATGTTTGTGGCTGGTTCAGCAGGTAGGAGATTCAAGATCTTCAAGTGGCCTTTTTTATCCCCGTCTAGTATCATCTTTTGTTGTTGAGCTCATGATCATTATCATTACTTCCGCAAATACTTCGGCACCAAAATGCGATGTCTTCCAGCCGCGAATGATTGGAGCCGTCGCTTGCCGCCTCGTGTCCACTCTATCGCTGACCAACTGATGGTCGCTATTAGTGTGACCGTTACCTACCTTCCTGTTCGTGAATAGTCCCAGGCTGCCGAACATCACGTCGGTGATCGACTCCGCACTGTTTCTGCTGCAGGTGATTTTGGCACCGACGTTCCCCGTACAGCAGCTTTCCCACTTAACAGACCAAGCGTTGAAGTCAACCGCGTTAGCCCCGTTAATTCCTCATTTATTCAATCGACCATCTGATCGAACCTCTCTGCGAAGCTTAGCAACTTCAGCAGTAAACTTCATCCACCTTGGTAACCACGTGGCTTTTATTCGAGGTTGACACAATTTTCTGAACAGGGGACCTACCCGTCGTCCATATGACCACCATCCCGGACTTATCTAGCACCCAGTTACCGTTTCCGGGAGTGATGCAGCAAGGGTCCGATACCATGACAATATCCTACAGCGATGATGGTGTAGCTATTATTCAAGTTAAGTTGTGTCACCAACACTTTTGCGGTTTAGTAGCCGGCTTGCTAGCGGGTACTTGGGGTCTCCCATGACGTGTTTGGCGTCCCGTTTTCTGCTTCAAACCAAACACTTGGCAGGCACCTTGCAGTCCTTCGCTTTGTGACCTGCACCACAATAGTGTCGACGTAAATGGGACCTGTTGGGCACTTTACGTAACGTGGAGTTATGTACCCTATCAAAGCCTCTGAAGCAAACGTCAGGTTGTTGGACCAACCTTTAGTTTGGCTCTCTTCCAAGCTTAGCTTTTTTCGGTCGATAGGAGTTTTATGGTGACTACCTGGGTCCTGATCGGGCCCTACGTTTTTTCATTTTTCTCGAACCCGAATCTCCCTGGTATCACCATTAGGCAAGGATGTAAATTCTCTCACGCTAATTTTTTCGTATGCCAGTAGCTCATTGAATAAGCACATTTTTGTATAAACAGCAACAGCTTTGTATGACAAACTTGAAGTCCTCAAGTAGTCGGAGAGAGCTTTGCTCGTACTCAACACCGGAGCCGTGAGAGCAGATTTAAGAAAATTATCGCGATAATTGAGGTCGCGGTGATTGAGTACGAGCAATAATCTCTTCGATAATGTTGTACCACTTAAGAACTTCAAGTTCGTCATACAAAGTTGTTCAGAATTGTGCTGGTTAAATGAGCTATCGACTTGCGAAAAAAATGAACGCGAGTGATAATTTACATCCTTGCCGTTAGGTATTGCTTCAGGGAGAAAGGCGGGTGTGCTTTGTGCATCCCCTTGGTAATATATTAACTTTGCAGACTTCGTGAAGGCGGGATTAGCCTTCACTGGCATTTCGAAGGCTGTCCCGTCGCACCCTTCGTTTTCGTGTTTTCAAGCTGGAGAATCACCTCTGGGGTGAGGGCTCGAACTTGCACATCCAAATGCCTAGTTAGATCATGGCCTCTTTACGGAGTTATAGGGTCATTTCACCGGTTCGGGTCGACGAATGTTCGGAATATCCTCACTAAGATCTTCCAACTGAGCGTCGCCGCTTATGGCCCTCAAGATCCCAGAGTGTCTAGTCAAGACAGTCTTGAGTATAAGCGTGTCGCCCTTATTCATTTCATTCGAAATTCGAGGATATTCTTGAATCCCGTAGAGGGTCACGGTAAGGTGAAGGACTACCATGCTTGTCTTTAATATCACTTTGGAAGATGTTATACAAAGGGAGACAGTGGCATGAAATATCAGAGGTCCTTTCAGCTCTCTGACATCGCCGATGACATCTACGTCATAGCAAGAACTCTTAAAAAGATGACGCAGACGTACATCAGACTGAAGGCTGAAGCTGGACGAATTGAACTGGTCTTAAATGCTCCAAAGACTAAGTAGGAACCTGAAAGGAAGAAATTCCATAGAACACAGTATCAACCTCCCACCACGAATTTAGATAAACGGTGACGAAATTGAGGTGGTAGACGAATTCGTGTGCAACGACACCAGCAGAAAAAATGGCCTACGCCTTATGGCAGGTAATCGATCCAAATTTGAACTCCGGAAAACGCTCCGCTCGAAAAAATTAGCGGTAGCACGCAGGGCCGGCGTTTCATGTGGGTAGTATGGGTAGTAGTACCCACTCGGAAAAAATCCATGTGGGTACTTACCCACACGGAACTATCGGACAAAACCAAAAAAAGTACTGTTGCGAGCGACAGATTTTTTGATAAAAACCGTTGAGCGAGAGGTTATAAATCTACAGACTTATGTACAGTTGTAACGGTACTCAGAGAAAAGCATTATTTTTTTAATTGTTCCATTTACGATGGAGTTCTTAATTTCAATTACGATAGAGTTCTAATGTTTTGTTTTCTCGTAAAAATCTCCCATCCCAATTTTAGCTCAATCAGACTTTGGGAAGTAGAGCCTCAAAGCGGTCAAAGTTACAGTTTTTTGATCGATAAAGGAAATGTTCGAGCTGGGAGTGTCTCTTGTGTGTTCAGGTGTGGCTCGAGTCTTCCAACGCAAAAGTTTCCATGTCCCTGAAATTTAATTTTTGTTTTTAAAACAAACTCATACAAAACAATATCAGTTTTAGACATTTCAAGAAATTTGCTATAAAAAAAATCGATTTCTGAAACTTCAAGAACTACTCATGTGCATTTTTTAGGTTGTAAAATCAAATATGTAAGACTTTCACGACTGTAAGTGAAGCACTCTCAGAAGTTCGATTAAGCTCAAATTTTCGATGGAAACTTTTTCGAGAAGACAAATTGTTGAGTCCTAACGTTAGCATTGAAAAAATTGCTCAAAAAAGGCCGATTTTTCATGAGTTTCCCTTTACACGCACTGACGAAACTACCCATGAAGCATCAATCATAGTAACCCATGAGTCAGCAGAAAAAAATGACTCAAACTCTAACCATAATGGCGAAAACAGTGAAGCTACTCCGTTCAGAAGTGTGCGCGATTAAAGAATGTTACCCCGTCGCGTCGAAAACAGACATCGTACGGAAAAGGGACGCCGGTTACGCTTGTTCCGGTATCTACAACATCTTGGCACTACTGGACTACAATCAGAGCATCGAAAGAAAGACCGGTTCCGGACGGTCGACGACCCTGAGCGACAAGAAGCTCGAAAGAATGCTGAAGAGGAATACCGATGGGGAAGGGGCTACATCGCTGCGTACGCTTGATCGGGAGGTCGGTTCAACCTGCCAAACAGTGGAAAAGTACCTGGCGAAAATGGACATGAGAAAGCGGAAGTCCCGCCCATTGGTTTCGGAGTTGCTCGATGGTCAAGTCGATTTTTCCGGCGAATCGCGACGTGATGGTGGTCCACGCCGAGACCTATCTCACCCTGGATGACAACAACTGGCAGGGCACTCCATATTTTACTTTTCCCACGAAGGAAGTGACCTCCTAGGTGAAATTCATTTCACACACCAAGTTCCCAAAGAAGGTGCTGCTGTGGCTGACAATTAGCGAGAAGCTCCGTACATATATTTCCTCGTTCACGGCAATTTATAATACGAAGTGCCAGCCGGAAGTTGCGTCGTTTATCAAGAAATACCGTAGCAGCGAAGACGCGGTGCTCTGGCCCGATCTGGTGTCACTACCCGGAGCAATCGTTGGAGGAGATGGAGCCGCTGAAAATCGATGCGGTACCCAGGTCGGCCAAACCACCCAACGTTCCCCAGCTGCATCCCATCCAGAGTTTCTGGACAAACCAGAAGCGTGAGACAACTTCAACAATCTTGACGCGAAAATTGAGGATGAATTGATAAATAGAACGAAGAAAGAACTCAAAAACATGCCTACACACATGTCCACCATGGCGAATGTTCCGGTAAACTCTCGGAAAGCCACTCGCAAGAGCGTGGAATTACTTTTGCAAATGAGCCCATATAATTGCCTTCCATGGGAAATTGATGGGAAACATGACTACTGAACGAAATTCGAAAATCTAATTTCTCACCAACACTCCATTGGCACCCTATTGTTGATGCACTGTCGACTTTTCGTAAAATTTTGTTCAGGTATCAGAAGGTTATCCCCCCCCCCCCGGCTACTTATTTGTCACCCATGAACCTCCCCTATTCCTTACTACCCACTCGGGAAAATAATGTGACGCCGGCCCTGGTTTCGAGATTACGTTAGTTTTACTAGCTTCTATGTGTAAAAAGTGTTTGTTTTATCACAACATTCATTTAAATTTGATTTTGTTTCGGCTTAGCAGTCTCAATAAAAACAGCGCTGATCTCTATGGGGTCATCGCCAACGTTTCGATCCGGTTGGTTGGGATCTTCATCAGGGCCTATTTTAAAAATTTTTATTCCATTACATAAAAAAACATAGAAAATTGTACATAAATTACATTTAGCTAACAACAAAACAGAAAGAACTCACTCGACACTAATCAGCTTGTACAGTTACAGAAAATATCCTACGTGTGGAAGTCAGGTTCGAAAGGGGGGAATTGCACTGCGTCTGAAACATCTATTCTAGCTCTATTCTCACTTTTTTAAATTTACTCTAACACTTTAATACAGTTGTTTTATTTTGCTAATTAGCGGCTGCTATTTGGGTTCAACTGTTTCCCGCAAAAGATGGTGTACGATGGGGGGTTGTGTTTGTGTTTGTGTTGGGGGGTGTTATTTAAAGTTGTGTGTTCGGTTCTACTCTTTTTTGACGACGCATTCCTCATCTCTCTTCGATTTGCGTACGCACAGCTACAAAATACAAACTCACGAGCTACAACGCAGTATGCCCCCGTATATACGGACAACCGAAAGCACACAAGCCTATTCTACCGCTCAGGCCGGTGGTGCCTAACACTACTGCACCGACGTGTGATCTGTGTAAGTATATAGCCGATATACTACAACAATCTCTCATTAGCCAATATAATGCGAGAGATTCTAAGTCGTTTTGTGAGTACGTAAACAATCTCAACATCCCAGCTGACCACATACTCGTCTCGTTTGATGTGTTTAATATCGTTATTCACCAACGTCACTAAGGACGTAGTGACACACGATATCATAATGATGTGGAGTGATATCAAGGAGCATACTGGTATAAACTTAGTTTTTTTCCTTGAAATCATCGAGTTTTGTATAGGAGCAAGTTTCTTCTGTTTCCGAGGAAAATTTTACCGTCAGATCAAGGGGTCAGCCATGGGAAGCCCCCTCTCTCCTATTCTGACTGATATCGTTATGGAAAACTTGTTAACCAAAGCGATAACACAAGCCCATGTTCCAGTGCAGTTCATACGAAAGTATGTAGACGACCTTTTTCTCGTCCTGCACAAAGATCAGGTAGACCATACTCTTGCCATATTCAATGAACAAAACCCCAACATTAAGTTCACGTGTGAAACGAAGGATCGAGGAAGGTTACCGTTCTTAGATCTGCTTGTAGTAAGGCACGACGACGGCAGCATAAAAACCGATTGGTATGCTAAACCAATATCATCAGGTAGAATACTAAACTACCACTCCTTCCACTCTACCGACCAAAAGCTGGCTGTAGTACGTAATTTCATTGACCGTGTCCGTGGGCTAAGTACCATCAAAACTGACGAAGAGAAGAACCAGGTCATCTACAGTCAGCTCCGTAAAAATGACTATCCGCATAAACTAATTAGCAGACTGCTGATACAGCCAGCGAGGGATGACAGAGTAGAAAAACCATCCAGCTTCAAATCTATTCCGTTCATCCATGGCCTCTCTACCACCATCAAAAAGATTCTCCAAAACAGCGACCCAACTACGAGCATCTCTTTCAGTAACCAAAACACTGTGGGGCACTTATATCACACAGCTAAAGACCCTGTACCGTACAAAAACAAAAGTAACGTTGTATATCAGATTGCTTGCCGAGACTGCCACGGCAAGTACATTGGTATGACGTCGAACAAACTTCGTTGTCGTTTGTACGGACACCAGTCACATGTAAATACACTGGACAAACTGCTGTCCAATGGCCACCAAAACGAAGATCACGAAATCCAACAACTCCGGGGAAAGACAGCAATGATCGATCACTGCATCCAGTACAACCACCGCTTCGACCTTAACACGCCAGCCATCCTCGACAGTGCCTACAAATCACAAGCTCTGCAAGTGTTGGAGATGTGCCACATCGCAACTACAACCAACACGGTCAACCATCGGACAACCTAAGCTGTGCGTACGCAAATTTCTTACTCTCGATCAAAGATCGAAGAGAGATGAGGAATGCGTCGTCAAAAAAGAGTAGAACCGAACACACAACTTTAAATAACGCCCCCCCAACACAAACACAAACACAACCCCCCCATCGTACACCATCTTTTGCGGGAAACAGTTGAACCCAAATAGCAGCCGCTAATAAGCAAAATAAAACAATTGTATTAAAGTGTTAGAGTAAATTCAAAAAAGTGAGAATAGAGCTAGAATAGATGTTTCAGACGCAGTGCAATTCCCCCCTTTCGAACCTGACTTCCACACGTAGGATATTTTCTGTAACTGTACAAGCTGATTAGTGTCGAGTGAGTTCTTTCTGTTTTGTTGTTAGCTAAAAGTAATTTATGTACAATTTTCTATGTTTTTTTTTTTATGTAATGGAATAAAAATTTTTAAAATAGGCCCTGATGAAGATCCCAACCAACCGGATCGAAACGTTGGCGATGACCCCATAGAGATCTGCGCTGTTTTTATTGAGACTGCTAAGCCGAAACAAAATCAAATTTAGTGTCACAGTCGAATCCCCGTATAAAATTTCAACATTCATTTAAACTTATGTGTTATTTCGTTTTTTGGCTCAACATATTCCATATCAGTTCAATTTAAATTAGATTTAAACCAAATGTGCAAAAAACTGCTAGCAAATCCATCGCAGCTGAAATCCGAGGACGTTTCAAGTATCATTCCATCGACAGTTATCGCCGCTTGCGTTTATTCGCATGACGGCTGACGCTCCACTCCCACTCGTCCCATCAGAGCCCGAACTTTCCGAAGTGATTCTAACATGCTATTTCCCCTCCTGCGAGCAAAACGGCAATCAGCCGCGGTCAACCATAAAAAAGCGCCGAAACAACGATCCCGAGTTGGTGGGCGGACAAAAGTTTGTCGCTCTTTCAATCGCCTCATACAACCTGTCAGAGGCCGGCCACGATTGGGCGAACGGTGAGCACCGGGGACAAAGCGGAAAACCATCAACTGCGGACCGATAATAAATAAAGAAGTTGAATAAATTTTGATTGACTTCCACAGTTTCCAGCCGAGTGGATCAAATCTGGTGTGACTTTTAAATTGGAAACAATTGCGGGCTTTTCAACGTACATTACCCCTGAGAGGACTTTGGCGTGAAAGTGGGAAGCAACTTTTGGGAAACATTTACCGTCAAAGATCTGTCACCGGCCACTGGCGGCTGTTTATTTGAAGGTATAAAATGTTTTTGGTTAACCTTTGTCTTAATAAATGACAACAGAAAATCTTTTTCACACCCTCGTCACCATCAAAGTAGTTGGAAAGAAGAAAAAAAATCACAGCGCATGTCAACCCACGACATTCCGCTGGTTGTCACACGAGAGACCAATTGAAATTCCATGTTTGCATTCAATCATATCAAAAGTTGGCCCTCAGAGCAAGCAGCCCAGGAATGCTGACATTTCAATACGATATCGCTTACCCGTTGTCTCCCGCGCTGGACACCGCACCGCGGTAACACTTTGATGCAATTTCAGCACTAAATAGCACTAGCGCTACAAAGCAACTATCCCGTTTCGCTTTCCTATCATCCAAATAGCTTAAATAACGGCCCGTTTTCATCAAAGCTCCGATCTGCATCACTCGAGCGGGATGCTTTTGTCCCCCCTACCAAAGCCTTTTGTTCGTGTCATCTGCTGCCACTGTGGCCAATCTCTTTGATGTCGTAATTCGTCCGTTGCCCAGAGTGCCTTGCCAGTTTGCAATAGTTACTCTTTGCTGGTCTGTAACAAAATCGATTGTAGCAGAAGCTAGCAGAGCCGATTGAGTCTTTAACCTAGAGACGTTGAATGAATGAACGCTGCGCTAGGACAACGAGGGTGACATTTTGATATTTGACAAATCACCTATCGAATTCGGTGCTTTATGATGTTTCTCAAATTATCTCATCACCTATCAACTGTCAGCGTGTTTGACTGGCACTGCTAGTGGTTTCAAATAGCAGCAAATTGTCGCCACCACCACCGCCGCCATGATAATCGGTTGGGCTGGGCAAGGGACAGAATAAGCATGAGCAGTGCAGCACACGCCTTTGATGTCCTGTATAAACATGTTATTCACTGGCCTACCACTGCCATCAGTCATGGCGACCGATAGGGAACTTTTCGTTCAAACAATTCGAATCTCTCATCTCCTCACATATAGATGTCTGCCTCATCGATGTTGTTTCAGGAGGAGGACTCCCGGAGAGGGCGAGAGATGAAAGATACGCTATTTAATGCGATAATGTGTGAAATTATGCAGCCTCACCACTGCCGGGCGCGCACTGAAGCGAAATACGTACCGAGTGGTTAGACACTATTACTGCTGGATGTGATATGTCCTTTGATTAACTGCACTACATCTGCTCGATTTTAATTACTTTTAATCTATCAGTTAAGTTGAAAAAATATTAAATCACTTAAACACTAAACCGAAACTTAAACAACGGGCATCACTTCTGCCTCGCGGAATAAAACTTAAGAGTTAACACCTAAACGAACCGCGGACTATCTATAACGACGTAGGCACCTGCCTCACGAGGGGTATCACTATAACGACCTCTGACTTCCTTGAAGTCCCAGCTTAAGTATTCGCCGCTACTCCGGTCACTCCGAATTTTCCCGCGGCGTCGTCTTCTCACGAGAGCGGGCCGCTCTTCCGTCTCTTTCCTCGCGAACGTGCCCGTGCACGGCTGATGCAATCGTTGTTGACTTTTTCGTAAATCCGCTCGGTTGCATGTTTTGATTAAACATCCGCGAATTGGAGTTTTTTGCTTCCTTCTATTCACCATTCTGGTTTATCTTCCTTCTCGTCTTCTGTGGATCGCCTGGTAAATTGCTGTTGACCTAAAACCCCCCCTGATTTGAGGTTTTAGGCAGGATTAATCTGTAAATATACTCATTTTGTTTTCTTCAACACGTATGTGCCCATTCTTATCAACGGCTCGTGTTGTTCCTCTAAAATGAATCCACCATTCGTTAACCAGAATAGGTTAACGAGAAGAAAAATGCTCCTTATTTTCATCATTTTTTTTTGTAGGTTGAATCCTGTTGCTGGTTCCAGTGCCCTGTGAGCTGCTCCCTGTCCGTGGGATCTATTGCGATTGGATTTCGAAAACTTGAATTCGCGTAACACTGGTCAACAGTCGATCTCGGATTGTTATTATTGTTCCTCTAACACTTTCACTGTTTCTTCTTCTAATCCTTTTTATTTGTTCTTTTAGGTTTCGACCATCTTCGAGGAGGAGCCCTTAGAAATATTGGACTTGCACGTTTCGTGGCATTCACTTTCGTTGATTTGGGTCTGTTTTTCCGATACGTCAAAGTCACTTAAGCACGTAAGTTTTTCTACTTTTTCACTACTGGCCCAGCCAGAAAACGGCGCACCTGAGCCTATCTTTTCAGGCTCTTTTGCGCTGTCACCAATGATGGTTAAAACCATTCTAGGTAGTGTTCCCTTGTCCAATAATTCACTATCCATTCAAACATAAAAAATCGTAAAAAAAAAAAAAAAATTCAGTTTATCGACAATGTTCAATTTTACTATTGTCGAACGGTAAATACGATCTCATTTAACATTTCCCATGGGATACTGATTGTAACGAGGGAAACTTTTATCCGCTCTAGGTCAATATTTCATTTCTTCTATTTTCATTTGAAAGGCCCTTCTTTCAAATAATGTGGGGTCTCTTCCGATTTAATTAATCAAAGTTTTACTCTTTCGCGTTATTTATGGGAGGTATGTTTCCTCTTCCCCTTTTAATTCTTTTATAGTGCTCATCTATTTGACATTATTACGTGCAGACATTTTTGACAATCTTTGACAAGACATTTACTTATCCTGGATTTCCAGCTCTTCGGTTCATTCAAATGCTTTTTTGTTGCTATTGGCGAACGCATTATGTTATAATTAGCTGTAGGTTGTCGCTCTGTATCAACTTTTTCTACCACCGAATTCTGACTGGTGGTCTTCTAGTTTGTGTTTTTATAATTGTCTTATTTTCTGATATCCCCTGGATATCGCTTTCATTTGTTATTCCTGTTGAGGTTTGAAATATATCTGGTTCCATATATTCTTCTTCTAATTTTTGAATTGCTGGTAAATTCGCTTGTGGATTTAATTCACGCATGAGCATGATTTCTCCATTATGTTCTAAATTTGGATTGGCGAAAATATCTTTCCTCCTTTTAAGCATCTCAGCGTCTGAATTCGGTTCCCGTGGGTCGATCAATGGCCCTAAATGGGTAATCTTTTGTCCTCTCAACGGTATCTTTGGAGGTGATGAACGAGGTTTTTTCAGAATTGAAACCTTTGGATTCCTTTGTTTAAAAGGTTTCGACTTCCTTTCCTTGGAATATGAAGAGACGTACTTTTTGTTTTGTGGGCAAGAAATAATTTAGTAATAATTTTTTTTTTTTTTTGATAATATACTAATATTTTTGTAAAACTTTCTTTGTTAATCTTTATGTTAACAAATGTAATATCACATCCTTTATTGATTAATAATTCGTCTTTCGTTGTGGGTTTTACCCCTTTTTTTTTTTTTTTTTTTTTTTTTTTTTTTTTTTTTTTTTTTTTTTTTTTTGTGTTTGTTATTTCCACTTCGTTCGCAAAAATCAGTAGGGCTGACGATCAGTCGCCGAGCTGTACCGTGATGAATCACAATCCGGACGGTACCAATATCCGGACACCTTCATCAATACTTCTCAATTAGATGGTAATTTATGCAATTTATGAGATGCAATGTTATACAGGAGCTTTTTTTTTTTATATGTGAAAGATCGTTCAAACATCATAAATACCATAGTAAGCCGTGAGATAAAATTTAGATAAATTGAAACATAAACGCACTGTCAAACGGCGTCCTTTTCCTGTTTGCACTGTCCGGATTTACAACCAAAATGTTGATGTGTTTTAAATCCGGACACCCCAAAAATAAAACGAAGAGGTAGTGAACTTTGAGTGTTTTTATGCTTCATTCAATGTTTTTTTTTTTTTTTTTTTTTTTTTTTTTCATTTCATTCTTTTAATTATGGTATTTTCTTAGGCGATTATTGTGGATCTTCTCTAGTTTGTTGCCGTTTTTGATTACCGTGGTTTGCTCACTGGGCAAATCTACGATTTCATAAGGGCCTCTCCAATAGCTCTGGAGTTTCTGCCCTACTCCCATGGGGTTGGCATGTACTAAGACCAGATCTCCCCACATAGGTTGCCAATCGTTTGCTTTTCTGTCATAGAGCTCTTTGCGCTTTTCTTTTGACAGAATTAGGTTTTCTTTAGCTTTTGAGTGAATGTTTTTGAAAACAGACCTCATCTCTTTTGAGTAGCTTTCGTAATTTAGACCATTTTCCCTTTGGTTATATATGGATGCTGGTAATCTAGCTAATCGTCCATATACAAGTTCGAACGGAGAGTACTTTGTCGAAGAGTTAATCGTCGTGTTGTACTCGAACGTAAAGTATGGCAGATGTTGGTCCCATACATGTGGGTTGCCTACTACGTACTGACGCAGGTATGTTTTTAATTCACGATTTGATCTCTCAACTAAATTGGCTTGAGGATGATACGCGCTTGTGTTGATTTTCTTTATTTTCAAAATTTTACAAATATGTTTGAACACCTCACTCATAAAATTTGAACCTTGATCTGATACTAATTCAGCAGGTGTTCCAAATTTACAAATGTAATGTTCTATAAATGTCCTGGCGACTGTTTCTGATTCTTGATTCTCCATTGGTGCTACTACCAAGAATCTGGTTAGGTCGTCTTGCATGACAAGTCCATATTTATTACCAAAATCGGATTCTGGTAAGACAACTATGTCTATAAAAACCTTCTCAAATGGTTCTGATGACGTAGTTGTTATCTTCATTGGGATTTTGTTATGGCTCCAAATCTTGTTCTTCTGACATGAGTCACATTGTTTTACATAATTCTCAATGTCTCTTCTCATGTTAGGCCATACAAAAAGTGTGCCTATTCGTTGATGCATTCGTTTTGCTCCTACGTGTCCACCAAGAGGCGCATCGTGGAATTCATGCAAAACTGTTTGAATTTCGTCCTTGTTTACTATAGTTCGTTCACTGTCTGCGTTGTATAAAATGATGTTGATATCCAATTTCCACGCAATATATTTTACTATTTGTAAAATCTGATATTGCTTTATCTTTCTAAACGAGATCATGTGAATTGTCTTTGCGTTTAGAATGAAATCCGGGCAGTTATTGAAATATGTTAACATTAAATCAATAAAATTGTCAAAATTCATTAGGGAGTTGTTCTTCCCTTCGAGTAATATTCCTGCTACCTTATTTGAAGGATGTGTCAAAAGGTTATCTTTGACCCAATCTTTGATACCGTGAGGGTAATCATATAAAGATGTTAACTCATTGAAAGCAGTTTTGCTATTTAGGATGACAAATCTTGCGTCGCATGATTTTTCATCTTTAATAGTTTTTGTAATAACCACTTTTGATTCATCAATCAATTCCTGTTTCAGAGCGATTTTGAAGTCCTCCGCTGATAGATATGTTGCGTCTTTTAAGGCGTCATTTGTGTCGTTTAAGGTAACTTTTTCGTTGTCCGAAATGTCAGAGTTTAATATCTTGGAGATTTCATCTTCAGGGACATCATCGGAATTCTCATCATCATTTATGAGTAAATCCTGTTGTCGTTTTTGTTGACGAGTCAACACAGCGACCGTATTTTCGTTAGTGTCGTTGGCCTTTTCAACATTTTCATGTTGAAGTCTTGACAAAAAGTCGGCTACTATATTTTCTCGTCCTTGTTTATATCGTATGTCCATTTCCAGACCTTGCAATTTCAATCTCAACCTAGTTAAGGTGTGAGATGTTTCTTTCAGATTCCACAGAGAAACTAAAGGTCTGTGATCTGTATAAACGATGAATTTTTGATTATATATATAGTGCTTGAATCGATTTACTGCCCAAACAATGGCAAGTAATTCCTTCTCGATTACGTGATACCTTATTTCGGCCCCTACTAAGCCTCTACTAGCGTAGGCTATGGGTCGATTTGGTGTTTTTTCATTTGAGAGGACTGCTCCAATTGCGTAGTCACTCGCATCCGTAGTTAACACAAAGGTATCGTTATACTTTGGTCTTACCAAAAGAGTATCCGATGTTAGAAAATTTCTCAATTTCTCAAATGCACTTTGGCATTCGTCTGACCATTTGAAACGAACATTTTTCTTTAATAAATCATTCAAAGGTTTTCGAGTTTCCGCTATTTTTGGGATGAATTTTCCATAAAAATTCACTGTTCCCAAGAATGAGCGCACTCCTTTTACTGTCTTTGGAACTGGCATATCCCTTACAGCTTCAATATTATCTTTCATAGGACGTATACCGTGTTCGTCAATAGTGTGTCCTAAATAATTTATCTTTGTTTTTAATATTTGACATTTTGAGGGTTCCACTTTCAAGTTATGTCTTCTCAGAGCTCTCAACACTCTGATCAGATTTTCGTTGTGTTCTTTTATGCTTCTTCCGTATATTAAAATGTCGTCAAGATAGACCCGAGCCCTTATGTCTGGCAATTCATATAGCACTGAGTTCATTAATTTTTGAAAAGTTGATGGGCTATTTCTTAGTCCCATGGGCATTCTCGTATATTCATAATGTCCATTCGGGGTTGAGAATGCTGTTTTCGCCGCATCTCTTGGATCAATCGGAACTTGATAAAATCCTGATTTCAAATCCAATGTAGAAAAATATTTACTATCCCCTATAGTATCTAACATCTCATCTATTAGGGGAATGGGGTAAACAAATGGTTTAGTAACCAAATTGAGAGCTCTAAAGTCTACTACAATTCTGTACTTTTTGTTCTCTTCCGCATCTAAATCCTTCTTAGGTATGCACAAAACTGGTGCATTCCATGGACTTTTGCTAGGCCTTATTATGCCTTGGCGATGCATTTCGTCTATTTCTTCATTAATTTGTTTTTTTGTAGATTCTGGGAATCTATACTGCCTCTTATTTATAGGGACATTGGTTGTTGTCTCTATCTCGTGCATTGCTGCATCTGTGATAGTCAACTTATCCCCTTTCAGGAAGAATATATCACTATATTCTGCCATTATATTTTCCATTTCAAAAAATGTATTTTTTTCGAGATGTTGGAGTTTCAGGCTATCCAAAACCTTTTTCACTCTTTCTCCTCCTCTTGCTTGTGTAATTCCTTTGTTCTCCAATAAGCTATAATCTTGATTGGAATCCAAATCTTCCATTTTAAATTCGTTATCGGGTTCTGTAATTGGTTCCTCTTCGTCCGCGGAAGATATTTCGAAGTAATCTTCATCTCCATTGTCGGCAGAGCCTATTTCAGGTTTTAAACTATTAAAGTAGCTTGAATTATTTTCTCCATGATCATCTGAACTTTCTAAATATTCACTGGTGTAATCATCTTCGAAGTATTCATCTTCAGATTCACTGTTAGATAATATAGCTTCATCCTGATAATTTGCTATGAATATTTGTTCGGGTTTTCTAGAATTATTATTGGTAATCTTCGATACTTTAATATCAACCTTGTCTTTATCTTCAATTGATTTCTTTGGAATGTTCAATTTGAAGATAACATATTTAAAGTTACCTCCAATCGAATCAATATGGCTTTTCATGAATTTTGCTCCAAGTATTGCTGGAATTGATAATTCGTCAATCACGTAGAATTTTGTCGGGATTACATGTTCTAATATCTTTAGGTTTATCCAAGTAGAGCCAATGGAATTCAATGCTTCACTATTGGTCACTCCCTTGATTTCTGATCTGTCGGATTTATCTATATATACAGCACCGACTTTTCTAGCTCTTCTTAATGATATTATATTTGGTTGAGCACCTGTATCTAGTAGATAATCAGTATACTCATTCGATCTTTCGAGTGTATTTAGTATTAGACTAAACCTCTGATCGTGGGTCTCTTTTATTGGAAACTTAATTTCTGTTGTTTTATTTATAGTCTCTTTGTTTTTTAGTTTTTGTGTTCTTGGTTTTGATGATGTAAAAAGGCAGCTTTTAAATTGGGATTCCGTCAACCTTTGGTTTATTGAATCCCTCCTTTTTAGTTTTTTGACCCATCTCTTCTGTAATCCCTGTTATTACCATATTGGCCTTGGTGGTTCCTAGGTTGGTTTCCCTGAAAGGGTCTTCCTTCGTAGGAATTTCTACCATTGTTTCTGTTGTTATTATTGGTATCATTGTTTCGGTCATTATTCCTATAATTTGAATTATGACCGTTTTGATAATTACCGCGGTTATCATTTCTGTTAAAGCCATTATTTTGGCCATTTCCTCGGTAATCGTTATTCTGTGGTCTAAAATCGGTATTGTTCCCCCGGAAACTATTACTGTTCCTGTAATTGGAATGGTTATTATCATTTCTTTGATAATTATTATTATTCCTGTTTCCGTGGTAATTACTACCATTATTTTGGTAGTTTGTATTATTACCATTATTTCTGTAATTATTGCTACTACCATTGTTTTGGTAGTTGTTCTGGTAACTTTGATTTTGATTATTTGCCTGAGGATTGTGTCCTCTGTTCTGGTTTCGGTAATTGTTATTATTGTTTCTTCTGAAGTTGTTATTTAAATAAGCAACTCCTTGAGTGTTATTGTTCATGTTGTTATAATTTTTTCTGTGAGGAGAATTTGGTGAGTTCTCCGGTTTCGTCCTTCTGTGGATATCCTGGAGTTCTTCTTCCTCCTCACATTCTTTTTGTAGCCATTCGAGCAAGTCCATAAAGGATTTATCTCGTTGAGACTTTCCTGCCGAAATCAAAGTGTGATTTCTCAGGCCCCCTAGGAAGTGTTTCCTTAGGTGTGTTGACACATATGAATCATTTCCCTCCTGTCCTGGGATATCTCTCACACTTTCGTAAATTTTTGTGGCTCGTGTTTTATACTCCTCAAATGATTCTGAATAACCCTGGTGTAGGGTTTCGATTTCTTTGAAGATTGCCCCGATGTTCTTTTCAGGCTGGAAAAGTTTTTCCATTTTTAATTTAACTTCGGGCCATTTCTCGGCCCTTATATCATTGAGCCGTTTGAGTGCATCCCCTCTGAGCTTTGTGTACACCACATTCAATAATGGGGTGTGACTAGCTGCTGCCGGGATGTCTGTTGCAAAATAATCAACTTGTAGTAGGAAGGGATCTAGTTCTTCCGCCTTTCCACTGAATATTGGAATGATCGCAGCTGCATCGATCATCATTTTTGTTGTTTCTGCTGGCATTTTGGTTTTTTTCTTCTTTAGTAATCTATTGAAGAAAAAACTATCTTTGTAATATTTATTTTTAAGCCTCTCTAAAGTTTCAATGAAACTTGTGTTATCGAAATCAAAATCCTCTGTATGGTTTTTATTTTCCGGATTTGTTTCGCTTTCCAGACTAATATGATCTGGAAATTTGAAGCGGCTTGAAGCGTCTTCTTGTAATATAAATGAAGACGATATCGGATAGTCCTCTCCTGATGCCTTTTCTCCCTCTCTATCTATCTGATTCTTGTCTTGTAGAAAGCTCTTTACTTCACCTGATATATTAAATGATGAAGTAAAGGGTAACGCTTCCCAAATTTGCGAATCCTCGAGGGATATCGAGTGGTTTAATCCTTGTGTAGGAATTACCACTTCGATATAATAGTCTGAGTTTCGTCTTTGCCTCTTATTTTCTTTTTCTGGGATTATCGAAGTTCCCTCTAATATTCTAATGGATTGCTCTACTTTGGTTTTTACAAACTCAAAGTCATCTGTGAGCTTGTTCCAATCTTTGTCCTTTAGTCTTTTATCATATTTAAGGACTAAAGATTCGAATTCTTCTAGGTGATCCCTCAGGAGTTCTTTTTTCGTTAGAATTCCTTGAAGTGATCTTGCCCTATTTTTGCTTTTGAGTAGATTTTTATATTCCCGTTCAACGTATTCCTTGATCTCCTCTAATCTGGTCATTTAATCCTGCTTCCAGCAGCATATTATTTGACCTTAAAAAGAGAAAGGAGATATTTGTAGGGATACCGAGAGTTTTTTCCAATTTTAGATTGTTTGGGTCTTTTTGCTCTATTCTCCCCTTTTCATACTTATGGGATTAAGTAATTTTAATGTATTTGTGGTACTAAATTTAGTCCAGTATCGGCTGAACGTGCTAACTGCCTTCAATCGTGCATGTCTTTATATGTCTTGGTATTGGGTATAGAACCTTTTTGTTCTATGTGTAGTCTTTTCATACCACGGCTTTGTTTAAATTGTGTGCGACGTGCTTCGCTTCGTTCGAATTGTGTTCCCCTTGCGGCTCTGCGTGAATTGCTTAGTATGCAATTCTTAAGTCGTTTTGGTCGCTACTCCTGGAGTACCACTTGCATAGTGAGTGTTGCATGATGGGACTTTGCTCCGATGAGTATGTGTCAAATTTGTAATTTTATTGCTAATATTTTATTATCTTTTCTAGTGGAATTCCCCTATTATTATTATTTATAAACCCGTCGGGGCTCTAGACGAACTAAACAACACCAATAGTCTTGCAATTTCTTCTATCTGTTCTCAAATTATGCATTTGTGAAGAAACATTTCCCTTTAATATATAAAGATAATTATATTATTTTTTTTTTTTTTTTTTCTTTCCCTCTAAGCGTAGTTCCTAATTATGCCTTGACCACTCTTTATTGCCGTTTGTGTTTCAACCGTGAAAATTAATTTTGGACTTTTATTTTTTCATTACTGGCTCAATGTGCCATTTGTTTGACGGTCAAGGTCTCGCGTAGCTACTAAGCTTTGCAATTATTGACGTAGGTCATGATGAAGCTTTAGTTTTCTTCTTCCCACTTTTGTTCGCAATAATCGCATACTCATATGCGTTCCGCGATTATTGCTGTATCGGAGACGTGATTAATCCTATACAATTTGGCGATGCCTGTCATCAGTGGATTAATATTTGTGTCATCATCTATCTTGTCATCTTGTCACTTGTCATCTTTTGTGATATTTAGCTGTAAAAGTTAAATTCATGTAATGATGTGAAATAACAAAAATTTGATCATGTATTAGTAAACTAAAAGAGAGAGAGAAAAAAAAAACGTTCCTGTTTCGAACCTTAGATCCTCTGATCTTTGGTTTCGCTGTTTACTTTGAGTCCAGTTGTGAGGAACTCGAATGAAAAGGTATTTTATTGATGTTATTTTATGTGATCAACTCACGTGTTTGACCCACTGTGAGTTGATATATTTTTAGGTTTCCATTCCAATTGGAAAATTTTCGATGGACTTGATTCACTGGTATGTGTGAAACCGTGTCAATCGACTAATAAAAATGCAATTATGCATTATTGATTGTCGTCATTCTTAATTTGTTTCGGTATGGGCAGTACGGGTCGGTACCCCTGGTTTTTTTAGTTTGATTTGTTCATTAAATTAAAAAAAAATTCTGAGGTTATCTTAGTGGCGTGTGACTAGCCACGGATTAGAATGTAGTGTCGTAGTAGTGGAATATTCTGTGCCAGAAAGTGGAATATTCTGTGCCAGAATAGTGTGGTGAACAGTCCGCTATGGCGGTGAGGTTGGATGGGTAAGTAATTGTATTTTTCTATGATTGTGAACCAAGAATAGAATTAGGGTCTTCCAACTAGGGCCTTAAAGCGGGAGGTTAATTTATTTGTGCTGGTTACCACTTGGGTTGATCTTACCTTATTTTCATTTTTTTTGTAGGTTGAATCCTGTTGCTGGTTCCAGTGCCCTGTGAGCTGCTCCCTGTCCGTGGGATCTATTGCGATTGGATTTCGAAAACTTGAATTCGCGTAACACTGGTCAACAGTCGATCTCGGATTGTTATTATTGTTCCTCTAACACTTTCACTGTTTCTTCTTCTAATCCTTTTTATTTGTTCTTTTAGGTTTCGACCATCTTCGAGGAGGAGCCCTTAGAAATATTGGACTTGCACGTTTCGTGGCATTCACTTTCGTTGATTTGGGTCTGTTTTTCCGATACGTCAAAGTCACTTAAGCACGTAAGTTTTTTTTTACTTTTTCACTACTGGCCCAGCCAGAAAACGGCGCACCTGAGCCTATCTTTTCAGGCTCTTTTGCGCTGTCACCAATGAAGCGAAATACGTACCGAGTGGTTAGACACTATTACTGCTGAATGTGATATGTCCTTTGATTAACTGCACTACATCTGCTCGATTTTAATTACTTTTAATCTATCAGTTAAGTTGAAAAATATTAAATCACTTAAACACTAAACCGAAACTTAAACAACGGGCATCACTTCTGCCTCGCGGAATAATACTTAAGAGTTAACACCTAAACGAACCGCGGACTATCTATAACGACGTAGGCACCTGCCTCACGAGGGGTATCACTATCACGACGTCGGACTTCCTTGAAGTCCCAGCTTAAGTCTTCGCCGCTACTCCGGTCACTCCGAATTTTCCCGCGGCGTCGTCTTCTCACGAGAGCGGGCCGCTCTTCCGTCTCTTTCCTCGCGAACGTGCCCGTGCACGGCTGATGCAATCGTTGTTGACTTTTTCGTAAATCCGCTCGGTTGCATGTTTTGATTAAACATCCGCGAATTGGAGTTTTTTGCTGTAAATATAAACTTAAAACATTCGAACTTGCGTTCGATTTAATAACTGAGGTATTGTTTTTGCCTCCATAATCAAAACAATACCTTCTTTGATTATGATCCACTTTTCATATTTTCATAACATGAGTGGTGGATGGAATTTCAAGTTTCAACACTTGCGATGTTGAAACAAATTGACAAGAGAAATGATTTCATCATCTTGTCCATGCATATTAATGACAAGTTTTTCCAAAGATGTTTTTTCCATTTAGGATTTTTCTTAATCCTTCTTTGGAAGAGAATGGAAATTAATTGTAACCGCCTAAAATCAGGTCGGCTCAGCACAATAGGCGCAAACGGTGGAGCTGCTGGCGCTTTGAAGACGTTATCCGTGCACAGGAGCATTATGTCAAAGGGGTAAAATTGAGGCAATGTGATATCATGTTACCGTTTGTTCGTATGGAATTTTTTATAGGAGTGAAATATTGTATTACTGTTAGATAAGAGCGATAATGTGCTCTGCCAACCGCTTTTTAACCAATTTTATCGAATTTTCTCCTCCCAGATGGTCTCGAGATACGATGCTGGCCTAACAAATCAGTCGTCATATGTTCGAGACCTAGATCAGGAGAGTCCGTTAGTGTCCTGTACACTTGACAGTTGGCTGCAAAGACTGTGTACAATGAAACAGAAGGTCGAGTTCCGATATGGACTGTAGCACCAAGGCTTATCGAATTCATTTTCAGTGGAAGAAATATTATATATAAAAGTGGAATTCCGTAACGAAATTGATCTTATTGATATTGCTTCTTTTATTTCTGAGAAGTATTCAACTATAGAACAAGTTTTCCAGGAAGCGGGAAAGTGCCCAGAGACCGAAAATCCCCTGGCGTTTTGTGAAATTTAAGATGGTGAAAGTTGGCGTCTGAAAAACTGTCTAAAATAATCAAAAACCACAAAATAGAAATATTTCCAGAAACGGGATTATGTTCAGAGACCATAACATGACTCCAGAGGCAATTTTGTAATCCAAAACGGAGACTTCTATTTTTTGGAAAACAACCTAAATTGATCGAATATCACTTAATATGGATTATTACTGACTGAAAATCTACTCCAGATGCCTTTTCAAAATTTCAGTTTCAGCAAAATGTTGTGAAATGATTAAATATCACTTTATATGGATATTTGAGAAACCAAAGAGATCCTCATAGGACAAGTCTCACCTCCAGACCCTATTTTGAAATTCAAAATTACGACTTCCGTTTTATGAAAGACCGCCCAATATGTCAAAATAGCAATTTTATTATTTTCAAAATAAAAATCCGCTTTGGTTAAACGGCGTTCTTGCTATAAGCAAAAAATATTTACGTAAACTTTTACAAACATTGCTACTCAATAGTCGTATTTTACAATAAAATATAATTGAAGCGGAGAAGATTTTTTAATAGGGCTTTGTTTACAAACAAGATTGGACAAGACAACAACACTTTTGCTCGTACTATTAGGTTAAATTGTAAATCTTCACCTTCTATCGTCGACCGGTTTTGAGCATTATCATGCTCTTCGACAGGACGAGACTCCATGTCTAGCGCATTTTTTTTTTTCAAAACATAAGTCGTATCTTAAGCAAAATGAGTGAGAATATTGTCTTGGAGAAAGAGTGCTTTTTTCATATACGAACTAAAAGCCTGAATTTTTACCTAATATCCATCCCATAATGTATAATAATATTGTTCATATATTGTTTTACCATCCTCAAGGTAATCGACGAATTTTATGTCCTGAAAGACTCAAAAAATACTAGCCAACACTGAACCGGCTAATTGTTGCATTTTTGGGCGCCTCGGACGACTCTAACTAGGCACTATAGAGGCTGGTTCACCTCCTAGTGGCTGAAAACCTCTTAACTAAAGATAATAATAAAAAAAACTAAGCACTGTACTGATTTTTTTTTTTTATTTACCGCGAAAGAAACTTAATCTACTTATTCTAATCAGCTCAACCGGTGACATTTATCACCATAACAGAGCCATGCTTCGTTTATACATGTTATAATTGAATTTGGAATAACGGTAACAATATATAATAATAGAAAATAGAATTATTGACCTGCGCAATATCTTTGTTGACCTTAGGTTCTCATTCCCCCAGATTTGATCAGATTCTTTGATCGATTGATTGTAAAAACGTATGTACGGGTTTAAGGTACTCAATGTCCTGACTACCAAGAGCATCTCTAATCGATTTCCCAATAGGCTTCTTGATTTTCGTCAACGAGCAAACCAGTTTGGTTCTCTCATTCTCGTGGCGGCTGCATGACCATACTATATGATCTATGTCCTCATAGTCCTTGTCGCATAAGCATTTGTTATCCTGCAAAATATTTATGCGAAACAGGTGAGATCTACAATTGTAGTGGTTAGACATAATACGAGACATGTTTTGAATGAAGCTTCTGGATGCTGGGATATCATTAAACCAAGATATCCATGAAACTGAAGGACAAATTGAAAAACACCATCTTCCCAATTCATCTGACTCCCACGGTTTTTGCCATTCTGATCTAACATGTTCCGTGATTTTTGGGAAATACTCTGACGCTTGAATTTCTCTCTCATATAAAGAACCTCGTAAAGCACCTTCTTTTGCATATGAATCGGCCTTTTCATTACCATAGATTGAACTATGGGCAGGGATCCACATGAAAACAATTGTGTATCGAAGTTTGTTTAGCTGATAAACTAATTGTTTGAGCTGCAAAGGATATGAGAAGTTTTCCCACTTATTCGATTTGTATTAAGTGCGCATAGCACACTCATACTATCCGAGCAAATAATGTATTTAGATGGGGGTAGCCGTTGAATCAGTTGACAGCAGTGATAAATTGCAATCAATTCAGATACGAAAACAGAGCAAGGGTCATTCATTCTGAAGGAATACCCCACTTGGTTGTGATAGATTCCAAAACCAGATGAGTTTCTGGTTCTAGAGCCATCCGAATAAAATACTTGAGTGTTTGTAAGATCGAACAGTTTTTCTCTGAGTACGTTTGCTGCGATTCTAGGGACTAGCCAAGTGGGTACGTTGCTTAACAGTGAATGGAATGATAAATCTACTCGCAGTGTAAATGCATGAATTTCAATACTGTAATCAAAATATTTTTTTGTTGGAGCTTTATCGATAGTCATGGTAATAACATGTCGATAGGATGTTAAAATTCTGCTGGAAGGATTTATGTCAAATAGTTTATCCAATGCATTTTCAACTGAGTTTCTTTCACTGAAAGATTTAACAACAAATCGGCAAGTTAGTTCAAAAAAACCTCAGTGTCAGGGAGGGAATTCCAGATAAAACCTCCAGCGATTGGACGTGAGTTGATTGCATTAGACCCAGCGAAATTCGAATTCAGCGATTTTGCAGTCGACAGAGCTTCAGTAAGTGAGTTTTTGCGGATTGTCCAAAAACAAAACATCCACATTCTAGTACTGATAGAATAGTTGTTTTGTATAGAGTCAATAATAGTTTAGGATGAGCACCCCACCAAGTTCCTGTGATAGTTCTTAGAAAATTAATTCTTTTTTGGCATCGTTGCACTAAATATGGCACTTGACATTTCCAGGTTAATTTAGCGTCATACCAAATACCCAGGTATTTGAACTCAAACACTAGCTTGATTGTTACATTGTATAGTTTGACCTGTATATTGGGTAAGGATCGTTTTCGAGAGAAAACCATCATTTCCGTCTTTGATACTGAAAATGTGAATCCATGCAAATTACCCCACTGCACAAGATTATCCATTGATTTTTGTAAGCTATTTTGCATTTTCATACGGTTTTCACCAGCAACCCTCACCACGCTATCATCAACGTACTGAACAAGAACGCAGTCTTGAGCAATATTCTCATCAATATCACTTGTATACAAATTGAACAGAAAAGGACTTAAGCTGGAACCTTGAGGGAGGCCATAATAGCTGAATCTGGACACTTTGACAACATTGTTAGGGTGAAAATTCATCACTTTCTTCGATAAGAGGTTCAACAGAAAGTTCACTAGTAAAGAAGGAACACCCATGCAACTTAGCTTACTGCATAACTTATCTACGAGAACCGAGTCGTAGGCCCCCGAAATATCAACGAAAATAGCCGCTAGCTCTTCCTTTCTACTTACAGCAATATGAGCGTGTGTGTTTAGCAGAGCTAAACAATCTAGAGTACCTTTTCCTCGTCGAAATCCGTATTGAGTAGGTGACAGGATGCGTTCTTTTTCAGCCCAAGGCTCTAAACGGTTTAGGATTATTTTTTCTAGAAGCTTACGAGGGCATGATAATAGGCAAATTGGTCTGTACGAGTCCTCAGAAGACGGATCCTTATCAGGTTTTAATATACCGACAACTTTTACATTACGCCAAGCTTCTGGGCAGATGTTTTCAGCCAAGAAACTGTTAAACAAGTTTAATAAAAATATTTTAGCAATTTCAGGAAGATTATTCACAACACAAAACTTTATACCATCCAGCCCTGGGCTGGTGTTTTTTGTACAACTAAGAGCTAGCTCAAATTCTTCAATGGTGAAAGGTGCTGCCAAATTGTTGAATCTCTGTGTGTTGTCATTAAAATAGATGTTGTCTTTTGGAACAAAGTCAGGGCAAATTTTTTCGGCAAACTTATCCACCCACTTTTCAGAATATCCTTCCGTAGGAGATGTTGATTGACTACTATTTCGAAGTCTGCGCGCAGTACTCCACAATGTTGTTAATGAAGTGTCTTTATCTAAACCTTCAACGAACGTTCGCCAGTATCTCCTTTTCTTTTTTTTTGTAATTCTTATAAATATAGCCTCTTGTCTTTTATATTCTATGTAATCTTTTCCCAAGCCAGTATGTCGGTACTCTATGTAGGCGTTTGATTTTGCTTTCAGTTGATCGGAACATTCGATGTCCCACCAGAGAGTTGGAGATGTTTTTCGTGATTGAGGAGGCGGAGTCGGTTTGGATTGTGAGTTTGTTAATGCATCGACGATACCCTGAGAAAACCTGTCGTATCTCTCAATGATACCAGTCACGTCTTGCAGTCTGTTTACGGTATTAGTTATATTACTACTAAACTTGTTCCAATTCACGTTCTTAGTTAGATCATAAAGTTGAATCTGTTCCTTTAGCACATGATCAGATTGGGAATACAAAATTTGTATTGGTAAATGATCACTTCCGAATGGGTCATTCAACACTTTCCAGGTGCAGTACAACGCGATCGAGGCAGAGCAGAGTGACAGGTCAACACATGATGGCCTACCAGAAGGACCCGCCACACGGGTAAATGAACCGTCATTCATTATGCTAAAACGGAAGTCGTCAATGATATCCAAAATTATTTTCGATCTTCCATCGTCTCTAGAGGAACCCCAGGCAGTTCCATGCGCATTGAAATCCCCTAGAATTATGCAAGGCTGAGGAACAGAATTGAGAATTTTCTTCATATCGGTATCAGTAAATTTTCCATTTGGTGGAATGTAAATAGATACAATTGAGCAAGTGAATTCATTTAACTTAATTCTACAGGCCACAACCTCAATTGAACCAGCATTGGCTATGGGAAGCGACTGAAACTCGATACCCCTGCGGATTCCAATAAGAACACCTCCATAGGGTTCGGATCGATCTTTACGAAGAATAACGTAACGAGAGATGTTGAAAAAATTTGCATCAGTCAACCATGTCTCCGATACACAAAAAACATCAGTATTCATTTCTGAAAGCATGGCTTTTAAGCCATCAATCTTCGGAATGATACTTCTGGAATTCCATTGCAGAATCGACAAACTACGTTTCGGATTACTTCTGTCCATTTCCACTAAGAAGAAGTTCACTGAGCGGCAGACGAGACTTGAATATATCCCAGATCTTCGATAATAAAGGGGAGAGTGATTCGATTAACTTACACCACACCGGATCAATCTTGAGTAGATCACACACACCATTCAGCAATTCAGTCAACCAATTACTTACATTGGTTGCCTGTTTGTCTTCCACTTTCTGGAATCCTGGTACGTCTTTTGTTTTTTGTAGCAAAGGCCAAGCGGAGCTATTGTTGTTCGAACCATTAGAAGCAACAGGTTTACTGATGGCTAAACCAGCATTATTTTTTAGATTAGATTAGATCTTTGGGGGATTATAACTACAGTGTGCTTGATTTGACAAACCGTCATCTGCGCCGTCCGGAGTGTTCTCTAAAAGTGAGAAACTGTTTGATGTAATTATTGGGGGCATTGAAGCTTTTAGCATTTCAGCTAGAGATGCTTTGCTACGTGAAACAATTTTGTTCTTAACATCTTTTCTTTTATCTCGATACGCTTTACACACTGTAAGTGTATCGTGATTGTTTTTACAAAGAATGCAACTGTTTTGACTTTTAGTACAGGCAGAGGACTCGTGATCTTCTCCACACCTGATATATTCACTTTATTGGTACAATATTTCTCGGTATGTCCAAACACGTTGCAGCGTTTACACAGCATTATCTTGGGAGAATAGATCCGAACAGGAATGAGAACCTTTTCGGCGCAAACACAATCTGGGATCGTTGTACCAGAAAATGTGACTCTCATGGCGTTAGAGGCAACTCTGTTATCTGTAGCGTCCAGCATAGTAAGCCTTTCGTATTCCAAAATGGGCACCAAAGGTAGATACGGATTATAGAATTTTCCTTTCCCGAGGTCAATTACCTGCTGAGGAGTAAGGGTTTCATCATAAATGACGCCATCAATTTCAACTTGGTCACAAGGAATGTACACGCGGTACAGACCCTGAAAACGTTTCAAATCGACCACCTGATTAGCCTCTTCTCGTTTACCAAGAATAGCTCGACATTTGTAATTGTTAACCCTCGAAATCTCTTTCACCGAAGTGAATTGACTATGTAATTCCGCTGAAATTAGCAGTAACTGGATCGGTTTTGTTATCCTACGAAAATACACCACAAAAGGGCCCTTAGCATTCACGGGGTATTTCCTAATTCTAACATCTCTTGGGTGAGGAGAGAGAGGCGATACGTGAAATGAACCAGGCTTCGAACCAGGATCTGTAACGGGCTTCGGATCGGGTGCAGAATCGGAGCGGGAATCGGACTGCACACCAGGCTGATCTAGCAAGTCAATTTCAGGGTCGCCGTCCTCCTCGCAGTCCATTGCAACAATGGATTCGAGGAGACAGAAGAAAAGAAACACCAAAAAACCGGAACCTTCTGTACAGTACACTATATAAATAATGGAATACTTAGCTGAGCGTAGATAAAGCCTTTCAACAATAGATTTCCAAACAATTCGGTTGCACACAGTTCACGGGATACAGCTGATAGTTACGTCCGTTCACGACAACTGCTAGCCGAGCACTCAAGCACTGTACTGATTGTTAAGTGGGCTCAAAAATGAAGTGGTTGATTTATGTTTAATCCATCGTTGGACTTTTTTAAAAAATATTGAGAATCGCGGCATCTCTCACGCGCACAGCTTCTTCATGATCATGAATTATATGACCAGCGCACTACTTTGCAATGCCTATGGTCTGAGCGTTGGTTGTAGAGGAACTGTCACGATCAATGACAGCAAGTTTTGAACTAATTCGGGTCTCACTGTACCGAACAGCTCTTCCTGGTCCCCATGCGTTCGGTACACAGTCCGACAGCCACTGACGACAGCACACAAATGCTATGCCAAACGGGCTGTTATTTTACACCTTTTCATGTCTGTTGGTTCTTCTAGGTCAATCTGTCGCTCATGACAGTTTTTAAAGCGCGACAACCTTCGGCACAAATCTGAGCGAAGGCCGATGCTTTAGTGCGATGCAAGTCCAATATAATCGCAGCCAATCAGCAGGCTGCCTACAGCGCAGGCCAAACCAAGAGGACATCCTCTAATTGAACTAACTAGACTGTCATGTCCGAACGAACAAAATACATGCGCAAGAATGAGCTGTCGTGTGTAACATATGACAGCTTCGTTGCCTATGTAAGCTTTAGCTATACGTGAGCTCTCATGGATAGCTTGGTGTCACACCGCAGTACTTTTCCGAGGCCTGGTCACGATGAAATTGAGCTAAGGGGCCATCCACATACCACGTGGACAGATTTTAAACGATTTTCATGCAACGATTTTCAATTTTGTATGGACCGTGGACATTACACATACCTCCCTGGATTTATTACCGCAATCCACAGAAAAGAATATCATAGAGACTGCCCGGTCAGGCTTGTACGTCAGCGGTTCTCAACCCGGGGTACACGAACTACTAAAATTTGAAATTTCACAATTTAATCTAAGAAGGAATATGCAGTAAAGTCTTCAACAAAGTTTTATGTAGAGATTGACATTTATATAAGTGAAGATGGACTGTATCTAACAGTGCCAAACGAAATGTTTTAAGTCGACTTTATCAAAGAGCAGAAACCAATGAATACAAAACGCAATCAGGGAGGTAAAAATCGAATAAAATAGTCAATTTGAATGCTTGATTGTTATCAAATAAAAGATTATTCAATTATTCATCGTAAGGGTGATGTGAAAGTCTGTATGTATGTGTAATGTATGTTGTATAAAGTTTGTAGCCACCATCAGTTCAAAGTCTACGCATGCATGTAGATTGGTTGTGTAATCTAATTTCTTAATCAGGCCATTCTTACGCATACAGTATGTAGCTTCCCTTACAACATATACTGTTCGCTTTTCAAATATAATAATTAAATACAATAGTACTTTAATATAGTCATAAAATTTAAGGTATCAATAATAAGAGATTTTTGAAAAGTTTCTTTGTTTCAATTTTCTAATGTCGTTACTACGTGTAATGAGTTTTCCTGGTAAGAAACAAATATAATTATGTACATAAAATGGAGTAACAGTGCAAATGAATTAAGATGCTCAATGAAATATTAAAACCAGGCTTGTAAACGGTTAACACTTTAATTTGATTCGTTTCGTTAGTGTGCGTCACAGTAGGTTTTCGCTTGTAAATGTACAACGATCGTCGGCTCTCGCACATACAATAGATGGTAAAAAGACATTCGCGCATCGAAGTGATACACACTGTCATTCGTTTGGCAATGTTATTTTGTTTTATTTCTATATATGGTCGGCGTGCGACCAGACCGAACCATGCGCCAAAAACATTATTTCGAGTAATCGGCGATCAAAGTTTACTCACCCCGTATGCTTCCTGCAAGCTACTGCATAGAAATGTTGTTATAATACCATTATCAACTGTTCAAATGATTTCGTTTCTTCATGAAATAAAGATTATCAATTTTAACATCCACTAGTGTTAAAAACTCAATTTTCAAAAAAATGGCGCTTGGTTCGGTCTAGTCGCACGCCGACCATATATTCAATTCTATTTCTGTTGAGAAATATTATTACAAGATCAATGGTACAGGTAAATAAATTAATAACATGCCAATAGAGGTTGTTGTGCTGCTTTGTGCGGCTGAAACCATGAATTGAAATAAAATATTGGTGCTTATTACGGGAGTCACTTCACGGTGGAATATATTCCACTTTCACGCTCCCTTCACTTTTTTTTCACTTGACAAAAATCACCTCCGTGGAGTGAGATTGGCAGTGAAGTGAAAATGAGAATAGGACGAGTGAAATGAGCTCAAAAATTTCAAGTCCCGGAAAGTCGATTGAGCTGAAATTTTGTATGAGGACGTTCTTCGGCAAGAGAAAACTTTTGAGCCCTACCACTAAACCGAAATTCGAAGGTAAATTTTTCCCTTAAGTTCCACCGGCCGCAGCTCAAAAAATTGTAAGCCCTAGAAAGTCGATTTTTTCAAGGAAAAACAAAGATTAGCCTTGTTACTGGAAAGTAAATCCCATATATATTATCACTAGATTACAAATCGATTGATTTTTAAACTTCCCTATCTTCGTGAAATCATTTCACCGTTCAAAATGGTCGTGAAATAATTCCACGCGAAACGTCGCTTTTTCCGTTTCCACTTCATTCATATGACGCTCATAATAACCCAGATTTCACGGCAGATGTCACCCTGCGACGTTTTTCTCACTTACGTGAGTCCCGTAATAGGACTTCATTCACTTCACTCTGATTTCACCGTGAAGTGACTCCCGTAATTAGCACCATTGTCGCTTTATCACAAAGAGAACACATGCCGTTTAACGAAGCCAAACGCGCACTGTGGTTGAAATATCAACTTTACCCGATGCTTATGAAAAACAACATTGCGGGGCGTTTGCCCAGACGTGGCCGTTCCTTTCTACAGTCATCTACCACATGAAGCCACGCAAATTAATGCAATGAATTATTATAATTAAACAAACCAGAAACACAATTGGTACACGCAAAATTTTTCCTTGTTACTTTAGAGGCAACAACGCTGTGGCCCTTTAGGTAGCAAATAGCCAAGCAAAGCCTTGGTGCTACATTCCGGATTCGGAACTGGATCTTCTCTATATTTATACACAGACTTCGCAGCCGGCTGTTTATTGTTCAGTACAATTGCGGGCCAGCGCTACAATCCTACTGACACTAACAGTCTCTCCTGAGCCGAGACTCGAACCTACGACGACTGGCTTGTTAGGCCAGCATTGTACCTCGAGACCATCTGGGAGATGGATAGCAAATATGTTACTTAAAAAGCAATAAAGTTCTTCTCCAGTCAAGTAACAACACATACTGTCATATATTTTGCACGTGTAACGGGAGTACGACTATCTAATAATGGTCGTTTCAGCCACATGCAAAATTTTCTCTGTCGAAAAATACTCCCTTTCCATTTCCAGTCAAGAAAAAAACTCATATCGTCGCATATGTTGCACATGTTACTGGTTTCTTCTATCTCAAATTCATCCGGTGTGCGTGTATTAGTTTGTTAGTTGTACGCATACGGAGTAGAGAAAAAATATGAATACACCGGGGAGCGAAACAGCAGTCTTTCTAATTAGACATTTGATGTTGACGGGTGAGATTCTGATTATGTGTGAATAAAGGGGACAGAAATGACCCGGATCGTTGCATCAATACGAAAACAGCGAGTAAAGTCTCGATACACATGCATTGCGGTTCTTGGTTGTATGTTCTCCTGTGAAAACACATAAAAGCGTGTAGCCGTCATATATTTTGTTACTTTTTTATTACCTTTTGTGGCTGATGTGCGGTCATAAAACACAAAAGGTAATAAAATGTTGCTCAAAGTAACAAAATCTTCCCCGTTTGTGTTGGGTGTATGAAATTTCCCATCTTCGACCTTAACCTACTAAAACTGAATATTCAAAACACACCTTGTTAAAAGACTAGAGTACTTATAAAAGACTAGCTGGCCCGGCAAAATTCGTTTCGCCTATTTTCGTGTTTAATTTAATAATTTTAAACATCGCAAATTCATTGATCCCTTGTTTCCCTTGTTTATATCGTTTGAAATGATTGGTTTTATCGGAATGACTACATCCTCGACTTTCAGCTTTTGTACATCACCTCTATTCCGGGAATACCCATATTGAATGGTATTCGGTTATTTTCGTTGTTTTCCAGAAGCTAAAAGTGGTCATCTACGAATTCAAAATGATACCCAGGGTCAATGCTTGGCTACTATACATCATTTCGATTATGGAAATATCCATATGTAGTAGTTTTCGGTTATTTTCGGCTGTTTCCCAGAAATTGCCATCTTACAATTCAAAATTGTATCTGAGGTCAATTTTTATCTCCTTGCATCATTATGGTTCCAATGATACTCATATTGGGTGGTATTTGGTCACTTTGGGCTATTTTTCAGAAACCATAAGTCGCCATCCTGGAGTTTCAAATGGTATTTTAAGTCAATTTCTGACTCTTGAGTGTTATTCCGGTTTAAGAAACACCCACATTGGTTGTTATTTGGTCATTTTCGGGTGTGTTCCAGACACCGGAGGTCGATTCGTGGCTTCAATGCATCATAACAATTTCGAAAATACCAATATCGGGTAAAGTTTGGTCATTTGCCGCCGTTTTTCAGAAACTGGAAGTCGCCATCGGATTTCAAAATGGCATTAAGAAACAATTTCTGGCCTCTGAGCGTCATTCTGGTTAAAGAAACACCCATATTGGGTGGTATTTGGACATTTTTGGCTGTGTTCCAGACACCGGAAGTCGCTATTGAGCAAAATCATTTCAAATCGCCTGGAAATACGCGAAAATTTAATCGACCATTTTTGATTTGAATGAAACTTTGCACACGCATTTGTTGCTAAGACACTGAGCATTTTTCACAGGTGGAGAGATTTTTTACACCCATGAGTTACATTCTAAAAGGGCGTACGCCTTTTGGCATGAGTTTTATTCGAAGCATTGTAACCCAGAAACCGTTGGTTGTATAGAAAAACTGTCTGAGAATGAGTTGTAAGGAATTAAAAATACACCATAAAAAAATATATACACTGTACAAAAAAAAAAATTTTTAATCAAAAAATATGAAAAATAATCATTAAATTTCAATTTAAAAAACAAAAGGGTTGAATTTTTTTTTATTTTTTTTAAAGAAACTTGACGTTAATACGCAACTTTTGAAAAAAGTCCAGGATGGAGAAATGAAAAATATTTTTGTTTATGGTAGATTAATTTTTTTATGAAAATTCTAATTCAAACATTTTTCAAAATATTTGTATTCTGATGATTTTAAAAGATGCAGAGAGTCATTTTGAATCAAAAAGCTCTTGGTAGTAAACATTCTAAAGGCATTGGTTTTCGAGTTATTTCTAATTTAAGCTCGAAAAATTATAATTATTTAGAAAAATACACGTTTTTCTTAATTTGTCCATGGTTCTTTAGCAAAAACCATACGTTCATTGGAATGATTGATCAAAAATATACAATTCATTCTTTGACAACAAAACGATTGGGCGAACGGTTTTCAAGAAAAGAGTTAAATGTTCTAAGTGTTATAAATATATATAAGAATCAAATATTTATTTTCGAGTTTTATTTTCTTAGGAACATATTTTTCTATGACATAGATACTTTTCAGAACTAGTTTCACCTTATATTTTATATACATCATAAGTAAATGATTCGTCATCTTTTGAAAACAGCTTCGTTTGTATCTTGTTTTCTGAAATCGGAACAAAAGGTTAATACTTTTGTGTGGCAGCTATTATTATAGATTTTTCGAAAATATTGGTCCATTATGTTACTCCATGTTCATATTCTTCATATGATACTCAACTAAATGACATTTTTGATGAATTTTTATTACACTCATACAATTCTTTTGCGCTTGTAATGGGATGTTCATGTTCTTTAGCTGAACTTGCATTTCCTGCCATTCGTTTTAATATGCCACCAATTGCATCGCATGGGCCTTTACCTGGAATCGGTTAGCGTACCAGGAAGTCGCAAAAAATGCCACTCTGCATCGACGTTATATTTTGTTTCGAACTTGCAAAGACTTGCAAAGTTTTTTTCTATTTTTATATTGTGAGGTAGCTCCATCAGACATTAATATCGCTTTTTTCTACTCTATTGTTGTTTTCAAAAAACTCATTAATTTGGCAATGAACACCTGAACTGCAACAGTATCATGATGGAGTACTTCCGATATTATGATGAAGCTGATATTCTTGAGTGTTTCAGATTCTGAATAGTAAATGAAGGGATAAATGGTGACTTGACTATTATTCCAATAACTACACGAATCACAAATTGATAAAGACGTAATAAAATGAGCTTGACTGTTCAATATTTTCAATTTTGCAATAACGTTTTCGTTTAATTTGCGTAAGCTTGATGAGCACCGATGATCAGGAAAGGGTTTACAGCATTTGGGCTTGGTGTATTCCATTTTCACTTTTTTCATCTTCACAAAATGCAAACTGTTACTAACACATCTGGAGTAGTGCAATCGTATTTATAAACGAAAACAGATATTATAGGTAACCCAGTAGTTATTGGTTGCGTACTTTACAAACAGTTATTATTAGTAAACAAGTAGGTAGTGTTGCACGACAAACATAATTTTTTATAAAACATTCGGCAAGGGGGAAAGTGTAGGTAGGCTAAGGTTTAGCGCTTGAGTTATTTATCCAATCGTTTTGTTGTCAAAGAATTAATTGTATATTTTTGATCAAGCATTCTAATGAACGTATGGTTTTTGCGGGAGAACCATGGACAAATTGAAAAAAAGTGTATTTTCCAAAATATTAATAATTTATTGAGCTTAAATTTAAAATAACTCAAAAACCGATGCCTTTAGAATGTTTACTACCAAGAGCTTTTTGATTCAAAATGACTCTCTGCATCTTTTAAAATCATCAGAATACAAATATTTTGAAAAATGCTTGAATTAGAATTTCATAAAAAATTAATCTACCATAAAAAATTATTTTTCATTTCTCCATCCTGGACTTTTTTTTAAAAGTTGCGTATTAACGTCAAGTTTCTTTAAAAAAAATTAAAAAAAGATTCAACTCTTTTTTTTTAATCGAAATTTAATGTTTATTTTAATTTTTTTTTGTCAAAAAAAATTTTGTTGTACAGTGTATATTTTCTTATGGTGCATTTTTAATTCCTTACAACTCATTCTCAGACAGTTTTTCTATACAACCAACGGTTTCTGGGCATCAATGCTTCGAATAAAACCTATGCCAAAAGGCATACGCCCTTTTAGAATGTAACTCATGGGTGTAAAATATCTCTCCATCTGTGAAAAATGCTCAGTTTGCTAAGCCAAATACGTATGCAAAGTTTCATTCAAATCAAAAATGGTCGATATTCGACCATGGGTCGTTTCGCGCGATCTTGCTCTATTCTACAATTAAAAATGGCTCCTGTTTATCGACCCGATCATTTTAGGCTGTTTTTCGGAAAACCTGGTTGATATATATGTTGAGTTTGTATGGGAGACCACCCTCCCCTTCCGGGGAGTGTCAAACCAATATAGAAATTTGTGTTTGATATGTCCCATCCAGAAGTGGGAGGGTTGTCGAACCACCATGAAAATTTTTCTTGCTCTCAAAAACCTCAACATATCAAATTTGGTTCCATTTACTTGATTATTTCTCGAGATGTGCAGAAATTTGTGTTTCATTTGTGGAAATCCCCTCCCTTCCAGGAGAAGAAGGGGTGTAAAAACGTTATGGACATGTTTGTTACCCAAAAAAACATTCACCTGCCAAATTTGGTTTCATTTAATTGGTTGGTTCTCGAGATGTGCAGATATTTGTGTTTCATTTGTTTGGAACCCCTCCCTTACAGAAGAGGGAGGGATGCCGAACCATTATGGACATATTTACTACCTCTAAAAATATTCACATGCTAAATTTGGTTGTATTTGGTTGATTGGTTCTCGAGCTGTGCGAAATTTGTATTTCATTTGTATAGGACTCCTTCCATATAGAGAGGCAGGGATGTCAAACCATTATGGATATATTTGTTACCCGTAAAAACATCCACCTGCCAAATATGGTTCCATTTACTTTGTTAGTTCTCGAGATGTGCAGAAATTTGTGCTTCATTTGTATGGGACACCTCCCTTCCAGAAAAGAGAAGGGTGTCGAGTCAACATGAACATATTTGTTACTACTAAAAACATCCACATGCCAAATTTGGTTCCATTTGCTTGCTTAGTTTTCGAGATGTGCAGAAATTTATGTTTCATTTGTATGGGACCCCTCCCTTTCAGGAGAGGGAAGGGTGTCAAATCAACATGAACATATTTGTTACTCCTAAAACATCCAATTTTGGTTCCATTTGCTTGGTTAGTTTTCGATATGTGCACAAATTTGTGTTTCATTTGTATGGGACCCCTCCCTCGCAGAAGAGGGAGGGGTCTCGAACTATCTTAGTCACCTTTCCCGGCCCATAAAACCCCTATATACGAAATCTTACGCCGATCGGTTTGGTAGTTTCCAAGCCTATATGAATCAGACAGACAGACAGAGCTGCATTTTTATATGTTTAGATTATGACTAATAAGGGTTCCATGATTGTTAAACGCATTATTTTGTGTTATATCGACCAGCAATCATAAGCTCCCGAATTCTGCTTCGCAGAGCACTTGATGCTTTGTGGAGCATTTGCAAGTATTCCGCGTCATTTTTTTCAATAAAAATAAAAATCAACCGCATTTTTGTGTCAGTTTTCCACTTCTTTCACTTAGCGGAACAAACAAAGAATTTGGTGGTGCACCAGCTTTCTTTTTAAATCAATGAACCTTCTGTAAAAGGTTCTATTTGAAGCAACGCAACAACTGTTCAAAATTCGGCAGAGATACAGTACTTTTCAGCTGTTTTATGGCTTTATGGCAAGTTTTCGCATTAACTGAGGTAATTTGACGGGTGGTCCATTAAAGGAAGTGGTCCAATCAAGGCAGTTCTACCCTAACTACCGAGACACATTTCATAGCTCAGCCGTCCACTGCTAATCAGACGCAGTTCGACGCCACCCTGTACAGGTGAACAGACGATTACGGAAACCTTTCTCAGTTAGTAAAGAACCTATAAATTCACCGAGGTTCTAACCAGATCTTCACTAAGGTTACTTGTATCCTAGTCAGCACCCCGAGGACGTTAGGATAAGAACGTTCTCGTTAGAGCTGACAGATGATGATCTTGATATACAGTAATAAGAATTTGTTAGCCAACCTGCATTTAGGCATCCATTTGCTCATTGATTGAAAAATGCGGGTGCTCCGCAAAATATTTCGGCTTGACAAATTGCTCCGCCGAGTAAAGGTCTAGAAACCTCTGATTTAAAGCATCGAAAATATATTCATATTCACCGATTCATAAACTCTGTCGAGATGTGGGAGATCTAGGGTAGGGAACATATATCAAGCAACACCTCGGCTTGACAATAAAAAAAGTAGGAGGGTGGTATTCAAGACACGACCGCATGACGTTGACTACCGTATTCTTAAAAAAAAAAATATTCCATTGAAGCAAATAGTAGAGGGAATTGCAACGCTTCTTTTACAAAACTTCTGTAACAAAATTTCGAGGCTCCAAAAGGTACCAGTTTCCGATTATTCTCGTCCAGAATTCCAGCCATTTTAGTATTTTGCAGTAGCCATTTATTACTAACAGCCACCAGCATAACGGGTGAAACCGGCACGAGATGACCGGTACTATTTTGTCTTTCCTCCTTTTAGCTGCTAACACCGAGCGTCCGTATGTATCCGGTACGGTTTAATAATGAAACTGATGGGGTGAAATGTTCGAACGATACGTTTTATACCAAGGCTTCGTCAGATAATTAGAAAGAAGGAGGGGCTACATAGATGATGGAATGGTAGAGACAAATGTTTCTTGAAAGCTGCGCCGGCCGCTGTCATAATATTAACACCAACACAAACATGCATTTTTGCAAGTTTTTTCCGCTAGCAGCAGCATTTGGTAAAACAGAAAATTCAATTAGCCGCTTCTGTACCAAAATTTCGAGGCACCGAAAGGTGCCAGTTGCCGATTATAGTTTCCTGGTTAGTCCGTCCAGAATTCCAGCCATTTAAGTGTTTTGCAGTAGCCATTTACTACTTAAGCCACCAGCATTACGGGTGAAACCGGCACGAGATGACCGGTACTATTTTGTATTTCCTCCTTTCAGCTGCTATCACCTAGCGTCCGCATGTCACTGGTGCGGTTTTGGAATCAGAATGATGAGGCGCCGGCCGCTGTCGTAAAATTAACACCAACAAAAAGATGCATATTTGCAAGGTTTTTTTTCGCTAGCAGCAGCATAAACATCGGACACAGAAAGTGACAACAACAATAACAACAAAGTCAGATCGATTGTATCCGTTAGTGTCGACTTTGCTTGGGGAGAGCGGTAGTGATTGGCTGCGCGGTATGATTTAGACAATCGATATTAATTACCAATTTTTCAATAGTGTATCTCAAACAATAGTTTGTTTTTGTTACATAAATTTAACCGTAAAAGAATTTCTGATCGATTGATGCCAAAACCTCGAAAACCTGATTATAGATGACTGCAAAAAAAGCGCTCAAAACCTGACCACTTTTCTCTGGTTTTCCCTGATTGAATTACTAGATTTTTAAATTCAGGGGCCTAACTTCGATATAGACGTTAGTCAACGTCGAAAATACATGAAATGCCCAACTCCTAACGATAATAAGAAGGTTACAAAAAAATCACAAGAAGGTTGTATGCAAAGCCACGACCGCAAGGTTGAAGTAGAATACTTTTACAAGAAAGATAACCTGACTGCTTGCGTGTCAGTCATTTTTTCTAGTAAATAAACGTTGACCGTTCATTGGCAGTATTGTAATTTCTTTTTGTCTGATATTTTGAATGAAGTTCATTGGATATTTTTAAATTTTGTGCAAATGAGAAGTTGAAGTGCTGCCGAATTTTAATATGCACATTTAATACGACATCATTAAACGGGAACGGAACAAAGGCTACACCCAACGCAAACGGGGAATATTTTATTACTTTTGGGCAATTTTTTGTTACTTTTTGTGTCTTATGACTGCGCATTATACACAAAAAGTCTTATGACTGCGCATTATACACAAAAAGTAACAAACAAAAAGTAATGAAAGTTCTGACGGCCACACGCTTGTATGTGTTTCTGCAGGAGAACATACAGCCAAGCACCGCAATGCATTTGTTGGCAAAACTTCACTCGCTGCATTTGTATTGATGCAACGATCTGGTTGCCATTTTTGTCTCCCTTCATCCACACATAATCAGAATCTCAACCGTCAACCTCAAATGTCCAATTAGAAACACTTTCGTTTCGTCCCCTAGTGTTTACTTGAAATGGAAATATGTAATACTGTCTGACCAGAGTTGCCGAAGTTGCGAATATTGTTCTGGATGGGCACGAGTTTTGTATATTCAAACAGGTCCAAATGAGTTTCCATGAACCAATGGTTATGTGCTGTAAATAGCTTGCAAGAAAGCGAATGTTTTTTTTTTTCTCTAACGCAGTTTACAGATCGTGATGTCATTTTAAGGCGCATTTCAAGTCTTTGAAATCATCAACGTTTGCATACTCTATGACGGGGAAAATGTTGCTTGGCAGCTCTTGTCATATTTTATCGCTAATCCGTATGCATACAACGAGCGAACTAATACACGCCCACCGGATGAATTGGAGATTGAAAAAACTTGTAACATGTGCAACTTATGCGACGGTGTGTGATTTTTTTTTGACTTGAGGTGGAAAGGGAGCATTTTTCGACAGAAAAAACGTTGCATGTGGTTGAAACGACCATTATTAGATGGTCGTACTCTCATAAAAAGTGCTAAATATATGACAGTATGTGTTGTTACTTAACTGGGGAAGAATTTTATTGCTTTTTAAGTAATGGATTTGTTACCTAAAAGGTAATTTTGCGCTATTGCTTTTAAAGTAATAAGGAAAAGTTTTGCGTGTACGGTTATGCAGAACGCGAATGCCGACGCGATGCGATTCGCCTTACCGTGGTGAAATGTACAGCTCTTTTGAAGTAGAATACTTCTCTCAGGAAGTTCGGCTACATAGGGATGTGAAATGAAAATCTAAAACCGAAAAAAGTGAAAAATATGTCCAATTTCAAATGCTAATAAATCGGTTAGTATTCGATGGATTTCCTTCGTTTTTGCAGCAATAGATTGGAAAATCTTCTAAGATTCGTCCCAAAATAAGATAATTGTAATTTTATTATTCACACTATTGTACTATTGAAAATAGTCAAGCTTTGTCAAAACGAAAAATTCGACCTCTGATTGGTCGTTATATGCTTGCTTCCCAAGCACGGTCGACAGAATCATATACTTTGCAATTGAAAACATGCTATTTGGCCTATATAAGAGCCTGTTTCAGCCGGAGCCGCTCATAATAGCTCTAGACAGCGACAACAGCAGTCGTCCTTCCTTAGCAGCAGCATTAGCCCTGTGGTTGGTCACCACGTCTCAGGAGCAGCGCGGTTTTTCTCAACGTGTGTCGCCAGACTGCCATTATTCCCCCACTGTCGGGGCAACATGAAGATTGCCATCAGGAAATCCAATTTTGGAAATCATAATGCCTTTTTCAAGGCAAATAAATAAGTCATTGAAAGTTAATAATTTTTGTCAACGCAAAAATGTCTACTGAACGCAATAATCTGCTTACATGCGACACGGGGACGGGAACATTTTCTTCAACCAAGCTGCACAACACGACACAAAACATGTTATTTTGTTGCTTCAATGAGAGTGCTATCGGTCCGGCTCGACAGAATGTTCACAAGAAATCATTTTTGTGCATCCGTGCTACGAAACTGAGGAAAAACTTTGGAAACTGAAAAAAGAGGTGGAGCTTGTCAAATGATCGCTCTGAGCCAGAATAAGTCACACATATTTTTTCATTCCACCACGTACGAAAAAAAATTCATTCCTATTTTCATCCCTATATAAGAGCCTGTTTTAGTCGAAGCCGCTCATAATAGTTCTGAACAGCGACGACAGCAGTCCTCCCTTAGCAGCAGCGGGAGCGAGCAGTGGGTACCATCAATAACGGATAGCGGCCACAACTGTGGCATGGCTGCGGATAAGCGTAGCAGTTTCAGCGGATCTCACCATCGATAGCAGCAGGGCCAGCAGATGCAGGTACAGCGGATACCAATGGCGGCCACAACTGTGGCATGGCTACGGATAGCGTTGCAGTTGCTCAGCAGTTGGGCCAGCGTATAGCGGCCACAACTGTGGCATGGCAATGCATAGCGTAGCTGTTGCAGCGGGTATATCAGCATCGATAGTAGCAGGGTCAGCTGATGCAATGACACTCCCTTCACTAAAATGCTGTTTCAGTGTGGTAGCGGGAAGTATCAGCAGCAGGCTTGCATGAAGTAAATACATCAGCCAGCATCTTTCTCTCAGGCCTCTGCCATAGTAGACGCTTTAAGCGGCGCGAACCGATTCGCTCGGCCGTAGGTAAATGTGCAGCTCTACTGATGGCTGTACATTAGCCTGCAGCCGAGCGAATCGGTTCGCGTCGCTTTTCACGTCTATTATAGCAGAGGCCTCATGGGAAAGGTGTATCATTTTGTTCAGAAGAATATTATTGTCGGTATATTACAGAGATGCGATTGCGTGAATCCGATTTTGAATTGAACAATTGTTCTTTTGAGAACTAATAAAACACTTATTTGAAGAGTTAATAGCTAATAGCAGTAAAGTGACAGCCTCAGCGGTAGATGCAGATGCAGCCGGTACTTCCCTGAGGCCGATGTGGAAGTAAATGGGAGCAGCACGGCGAAACTGTTCGGGTTATGCTTAGACGCGCGTCATTTTTCGTTGTTGATATTCCCCACATGAAACGACGCGCTTTCGTATGATAGCGGTGGTATTAGTGGTAGATGCATTTGCCAACACTTCCTCTAGTAAAGCCGTGTCTAGTTTTCAATGTGAAAACACCTTTCTCATTGTGTTGACCGTGCGCCTTAGTCCTCACTATCAAGGTAACACAGAGATGTAAGTTAAACACTACATCCTATGATAAATTGAACAATTGTCCTTATAAGGACAACAGATGAATTAATGAAGATTTAATTTTGAATTAGAATACTTTTCTCAGGAAGTTCGGCTACATAGGGATGTGAAATGAAAATCTAGAACTGAAAAAAGTGAGAAAAATTTCAAATGCTAATAAATCGGTTAGTTTTCGATGGATTTCCTTCGTTTTTGCAGCAAGCGATTAGAAAATCTTCTAAGATTCCTACCAAATGCATGAAATTGCAATTTTATCATTCGAACTATTGTACTATTGAAAACTCTTAAGCCTTGTCAAAACACATAATTCGACCTCTGATTGGTCGTTATACCGCGCTTTCCCAAGCACGGTCGGCAGAGTTATGGATCTAGTAAATTGGGAATGCACCTTTGGCCTATATAAGAGCTTCATCAGATAATAAACAAACATTTCATCGGATATTAAATTGAACAACTGAAATTTGAAGAACACAAATGATTATTTGAAGAGTTAGTGTTTTCTCGTTTTGCGCTATAATCCAAAGTTAATTATCTTCATCTACATGCATACTCTGACTATTACTACGTGTTTGCGTCGCTTAGTGTTTGGCTACGGTCATGCAGAACGCAAATAACGGCGCGATGCGATTCGGCAAGACGAAATCTGTTGAAATGTATAGCTCTACTTCGCCTTAAAAAAAGCTATACATTTCACCACGGTAAGGCGAATCGCATCGCGGCGGCATTCGCGTTCTGCATAACCGTAGCCTTTGTTCCGTTCCCGTTTAATGATGTCGCATTAAATGTGCTTATTACAATTCGGCAGCACTTCAACTTCTCATTTGCACAATATTTAAAAATATTCAATGAACTTCATTCAAAATATCAGACAAAAAGAAATTACAATACTGCCAATGAACGGTCAACGTTTATTTACTAGAAAAAATGACTGACACGCAAGCCGCCGGGTTATTTTTCTTGTAAAAGTATTCTACTTCAACCTTGCGGTCGTGGCTTTGCATACAACCTTCTTGTGATTTTTTAAGGCGAAGTAGAGCTATACATTTCAACAGATTTCGTCTTGCCGAATCGCATCGCGCCGTTATTTGCGTTCTGCATGACCGTAGCCAAACACTAAGCGACGCAAACACGTAATAATAGTCAGAGTATGCATGTAGATGAAGATAATTAACTTTGGATTATAGCGCAAAACGAGAAAATATTAACTCTTTAAATAATCATTTGTGTTCTTCAAATTTCAGTTGTTCAATTTAATATCCGTTGAAATGTTTGTTTATTATCTGATGAAGCTCTTATATAGGCCAAATGATGCATTCCCAATTTACTAGGTCCATAACACTGCCGACCGTGCTTGGGAAAGCGCGGTATAACGACCAATCAGAGGTCGAGTTTTGTATTTTGAGAAGGCTTAAGAGTTTTCAATAGTACAATAGTTCGAATATAAAAATTGCAATTTCATGCATTTGGTAGGAATCTTAGAAGATTTTCTAATCGATTGCTGCAAGAACGAAGGAAATCCATCGAAAACTAACCGATTTATTAGCATTTGAAATTTTTCTCACTTTTTTAAGTTTTAGATTTACATTTTACATCCTTATGTAGCCGAACTTCCTGAGAGAAGTATTCTAATTCAAAATTAAATCTTTACAATTCATTTGTTGTCCTTGTAAGGACAATTGTTCAATTCATCATAGGATGTAGTGTTTCTCTTACATCTCTGTGTTACCTTGATAGTGAGGACTAAGGCGCAAGGTCAACACAATGAGAGAGGTGTTTTCACATTGAAAACTAGACACGGCTTTACTGGAGGAAGTGTTGGCAAATGCATCTACCTCTAATACCACCGCTATCAAACGAAAGCGCGTCTTTCCATGTGGGGAATATCAACAACGAAAAATGACGCGCGTCTAAGCATAACCCGAACTGTTTCACCGTGCTGCTCCCATTTACCTTTACATCGGCCTCAGGGAAGTACCGGCTGCATCTGCATCTACCGCTGAGGCTGTCACTATACTGCTGTTGGTACCAAAAGCTATTAACTCTTCAAATAAGTATGTTATTTGTGCTCAAAAGAACAATTGTTCAATTCAAAATCGGATTTACGCAATCGCATCTCTGTATTATTACCGACAATAATATTCTTCTGAACAAAATGATACAACTTTCCCATTAGGTCTCTGCCATAATAGACGCGAAAAGCGACGCGAACCGTTTCGCTCGGCTGTAGGTTAATGTACAGCCATCAGTAGAGCTGTACATCAACCTACGGCCGAGCGAATCGGTTCGCGCCGCTTTTCGCGTCTACTATGGCAGAGGCCTTAGAGGAAGTTGCTGGCTGATGTATTCACTTCATGCAAGCCTGCTGCTGATGCTTCCCGCTACCACACTGAAACAGCATTTTAGTGAAGGGAGTGTCGTTGCATCAGCTGACCCTGCAACTATCGATGCTGATATACCCGCTGCAACAGCTACGCTATGCATAGCCATGCCACAGTTGTGGCCGCTATACGCTGGCCCAACTGCTGAGCAACTGCAACGCTATCCGTAGCCATGCCACAGTTGTGGCCGCCATTGGTATCCGCTGTACCTGCATCTGCTGGCCCTGCTGCTTTCGATGGTGAGTTCCGCTGAAACTGCTACGCTTATTCGCAGCCATGCCACAGTTGTGGCCGCTATCCGCTATCGATGGTACCCACTGCTCGCTCCCGCTGCTGCTAAGGGAGGACTGCTGTCGTCGCTGTTCAGAACTACTATGAGCGGCTTCGACTAAAACAGGCTCTTATATAGGGATGAAAATAGGAATGAATTATTTTACGTACGTGGTGGAATGATATAACTTGAAAAATATGTGTGACTTCATTCTGGTTCAGAGCGATTATTTGATAAGCTCCACCTCTTTTTTCAGTTTCTAAAGTTTTTCCTCAGTTTCGTAGCACGGATGCACAAAAATGATTTCTTGTCGAGCCGGACCGATAGCACTCTCATTGAAGCAACAAAATAACATGTTTTGTGTCGTGTTGTGCAGCTTGGTTGAAGAAAATGTTCCCGTCCCCATGTCGAATGTAAGCAGATTATTGCGTTCAGTAGATAGTGTATCCAGCGAATAAACACCGATGGTGCTCTCACACACGCAACGGTTTTAACCCGTATCTTATTGCGGTTTGTAACATCAAGCGATTTCGTTTGCTCGCTGTTGCGTGTTGCATCATGTTGCAACTTGGCAGCTGGGAGACGACAAAATTCTGTTAATGCTGATTGATTGAATCGACTTCACATTAGCTCTGCATAGTCGAACTAACTGCTTTTGTGAATGCGTACTAACAGGGCAGTTTATTCTTCAATGTCGGTTATGCTGATCGCAGCCTTTACGCTGCCCCTACAGTGGGGGGTTTACTAAATAAAGTGAAAATTAGACAACTACAACAGAATTTGATTGCATCCCGCACAGAATGTCTGCTTGTGTTGATGCCAGAAAATTTTTAACCTTCAATTATTTTTTTATTTGCCTTGAAAAAAGCATGTTGCGGTTCAAAATCGGTTGCTAATTACAACCTGTAAGCTGCCCTAACATTGGGAGAATTAAGATACACGGACAACATGCACTGTGGAAGCTATTTCACATTCAGTAAATTAGACGGGTGCGACAAATTTAAATTGTTAGGATGCAACCCAGAATGCTTGCTTGCGTTGTCAAAAACTATTAACTTTCAATGACTTGTTTATTTGCCTTCAAAAAAGCATTTTGATTTCCAAAATTGGATTTCCTGATGGCAATCTTCATGCTGCCCCAACACGGGGGGAATAATGGCTATCTGGCGACACACGCTGAGAAAAACCGCGCTGCTCCTGAGACGTGGTGACCAACCACAGGGCTAGTGCTGCTGCTAAGGAAGGACGACTGCTGTTGTCGCTGTCTAGAACTATTATGAGCGGCTCCGGCTGAAACAGGCTCTTATATAGGCCAAATAGCATGTTTTCAATTGCAAGGTATATGATCCTGTCGACCGTGCTTGGGAAGCAAGCATATAACGACCAATCAGAGGTCGAGTTTTTCGTTTTGACAAGGCTTGACAATTTTCAATAGTACAATAGTGTGAATAATAAAATTACAATTATCTTATTTTGGGAAGAATCTTAGAAGATTTTCCAATCTATTGCTGCAAGAACGAAGGAAATCCATCGAATACTAACCGATTTATTAGCATTTGAAATTGGACATATTTTTCACTTTTTTCGGTTTTAGATTTTCATTTCACATCCCTATGTAGCCGAACTTCCTGAGAGAAGTATTCTACTTCAAAATCTACTGCCATTAATTAACTGTTCTGTCTTTTTTTTTCACGCTATACTATTTTGAGAGAAATGTGCATTCTAAACAAACTATACAGTATAATATATGTTAGTATATGCAAAATGGTCCCATTTTAATAGATTTAAAAAACTTGGGTCTAAAGCAGGTATTAGACGAAGCAAATATTTGCTATTTTTGGTACGAATTTTATTTGCGCAAAATAAAGTCCGTACCAAAAATAGCAAATATTTGCTTCGTGTAATACCCGCTTAAGTAAAAATTTGTCGTTTAACATGGTCAAAAGGGGTTATGCCAGTTTTATGTGTTTTCATACTAGTAAAAATACAGTGTCTATATACGTTAGTGCATAATTCGTGACGTGTCACCATCGTATTATAGTAATCAGGGATACCAGATATGCAAATTTATCTGAAAGTGAAGATTTTTAAAGTCCGTGTGCAGACTTTTATTGATTTGTCGATATTTGCTGTTTTTTCAAAGAGCAGATTTCATATTGAATTTAAATTTAATATTGAACATTGAAATTAAATTTCATAATAAATTTTTGGAGAAGAATTAAATGGAAAAATTAGCTATTCTCAATATTTGAAAACTGGTAACATCGATCAGCTCAACAGCATCAAACAGCGAATTCAAAGAGATTTTTTTGCCAAACTTGGTCTACATGTCGACGAACCGCACGCTGGCTTCGGAAATAGCAATAACAGTGTTACAGCAATACATTTTTTTCAATGCAGAATTTTCTTTGGAGATAACAGGAGTCGATTTAACCCTCTAGTGCCCAAACATTTATAAACATTTTTCAAGTCCTTATTGAAGCTTTTTAGAAGTTCAACTGAAAACCGTCTAGAGGCGGCACTGGGCACTAGAGGGTTAAATTTAATCCAGCAATGTCAGACGCTGCTAGCAACGATTTCGAGTGGCGAAAGAATTGATGCATCAAAATTTAAGTCCAACGCTTCCGTTCATTATTACGTAAAATTGTATGGATGTTCAACAACTGTGCACAAAACTGAAATTACTAATTCAAGGAGGCGAAATAATCGTTTAATCTTCGAGCCCCATTGGCAAACTTTTGGAAGAAGCCTAAGAAAGCCTGAACAAAGCAAACCGGAAAACACGAGAAAATAAATGCCTGGAAAGGATCACGTGAGAGAACTATCGGCGACATGTTTCGTGAGCTGCTAATTGCGTCAGATCCGGTAGTTCCGAGTTTAAGACTCAACAACAAATCGAAAAGCACTTTCACATAAGAGGTGGAAGGTTCATTAATTTTCAGTCATGATGATACTGACGATGACGAGTAAAATGTTGAAACCTCATGCATTGGTTTGAAAAATGAATATTCATGTAAATTTAATATAATTTTATGTGTTCTTTTACCTTGTTTTCACATCTGAACGTAAGCTGATGATGTTCTTCTAGAACAATTGAATGAAACTACTAACTGTTTCTGTAAAACAACGTAACTTTCACAAATCACCATGCGCCTTCATTCAAACTATTTTATTTTCAATTAAAATTTTTGTTCAGCGGGGCAGAAAGGGGCAAAATGGGACCTTAATATTCGAAAAGTAGAGAAAATTTCCTATGAAATGCATACTATGCGACCTGTGGCAACCGATGGGTTAGATCGTACAGCATGCATTTGCGCAAAAAAAAAAGTTTTTTTCAGTCCACTCAATAGGTATTTCAAACATTTTACAAAAGTTATGATAATTATATAACAACATTCAACACGAAATACAAATCTGATTATTTATCTTCAAAATGCAACCTATCGCATTGAATTCGACTAAGAATTAGGTGAGTATTTACTAGTTAAAGTAAACCCCAATATGTGCTTTCTGAGCGAAAAAAATCAATGAAATAACATGACTTAACAACGTTTAAAGTGCTCTCAAAAATTCAAATTTAATCCAATTGTCTTAATATTTGGAAAACACGTTTTTCAATATAGTAGAACTTCAAAAAAAATATAAAATATCAATAATTAGAACTTGAGTTTTGTCCGGCTTCCGGCCACTGTGCGATGTTAGGATTTTTTTTTGTTCTATTGCTATCATAGCATGTTTAATTGGTCTCATATCATGTAAACACGTTTTGTTTTGTAACTTTTGCATGAACCATCGGATCAAACAAATGTCCGATGATGACCTAATGGCCTTTCAATCCCTTCCAATTGCAGCCAAGGAAATCAAATCAATACATCCATTGCTGAGATAATCCAAATGTATTTTTCAAGATTGTTTTTGTACACTACGCATAATATCATTCAATTAGTTACCTCCAAGATACTGCAATGTACTAAGCGGTTCCACAAGTTTTGTTTTTTTTTTTTCAACGTACCTTTGGAAATTATCATTTAATTTTAAGTATATCTTTGAATTAGAATCTACCCTTCAAATCCTAACAAACGCATCTAGCACCAAAAGGACTCAAATCAGTCAAACCACTGAAAGAAAAAATCGGTTAGTTTATTAGTTCCTATATAAGCTGACTTCATTTCGTTACGTCATTTCTGAATGAACCTTCGGATCAAAACGATATTTTTCGTCAAATAACTAGACTTTTAGCTCTTTCTAACGCGACTAAGAACAATCGAATCGGTTCAGCCGATGCTGAGAAAATCGAGATATGATGGTCGTAAGAATGAAAATATTCACACATACACATACTTCCGCACACATACATACCTCATTCGATTTTAGAAACAGGATTATTTGGTACCTATAGCTTCAGGTATGTATGCACTCAATGAAAAAAATATGTTTGGGGCAAAATTAAGTTGTTTCTTGTCCAAAACAATTTCAAATGTTGTATGTGTGGAAAACCACACACCAGGGTAAACAACGTAAGTTTTTTTAGGATGCAATGAAGGTTAAATTCACTCACAAAAAGTATACGATACTCTAGGTGGCGTTCCTACTACTACCGAAATCACACACTGAAAATACTCCATTCGAACTGTTTCTCGTTCTTTTTCACTTCCTTCATTCTTTCACCGTGTTGTCAATGTTTGCGAGTTCTCTTGCACGAAAGTAAGCCGACATTTGCTCCTGAAATCATGGACACACATTCTCGTATACCCTCCTACTCGCGTGCACTCCTCTACTCGCGAGTGTGACCAGCCGACGATGTTTGTTTAAAGACGCATTGCCATGATTCGGAGTGACGTGGTGCGATGAAGCGGGGTGGCAAAAAAAGGTTCCAGCATGCGATGCTATATAGATTCTCCACCCCACTCGCGCATGTCAGTGCACGAATCAAAACTACTTGGCAACAGCCGCATGCGTCAGTCGGTGAAGGGAGTATTTTCGTCTTCGTGCACATTTTTTCAAGCACTCCTAGTCGAGTACTTTTATTCGAGTAGTCTTACTCAAATGTCCCTACTCGCGTCCTCGTCGTGAGTAGAAAGACACAAGAGTATTTGCGAGCGATTGTATGCTGGCGTGAAATCTGAATCAAGGCTGATTATATTGATGTTCTCTTCGTTTCTAAAATGTATTCGCCAAATATCATTCAATTAAGATATTTTTAGAATGCTCAGAAGGAATGAACAGTCAAAAGTCATTTAGAAATTCCAATCAAGAATGGTGACCTCCGGTTGTTGAAAACAACTTGAAATGGCCAGATACAATCCAATACAGGCATTTTAGGAATCTGGAACTAACTCCAGACATTCTTGAATTGTTTAATACCATTCCATATGGATAATACAAGAATCATTATGAAGCCTTGAGGCCGTAAACTGGTCGTGAATGCCATTGTATACATGGAAAAACAATTTTAAAACGTAGTCATAAGACAAAAAATTTAAATCAGTTTAGTAATAAAAAACATAGTTCTTAGATATGCAATGCAGCAAGCATAAAAAACCGCGTAAAATCCGGAATTCGCGTGAAAAACTTCCCTTGCCTTTTTTTTTCAATCATGTCCGCTAAATTGCTTTGAAAAAGACTCGAGGGCAGAGTTATTCCACATGCTAATCAAGATGAAAATCAGCAAAAAATCCTCCGGTTTGAAATGACTACAAATAACCGGTAAATATCAAAGTAAAAATTTTACGATCGACTTTCGGATCATCCTGCTGTTAGATGTTTCTGTCAAGCAACATTGTACAAAAAGCATTAATCGTTAACTGAGAAAACATTCCAAAACCTGCAACTTAATGATTGCTTGCCGACTCCACACAATTATGCCAGATTCAAGAAGATATTGTAATGCATTATAGTTCCAAAATTCAATAATTCATTATTGTCAAAAGAAACTTTAATAAATTGCAAAAACTCTGCCTGATAAATAATTTCCCAATAAATCAAATGCAAACTGCACCGTTTTCGCCAAGTTTACACAACTCTCCACCCGAGCGATTCCGAGCGGCGGAACAATTTGAAAGTCAATTTCATTAAACGTCATGTTATGTCGCATTTTGCTTCGCTACGGACTTTCGTTCAGTTTACAACTCGGAGGAAACCGGGGAGAGGAAAAAAATCACTCACTACCAAGCACACTTCAAAGCCATCGCAATGATTTATTTCGAAAGCCGTTCCACCCTCTCCCACGGTCAATTTCCTTCCCACCCCCCCCTTTCTTCCTCTCCTCGGTTCCGGTTACGAGCGGTTTTCTGCTTCGCCAGGTACACGGACGAATTTCGTACGGGACGATGCCTGAAAGGATGCCAATTCACCATTGAATTAACTGTGAATTCGGTTTCTCTCGCCTTCGGAGGATGTCTAGCTCGTGGCCGTGTGTCTGCTCACTTGTACCTAATTCACTAAATTGAGTTAAGTCCCTTTGATTGCTGCTTGATCGGTGCTAAATGAGTGACGCCTCATCACTAACTGGACCGTATCGCATTTTCTGTGATCTCTCTCTCTGTGTGTGCGCTATGGTTTTGCGGAGGAGGAGAAGGAGGACGAGACTGGGTTTCGCATTACTACTAGCCATCAATGACAGTGACAGAACCGCGCGTCTGTCGTCTTGATTTATTAGAGCGGATGTTTGATTTGTTTGTTTGACTTGGCTGCTCGATTCGAAATGGGAAAAGTTTGGTGTAGAAACTTACCGGAAATGATCATGTCACCCCGCTCCGTCGTCCAGTAGTTGATGGAAGCCGGGTAGGCCTCAGTGTGGCACTCGAGGACGACGTCCTGACCGATGTAGGCACCTTCCAGCTGGTTGGGGATCGACAGCATTGGAGGGACTGAAACGGATTATTTTTTTGTTTCACCATCATTAAATCGGTAATTTAGTAAATCTTACATTGTACCCTCAGCTGTACCCGTTTGCTGATGGAGGGCGGCACACCATTCGACGCCACACACAGATAAGCTGCCATGTGCAGCCGACTGACTTTGGTAATGTGAAGCACTTCTCCATCGACGACATTCACTGCGATCCGAAACGTTGGCGGGAAGGGAGAAGTGGAAATAAAGTAAGGCAATAAAATCAAGAGCCCTATAAATTAGCGCCTGGCTGCCACTCAAGACACTACACAATCGTTTCTGGGAAACGGAATGGTGTTTCTTTCGTAATTGTAATTAATCGAACCAACGCTTACCGTTTTCGCCACCGATGGCCATCTCATCACCGTCCTCGCGGCGCCACATCACGTACGGCTCCGGGAAACCCTTCGCTTTGCACGTCAGCGTCACGTTGGTGCCCTCTCGAACTACCATGTCGTTGCTCGTCAGCGATTCCACGATTGCGGGTGGCACTAATTGAAAATTAAATTATGTATAGAGATAGATACAGCGTTGAATTAGATTATAATCGCCTGTCGGATGTGGATATAGTGTGCGTCTCTGCTGGAGACAAGTTGAGCGTTGTAATCAATTAGTAAAGATACTGCTGGCTAATACTTTAATTGGTGGGATTGATTTCACAGAAACTAACTTTCAAATAAAAACAAACTCATAAACTACCATGCGCTCCCTTTTTCACCGATTGCGCTCTCCATCATCTGCATTTCGTTCAATTTATTAAAAATTGAACTTGATTTACACTTTTCGACTGCATCTCACTCAACCCATGTCAAAGCCGTCAAAGCCGAATGGTACGCCATAAAATGGTAAAATTATAATCTCCAATCCAAACAAACAAGGATCCGCGGCAGGAAGGCCCCGGGTTGGCGGACTGTGATGGAAACACGAATACACATTTTGTTCGACTAGACGGCGATCACTGTTCAGCTAGTCACAGTGTCAACCAATCCGATAGCCACACTCGTGGTGGAAAATTAAATTCGAGTAGTGAAATTTATTTGATTCATTAGCAAGGGAAGGAACAGCGGGAGGAGGAATGTCGCTACCGATTTTCCATTTCCTCTGCACGCAACCCCGGTGATAAACGTCCCATAAAATCCCTAATGACTGGCGCTCCGCTCCAACCGGGCATGCAGCAAGCGCACGAATCGCGGAACGCGACAGGATTGTCGCGCGGGCTCGAATTCGATATAAATTGTAGCCAATCAAATCAGCGTGCGGATCGCCGTTTTGTCGGGGCATGGAAGGTGATTTCGACGCGTCGGACAGTATCGGATCCGAATCGCTCGAAGCCAATGGCAAGCGTTGTTTGCTGTTTGATGACGCCGGGTGGAGGATGTAAATCACCGGAATAGACGAAGGAAAAAAAAAACGCGGTGCATAATCAATTTGCCACGGTTGTTCGTTGCCCCCGTGCGATACGAGAATTCGATATTCGACGGGAAAGAGAGAGGCAGTTAAAGTATGCAATCTAATAAATTTGATTGAAGAATTGAAGAATTGATTAGTTAGGGAAACGAAGATTTGATGATTGGAGCATTGAGATAAGTATTGAAGAATTAAAAAAATCAAGGTTAAAACATAAGAATTGCAGAAATGAAGAATTACTGAGTAATTTCAATTAAATAATTGCAAAGTTGAATACATGAAAAATGGAAAAATTGAAGATTTGAGCATTAAAATAATTAAGGAATTCATTTATTCATTGAGGACATGAAGATTTAAAAAATAAAGGATTTGATAAATTGAACCACGTGATTTAGGAATGGCCTCCAACCTAAATTCCGTTCTATGTTAAGAGAAATTGAGTTAATCAGATGAGTGGTCAGGAGGAAAGGGGTTCAGTGTAGATTAATTTCACCTATACAACGGCCAAAGTGAAAACTTTGGCGCAATGTGATGCTTGGGTAAATTAATCTATACAACAATACAATATCGCACGCTAGCCTGTGGGGCTAATACCGGTCTCAATCAACTAGATTAGTTGAGAGAATTTGTTATCGATATTGTTTTTGGTACATTTTGCATGAGTCGAGAAAATTTCCAGCTCGAAAAGATCCTCGGCTGGATCGGGATTCGAACCCAACGTCACAACCATGTGGAAGAGCTAGTCGATCGACATCGCTAACATAGGAGCCACGGGGACCACCATCTATAGTGGACCCTTTTCCTAAAGTGGATCACTCGTCAGATTAACTTAATATCTCTCAACTTAAATTAAAATCTAAAACAGGTATTTCTCGTGATTCTGATGCAGATTGACTGGATAAAAGGGTAAAACTGCCTCGAATGGACCACGTCCTTTAGTGGACCACCGGTTAGGTTTACGCAGTTTTTGCGGAAACTCGAGAGATTTTCGGGAAATTTTCAACAGTAATTTTTTATCCCAGACTATCTGCATCAGAAACACAAAAAAAAAATTAAATTTCAATTGAGGTATATCAAAAGAACAAAAGTTTTTCGTCAGATTGGTCCACTGAAGGAAGTGTTCCATCCAAGGTAGTGCTAGTCTAAGTTTCCGATGAATTTTCTCAATCAATCTCTCGAGTTTTCCCATAAATTGAGTTAATCTGGCGAGTAGTCTACTATAGGAAAGGAATCCACTAAAGGTAAATTTTCCCTTGTTTCACCAAATGTTATGCTCGCATACGATGCCGATTGGTCAGCGCCAGGGGATCACTCGTCGGGGCAAATTGACTGGAGGAGGTGTTTGGCAGCTCTATAGAAATAGGGATCCGTTGAAGGTAAAGTAGCCCATTGATCGAATACTTGCAATCATGTCGACTATGTTTTAGATGTCTGTGTTAGGGAAATAAGGCAGTCGTATGGAAAATATATGTGAATATTTGACATTGGACCTTTTCCGTAATTTTCACCATGTCACAAGAAAATGGTTACGATAATTGTCATATTATGTAAATTTTGTATAATTTAGCTTTCCAGTGACATAGGGTATATTAACATATAGTGGACCCCTCTCCTATAGTTGCCAGAATAACTCGAGGGATTTTCGAAAAACTCTCATCGGGAAATATCCCATCCAGCCAATCTGCATCAGAATCACGAGAAACATTTATAAAATTTCGATTTTTGCTAAGATAAATCGAGTTAAACTGGTGAGTGGTCTATTATAGGAAAGGGATCCATAGGTCAATTTACTCAAGTATATTTTAAATTTGAGACAGTTGTATGAGAGCCATTGGCATTAGAAAACCTCCATTCCGCCGACAAAAAACGTTACATGCTCAGCTCAGTTTTCACAGAATGTACCCTAGTTAAAAGTAGAAAGTTTGATCTGTTCTCATGAAGCTGTCTCAAATTTAAAAATTACTTGAGTAAATTGACCTATGGATCAGTAGAAAGTCCGCACTTTAACGCCGATCAGCGGATCAGATTTAGCACGATTCAGCTGTGAGTAGCCAATCGTAGAGGCCAATGTGAGTTTTTGTAGGACGTTTACAACCTGAATTTAGGCGTATGAAAATTACCAAATGTAAGATTCTCTCTTTTTTTTTTTGGAGGAAGTCAATTGAATCCAGTGCAACAAACGTAAGTTTCAAGCTCCTTTTTCTTGTCTTGACATCGACCGGAAGATAACCAAGGCCGGTTGGTACTGCCCGCAGTGTATACCGTATAGCTACCAGCTAAAGGTTCTGTAGGCAAAAGAAATCTTCCAAAAAAAAAAATCCGGCTCGAACTATTCTGCCTTCAATGGCTCTGTAACCGATCTTACTGAGTAGCAGTCGGAAGAGGAGTAGAAAATGACGGACGTTTTTGCTAAGCAGAGATGGAAGATGGAAGTCTGGAAGAAGAAATGCCTGTGCATGAACTCCAATTCCAACTTTAAGTGAGAAGTCTGAACAGTGACTTGCCACCGAAAGGGAATACTCCAAGAAGCTAAACGCAATGCCGAAGCAAAGGGAGCATAGTACCCATTGCGTTAAGCCACTAAAGGAACAGAACGGCAAAATCGGTGTTATCGTGGAGGAGAACTTCCAGCAGAAAGTGAGCCATAAAAAAAATGTTTCGAAGGCGATGAAAGGTGGTTCACGGTGCTCCCACAGACCGTTATTATAAAAAAATGCACCCAAGAATCTGAGTACACCATTCGATTCGTTATGACGTCCAAAATCTATGGTCAAAATTTCAAAATCATCGTACGGTACATTTTTGAGTAATGCCCTTTTGAAGGTCGTAAAGTACAAAACCGTGATATAAAAACAACGAAAAATTTGTTGAAAAGCACGTTTTTAACAACCATTTTATGAAATAACTACAAAAATAGTTTCTACGCATTCCAAGTATTATATTTCAAGACATTATCAATTGGTGAAAAGATTTATTTGAAAATCCTACAGTGCACAGTGGTCTAAACTAGAAAAGTTGTGATCGCTTTAGATTTGACTGTGAAAAATTGATTTTATGTACTCAATGTCTTCAGCAAAATTGTTTCATGGAACAAAGCCTTACTTTTGGTTTCTTTGGTTTTTCGATCAATCCACCTAACAGATAGATAAAATAGATGTTTTTTTCTAATTTTCAATATACCAGATTGCTTCCTTCAGCAAAGTTGTGGAAAAGTTTAAAAGAAAAACAATTGCTGAATACTGCGATGTCCTATCTGTACGTTGGACTCGACAAAATAGAGTTTTTTTTGGAACACCCCTTCTTAAAATCAATTTTAAGTCTATAATTTTGTCTGTAATGGTCAGATGGAATCACCGGGAGATAACGGGAAGGTTATCGCGGTGAAGAAAATGGGGAAAAAGCAGTGAAATCTAATAATTTGTAAGAAGAAGATAGGTCGGAGTGCGGTATTGGTCGACTCTCAAGCATCTAAATGACTGACCGGAAAGCGGTCTCGCAGAGTCTTCCCATGTTCCGAAGGGAGCCTCAGGTCCGGCCACTGTTCACAAGCAGTTTTGAATGGGAAACTTAAACCGATGCTGGTGCAGGAGCTAGCCGATAAGTTGCCTCTAAAGTATGAGCTGGATTGGGTCCGGTTGAGGATATTTACAAATTTTACCAATGAGCAATTCTCGCTGAAACTAGGCCACTAGGTGCAAAGGTCCTTAAAATTTGATATAAATGCACATAGTTATTAGAAATAGAGAAAAAATGATAATGCTATGTTTGTTTGATCGAATTTGTTGGCCCCTTGGTCACCAAGGGGCGAAACAGTTTTCAGAAAAGTTGAAATTTTAGCAATTCTTGATGTATTATTTGAGCTATACCTCTAAAATTCGTTTTGTTAAGTACTACAAGTAGCACTTTTCTGTCAAGAGGAATGATAAGGCTTTCATTTGAAGTAATCAGAATTCAGACCGCCATCTTGAATTTGGCCGCCATCGTGGATTATATCAGAAAAATACAAATTTGACCGTGTTTGCAACTACCGATTTTCGATCTGAGACCAGCATTGAAAAGCTGAAAAAAATGCTACAAGATGCAAGAAAAAAATTAGATGAGCATCAGTGCTAACCCATCAATTGAACCTATTTTCCAAACTGAGTTTCAAAATATTTATCGTACATCGCGCGATCAACGTAGTAACCTGTCTACTGAAACCAAGTGGATGCACATGTTATAACCCTACTAACTCCATATATCATAATCGATTGATGCTACAACTAGTACGCCACTACTGTTTTATTAAGTTTAGTGGGAATAATGAATACAACACTAGCATGTTTGATACTAACAAAGCGATAGGTTTTTTATTACTGAGCAGTTCTACAAAAAATGTACCAGTTTTAAAATTTTATTAACATCGTCATTTTTAATTTGGCTGCAACTTTTCTAGACGTTTCTGTAAGCAAAAGATGCCATTTTGCGCTACTGGTTTATTTCTTTGCAACACGACTCATTTTGTTGTATTCATTATTCTCACTAAACTCAAAAAAAAACAGTAGTGGCGTACTAGTTGTAGCATTAATCAATTCTGATATATGGAGCTAGTAGGGTTACTACATGTGCATCCACTTGGTCTCAGTAGACAGGTTACTACATTGATCGCGCGGTGTGCGTTGAATATTTTAAAACTCAGCTTGGAAAATAGGTTCAATTGATGGGTTAACACTGATGCTCACCTAATTTTTTTCTTGCATCTTGTATCATTTTTTCTCAGCTTTTCAATGCTGGTCTCAGATCGAAAATCGGTAGTTGCGAACACGGTCAAAATTGCATTTTTCTGATATAATCCAAGATGGTGGCCTAAATTCTGATTACTTCAAATGAAAGCCCTATCATTTCTATTTACAGAAAAGTGTTACTTGTAGTATTTTACATAACGAATTTTAGAGATATAACTCGAATAATACATCAAGAATTGCTAAAATTTCAACTTTTCTGAAAACTGTTTCGCCCCTTGGTGACCAAGTGGTCAACAAATTCGATCAAACAAAAATGGCATCATCATTTTTTCTCTATTTTTAATAACTATGTGCATTTATAGCAAATTTGAAAGACCTTGTGCACCTAGTGACCTAGTTTCAGCGAGAATTGCTCCAATGATATGTGTCTGAAGCAGAGCCTGACAAAGTCATTTTCAATTGACAACTATCAGGTTACAGTGACGCTTTGACCCGTCGCTTTCAATTGAGAAACTTTTGTATCATTCTCAAGCTCTTCGTGTGTCGCATGAAAACTACACCAAAGCTTTTGCTTTGATTTTGACAACTGAAGGGCTAGAAACTGATACAAATGCGTTTCAATTGAAAGAAATGTTATCACCGTCACTCTCACATGACGATTCTCAATCGAAAATGACAATGAGCGCTAACGGAGACAGGGGGCTTCCATACAGTACTTCGCGCAAATATATGGACGATGGAGAAAAGAAAACCGTGACGATATGGAACGAAGAAAAAACCAGTTTCCCAATCCGAAGTGGTCAATGATCAACAGCGAAAAAAATCCTAGATATAGATCGGAATTTGCGTGACGTAATTATTGGATGCCATTGCCGTTTTAACTGCGGCTTGCGGTATTAGAAAACTATCATCAAACGACGCGATGTGGTGCTAGTTTCAATCGAGATGCTGAAGGAAATGAAAGAGTTTCATTTGAAACGATCCGATGAACAACAGACGAGAAAGAGAGAAAGAAGTGATTCGATGACAGCAGCCGGAAGGAATCAAGTGAGAATGAAACTGTTCGAATCGAAATGACAGCGCGGAATAATCAGTTTCATTGTTTGTTTCGAAAATGTTGAGCCCTGTTCTGAAGTGTCGGAGCTCACCGTGCTGTCGGTTAACGAATTAACGAAAAACCGCTTGGAAAAGAAAATCCGGAAAAAAGGGTGCCATTTGCACGATTTGGAGCCAACACGCAACTAGCAAGGCTTGTTTTTCTAAGATCCGATGGCTTTTTCGGAACTGTCAAAGAAACCATCATGCGCTGCTATGTCGTATGGAAGAATCGGTCCAGTTGCTGAAAGCGGAGTGTGATTCAGTCAAAGACATGAAATGTTCGGTGATCTTACGTGTGATGCATATAACGCCTTACGTGGGGGATTAGCAGTTCCATACGGTGGCGTTGCCAAGTGACTGAGAGTAGCTCCCTAGGACCGGAAACATAAATCTGTATCTGTTCGCACCGTTAGAGTCACGGATTATAAAGTTCAGGGATCCGATAGCAGTTAGATCGAGACTCGGCTGGACCGAAGAGGCGTGAGCCCTCTCTATCCATACGTACTTAAATCTACATTCCGTGTCAACAGTGAGCAACAGTTACACGACGTAATTCAAGAGTAATACTTGATGGATCTTTATCCATCCGGTGGTGGCATCGTTCGCCATGCCAGAGAATTTGCAGGAGTTCCTGGAAACTTCGAAGCACATGTCATGATGCACTACGTGGACAACTGCTACGACAGCGTAGACAACGTTGAGAAGCCAATTCAGAGGGTCCAGGAGGTGAGATACATTCACTCTCGTGGTGGCTTCTACATACGACACAGGGTGTCGAATTCGGTGCAGGTTTTGGAGGCACTCGACGAGCAGATTCGTGGTGGCACAGTCGACCCTATGGGATTCCTCCCTCCGATCAGTGTGTTCGGCAAGGTGCTCATGCGAAATCTTACGCGTACAAGGTGTGACTAAGATGCTAAATTTCGTTCAAGAAATAGCGACGCTGGGTGCAACTGATGCAGAGCATCTACACGCAAAAGTTCAATTCTTAAAAAATCATCATACTTCCCCATTCACACAAATTTTGCACTAAAATCGCACAATAAATGTGTGAAAAGGATAACGCAGCTGTTGTACTGCGAATACATTGACATATAGCGAATTTCTTAATTCCACTGTGTGCGGGCAAAACTGCCGAGGGACAATGAAACGTCATCGCCATTTGAGACGCAAGTAAGAAAGAGATGCCAGGTAATTGTTTACGAACTTAACACGTGCGGTGGTGGGTTGAGGCTGACAAATTTTACAGTGCGCTTCGGGTAGCACGGCAGGTCAAAACTGGATCAAAATCGAGCGAATAAAGAAGGGTTCTGACAGCAGTTAGTGCGCTTCCAGGTCAAAACGAGGTGAGCTGGTGGAATAAAGAATTTGATTGAAATCAGAATATGTATCATATACCGACACTTTATTTCTCACATCGAGTGTATTAGGGACTGCTCTTTCTCTCTCGCTCCTAGAATTTCCATGTACGTGCGACGAGATTAGACACGTCACATATAATTTGCAGGTTGCTCTTTCGCTTCTCTTTCGGTTCGGATTGCGATGCGCAAGGCGATGTCTCGTCGCTTTACGAAATGAGCAAGACACCCGTGCTGTACATACTTGATGCCAGTGTTGTTAATCTCACTCATGCTGTTGGTTCGTGCTTGCTGCCACTCAGGGGGATGCATGAAGAAGAAAGAGTATCTCGAAAGCGTGTATGCAAAAGGATTGTTGAGAAACGTAGCATATGTTTCGTTCTCAAGCAGAAAGAAAGAGAGAGGTATTGCTTCTCGCTCGCTTTGCAATGCTGCTTGATACCAGTTGAAACTGTTTAGATGTAGTAGTTTGAAGCTGCCACATACATTGAAAAAAAAAAACGCAAGAGCATTAATTGCGTTATGCCCAACACGCAATCATTGTACTGGTTCCAAAACACATCACCAATTGCACTAAAAACGCTCAATTTTGTACTGGTTTTGCACCATCCAACTTTTGCGTGGAAGAGTGGCCGATAAAAAAAACTACCACCGGCAAACACCACCGAGGGGTACGCGTCCATCTCTTACTGTACGGTGTGACGGTACAAGGCTCCTACCGGTTTTCAAAATGGACGGTGTTTGTGCATTACACCTTACTCTTACACCTCGAAACGAAGCGAGCAGACAAAGGCTTCGGAAAAATACTGCGGCGCGAAATCATTCTGACGACTGTTCTCTCTGTTTACTCTAACAGCCTTATCAATAAGAGAGAGCTCACATACAGTCAAAGCTTACACAGGCGACGAAGCTGTTCGAACATGGCAGTCTAGTTTGTTCATTTTGAGGATGTCCTGTTGGTTTGAATTTTGAAAAACCTCGTGTCACTTTCCGGTTTTGGCGAGAATTGTCCATATGAAGGCAATTATTAATCGAAAACGACTTTTTTGACTACTAGTTGAAAGCTGTTCAGGCGGCAAATGCTGCGAAATTGTGTTTTAGCATCCGGAAAGAATGCAAACCCCAACAGAACCATTAAAGAATTGAAACTTTGATGAGAAGATGAGAAATTTTAGAATAAATGAATTCAAGAATTGAGGAATTTAAAAAAAAAATAAAAATTGAATAATTGTAAAATTCAATAATGGAAGCATTGAGGAATTGAAAAAAATGAAGAATTGGATAACTGAAAAATTTGAGAAAAAAGAATTGAAGCATTGAATTGAAGAACTGAAGAAATAAGGAATCGAACACTTCAAGAATTGAAGAATTCGAGTACTAAAAATAAAGAAATTCACATATTTAAAATTATTGATTATTGTGATATTTTTAATTTTTGGCATATGTTTGACGTTATTGATACTCATAATATTTATGATATTTTTGAGATTTTGAACGTCTTTGACGTTTGTGGCATTTTTGACATTTTAAACAATTTCGACATTTTTGATGTTTTTCTCATTTTCCACATTTTCTACATTTTTGCGATTTTTAATTTTTTTGGCCTTTTCATTTTCGACATGACATATTCGACATTCATGTAATTTTTGGAATTATTGACATATATGATATAGTAGGAGTGTCGTCAACAAGCAAACAGGATGATTAATAATAATCTTAGAAATGTGTTCTTTTTTCTACATTCATATCCATGCAAGTTACAAATGTTGTAACTTGCATACGAATGTTTATTAAAGTTATTTTTTTTTCTCGCTATTATTTATTTTTCCCCCATTGGATAATTTTGATTACTGTGGACATTTTTGTCGACTGTTTGTCAAAAGCTCAAAAAATAAATGAAAGATTACAGCTTCATCCCGTTCAAGTGAATATTGATGCCATTAGCCAGTTCGGAAGTGCGTAAGATCTGATATGAGGTTTTCCCGTAGCAAATGTAGAAGCGACGAACCCGACGTGCCATTATTCTTCGGCCTTTTGACGCACTCCTGAGCTTGCCAATTGCACCACCAACGCAGAGAGTTGAGTTCTTTAGCAAAGCTGTTCAGCAGGTCCGTGGTCGGCTGATAGAATGGATTGAAATTTAGCCGCAAGTGTGCGCTAGTGTGAATACAGTTTTGAGTAATTTTTGGTTAATTTTTCTTGAGACTCCCACCACTTGGAGGGTTGCAATCTTCAACATAGTTGTTATCAAGAGCTTTTCGTTGGTGCGAATTTTGTCAATTTGGAGTTTCTGATTTGAAACTCGACTACAGCGCGACAATGCATATAGTTTTGAGTAATTGGAACTGAAATTATTTCGTGAATCAATCCACATAGAAAGCTGGGGTCTTCAGGAAACTTGTTCAGAAGCTCATAGGCATATGGTTTTTGGACAGTTTGGTTGGAAATAACACTACTGCCTGGCGCTAGTGTGCGTTTGTATTGAGTGATTCAAACTATATTTGTCTTGAAAATGCAGTACTACGCAACTTTCCGATTGGAATTTGTCATAAGAAAATATGCATTATAAGTTATTTAGTTTTCAATTTTGAAGTAGAATACTTCTCTCAGGAAGTTCGGCTACATAGGGATGTGAAATGAATATCCAAACCCGAAAAAAGTGAGAAATATGTCCAATTTCAAATGCTAATTAATCGGTTAGTACTCGATGGATTTCCTTCGTTTATGCAGCAATCGATTAGAAAATCGTCTAAGAATCCTACCAAATGAAGGAAATTGTAATTTTATTATTCGAGCTATTGTACTATTGAAATTCTTAAGCCTAGTCAAAACACAAAATTTGACCTCTGATTGGTCGGTATACGATTGCTTTCCCAAGCACGGTCGACAGAGTTATGGACCTAGTAAGTTTTAATTAAACAGACATTTCATCAGATATCAGAGAACAACTGAAATTTGAAGAACACAAATGAATATTTGAAGAGTGAATATTTTCCCGTTTTGCGCTATAATCCAAAGTTGATTATCGTCATCTACATGCATGCTCTAACTATTATTACGTGTTTGCGTCGCGTAGTGTTTGGCTACGATTATGCAGAACGCAAATGACGGCGCGATGGGATTCGGCAAGACGAAATGTGTTGAAATATATAGCTCTACTTCGCCTTAAGAAGTGCTGTACATTTCACCACGGTAAGGCCAATCGCATCGCGCCGTCATTCGCATTCTGCATAACTGTAGCCTTTGTTCCATTCCCGTTAAATGATGTCGTATTTAATGTGCATATTACAATTCGGCAGCACTTCAACTTCTCACTTGCGCAAAATTTTAGAAATATTCAATAAACTTCATTTAAAATATCAAACAAAGTGAAATTACAACACTGCCAATGAACGGTCAACGTTTATTTACTAGAAAAAATGACTGACACGCAAGCAACCGGATTATCTTTCTTGTAAAAGTATTCTACTTCAACCTTGCGGTCGTGGCTTTGCATACAACCTTCCAGTGATTTTTTGCTTTGCTTTATTTCGAGCAAGGTACAACATGCAGAATGTAACAGTTCTAAGGCTGATCCGAAGTGCCTCATAGATTGTGTGGTCATGTGGATAGCGACGTCATCTATCTTTTAGCAATACCCACGACGTTAAAATGTTCATGCACTGACCGAAGACCACAACTTTTTAAGAAGTGAAGCTCAAAATATGAAGAACTGCGTGTACACTGAGATATGCTAAACAACTTTGCAGAAAACAGTAACTTTCTAGGAAATCGGAAACGTCAGATAAGTTGAGGTCAAAACACCAAGAATTGCGTTCGCAGAATTCTGTACTAAACTGTGCAACAACTGAAAGCCCTTGATCTTTTGAACAACTTAGGTGAAGGCGGCAGCTTTCTAGGAAGTTGCAGTTGCCAAACTGATTGTTGTCATACTTAGTCAAAATGTATGAATTGTTTTCTAATACACAACATTTTTTTGACTTTTCTGACACTTCTGATTAATTCAAATTGATCTTTTCTTCCACAATAGAACCTGCTTTCCATTGTATGCCAGATTTTCAAGTCATTACATTTCAAGCCATACAAAAGTTGTTTAAATTTATTCAGTTTTTGTGATGTTTTGAGAATTATGATTTTATTAAATTAATTTATAGGAATTTTAACTGCAGCGGCAGTCATTCATCCCTGTTGAGAATTATGATGTAACATTGTGTAATTATTTGTTCAGGAATATGCTCGGAGAAAATTTAGAATTTCTTCAAGTTGATTTTGTATGCATCAAAAATTTAAACATGGTTTCAACAGCCACCGCCGTTTCAAAAATATCTGCATGATAAAGTTTTTTGAATTGAAAAAAAACAATAATCAATGAGGAATTAAAAAAAAAACTTATGTGAGATGTAAGTACATTCGAATAATCACATATCTACAAGAAATAAATAAGAAATTTGCTCATATATGTCACAGCTCTAAAGATAGTCTTGTCTATCTTCAGAAATCCCACATACTAGATAGACTTTTGTCTATCTTTAAGATTTTAATGGGAAGATAGACTAGCTAGAACTAGTTTCGAACTCAGTAAGTTTACCAACAGTGTTAACAATGTATCACAAAAAAAAATCCAAACATTGCGACAACCTTGACAGCTGTCGCACCAACAACAGCAATTCCGGTTCATGTCGTACAAATTCCATGCACGTGCCCTGTTTTAAGTGGATCACATTTCCGTCAGTGGTTTTTGTTAAAGTAAAATTTCGATCACACATAATAAATCTCCGAACTGAAGGCAACCCGTCTCGAGATTGGATTCCATTTCAGCAGTAAGAAGACGAAGCAGAAAAAAACGTCTGCTACTCATCTACTTCATCCAGAAAATTATTTTTCAACAACGATCGTCAACTCAATCTGTCCAGCTGTCCCCGTTGGCAGCTGCCCTGCTCCGGCCATCAATCGGTGACCCTCGTTATTGTGAAATGTTTTTGATAATGTTTTTAACCGCAGCATCGCACACAACACCAACACCGTATAAAACCGTATGTTGTTTCCCGGCATGACTTCGGTTTCACGCCCGACGACTAGGAAGGTTTACTACACCCACTCTGTTTTTTTCTTTCAGTGCGGGGAAAGGGAAAAACTGAAAAGATTGGCACTGCGAAAAAAAGAAAGCGAATATTTTTGGCTCGGTCCTACAACCCGCCACATCCGGAGGGGAATTTATGTAAATTTCTGAATTCAAATGAGCGTAACAATTTAAAGTATATTAAATATATTGGAGCAGTGGGAGGTCTCGGCAGGTTGGTTTTCTTGCCCCGGAATGTTTGTAGGTGTGTCCCATGTGTGAAGCGGGTTTTCTTTTTCTCTACTCGAGAGCGAAGAAAAAACCTACTCAAGAGGTATAACGAAGCGGAAAGTATGATAATTTTCACTGATAGGAAACTTTTCCTGTTTGTCCGAGGGCATTTCGTATGCTTGTGCTTTCTTCCCTCCGGTCCGGTAGATAGTGAAGAGAGTGTTGTTCAATCACAAAAGTCTTATTAGATCTTATCCGCTGTAATCTATACGGGGAAGGGAATTGCATCCATCGCTCAAGAGCAGTCAACACGAAACAAATATTCATGTCGTAGTTAATTAGAGGCTGTGCTTACGCTCCGCACTGAGCTTCCGCTGGATGCTGGGAACAGATTGAGTGTGCTGCGTGCCGTAAGTAACCGGAATGAAAGATTTCCACATATGATCCCCAGATTGAGCGCTGCTGCTAGCCGGAAGGATTCGGATCCGGCAGGTAAATAATAACCGAGTAAACCAATTTTAATCAGATTCGTTGGCTCCGGGGAAGCACTATACTGGTACTTACCGACGACTTGCAGGTAGCCCTTCCGTGACCGCATCGGGTCGGTGTTGACCTGGCACATGTACCAGCCCCGGTCGTTTTCCTCCACCTCCCGGATGTGCAGATACCAGGACCGGTGGTCGTTGTAGGTCAGACTGATGCGGGGATTTTGCGTAATTACGTTGTGATGGATGGATAGTATCGTTTGCGTGTCCACTCGGACCCACGCGACCTGCAAGACAGATAGGGCGGGATGGAACGAAATTAGTGTTTGTTTCTCTTAACTTTCAAAGAGATTTATCCTAGTAGAGTAAATGAAAAGTGTGAGTTCAAGGGAACTTCCCCACAAAAATCGATTCGCTGTGTGAAGTAAGTTTCGAAGCGAAGGTTTGACTGGATGATCCAATCTGACCAGAACATATTAAACATTCAACATGGACCAAAAACACAATCACTCATCCAGCGCCGTTCGCAAAAACAGGTCACCAGCTGATGCGGATTGTGTGGCGGAACTGACCAGTTGTAACTGTCCGGAGCACGGGGGGTCGAACGACATGACCGAACATGGTATCAGCGTGTCATGTGAGTTTGGCACAAGGTTTAGCAGCTGAGAACCGTCGTTTTGTGGCATACATACTGCTGCTGCCACCCCCTCAGTTGATGACAATCTTATTCGATGGTCCGCACGAGTAACTAAATCCGCACGCAAACCCGTTCGTGAAACACAACCTGGCAGGGCAGAGTAGAGAAAGGTTGGTGGCCAAGTAACGAGATTCGAACTACAAGGGCTACAATTTTATTCCATTTCTAAAATACATTATTCATACAGTAGCAAAGTTAGAATTAAGCTATTTATATTATTATTCAATTTGTTATTTATTGCAGTGTACAACATTCTGCCGAAGGCAGGTCGGTGTGAAATTGGGGATGGTTTAGGTGGTAGGCAAGCGTCCTTTAATTTGACACAGCTCGATGTAGAAATTTTCATATCTACTAAATCTTAACCATTTTTTGTGTTTATTTTCATGAAGCTCTGACTAATTTTTATGAGCCGTGACTTAATATGATGTTAATGATTTGGCCAAATTTTTGGCAGTATGATATTTCCATAGTTTTCTCTTTAAAAATGATTTTTAATGAACTCGTAATCGGAAACAGCCAAAAGCACATAGTCATTGTTATAAACTCCTAATTGGATGATTGGATGTATCAGTTCGAACATGGGTCGAAATACTTCAATTCTTTGTAGCTCGAAGGTTTAGTATTGTAATCTCACATTCTCATTCGGTCCCTAGTCTGGAGATTAAATTAACAACGAAAGAGATTCGATTTGCTTCCATTCTATTCCATTCACATCTCTACAATTTCCTTCGCCGCGCAAACGGAACGAAGCAACTTGTTCAACAACGAACACAAACACATACCCACATGCACACTGGAGGTACACACAAAGGCAGCTCCGGCCAAATAGGAAAACTCTTGGAAAAAGTGCTCATTACTTGGTTCGTTATCAACAACGAGAAGAGCATCTCGGGTCGGCGCGCTGAACGTGAATCTTCTCCAATATCGTTGTTGGTGAACACCAGGTTGGTCTCGGGAGCTGTCCAAGATGAGCACTGCACTTCTCAACCACCCCCCCCCCCAACTCCACATCCCCACAAACACAAACATTGAAGTGCAGCGAGCGTGTTGAGATATTGGCGCAGTAACAAGGCATCGTTTCGAGATTGCACTTGCCGTCGTCGTTTTGCAACACCGGACAACGGGAACGCGCCCTGCTTTGGTATTCCATCCATCCATTATGCCACGGTTCGCTATCTGTAATTGACATTTATTTATGTTTTTCTTCCAATCAATTTACAACCGATGAACTTTCCCCACCTGACTGTGGGTGTAAGTGTGGGGCGGACGCAAGGAATCAGAGCGAGAGCACGCCTGGTATAAACCCCTTTCGAAGGGGTGGAAAAGCAGTACGCCAACCGGAAAAAGCGCAGCGATCGAAGCAAAGGAAAGCAGCATAAAACCAAACAGGAGAAATCTCATTTGAGAATTTCTTATAACAACATTTGCTGCATGGCTAGGATTGGAAGCAGTGCTTATTCGCCCCGTCGCTCGTCGTCAGCTGGAGTGGGTAACGTAGAAGCTATAGCGATTGAATCGGAGAAGGAGCGTGCATCCTTCGGGATCTTGCACCCAGCGTCGTTCGATTCAGGGTTTTATTTTATTTCTTTCTTATTTATGTTGTTGTTTTTTTTTCTTCTCTCGAGTTAGTACATCACTCACATCTGTTTATAGTAGCTGCCTGTGTGGACTATAGCAGTGGTGGAGGTCACTACAAACAACTTCAACCTTAAGCCGGTGAGAATATGTGTGGAACTTTATGCGAAGCGACGGCGTTCAACAATTGGGAGTGAGCAAATATAAGCGAACTGAAGTACCTTGTTACTCGGCCATGAAGGAAGAAAACTACGATTTCGAGGGATTCCATTAGGGGAACACATTGCTGCACATACAAGGTTATGTATGAAATCGTTCACTCGGATTTTTTTTTGAAGATTATTCCCTATCAACTGCATGTCACCTACTCGAAGCGCTTGAAAGTTTTTGCTTTTTGAATGGTGGAAACACTAATAGTAGACAACTCAAACTTTAATAGGCTTTTGTTTGCGATCTGTTTGCTGATCTTGGATTGAAACGTTAGTAACGCACTGGTAATGATATGGAATGCTATAGGGCGTTAATTGTTACCGTTAATAGCGATATTGCGGTTAAATGATGGTGTTGCATTTCTACTTTATATTTTGTAGCTCAGTTCGGTTGTCAAAGTTTCAATTTATTTTTGCGAGAAGCTATAATTAAGCCATAGGGAGTGACAATGGTTTTTTATATTTTGAAATATAAATGAGGTATGTATTTGAGACATTAATCAATATCATTACGGTGCACCGTTCTGCTCCCAGTTTCGGAAAAGTTTACTCATGTAGTTAATTTATTACGCCAACAAACAAACCGATCTATTGGTAATAATAGATTTCTCCTCTGAATTTAATTTAACTGTGTTGTGATATTCGATGTGGTTATTCAAATAACAATTTTATTATCTGTTTTAAAAGATTACTGATTGAAAACATGGTCGCCATTATATAATGAGCTGGGATAACTTCCTGAGACATGTTAAGCCCTTACAGTATTATTGTGTTGTCAGGAAATAGTTGGATTCAATACTTGAGTTCCTTTTCATTTAATTTTTAAACTTCTCAATTTGACTATTGATTTTTTTCAATTTCATCTGAATGTGTTGATTACACCAGAACAACATCGATTAAATCTTGATTTATTATTTTTTGCATTAACAAGCTAACAAATAAACTATTGTACCAACATTCCTTTTTATTTACTGCCAAAATTTTAAGGAAAAGAGTTTCAGGAATATGTCCTGGCTGCAGTAACACGCGAGCAGTAATCTATGCTTATGATAACTGTCCCATATTACCTAAATTTATCAGAAATTGAAGCACTGAAGGTTTGGGATATTTTTTTTTGTTGGTGCGTAGAAGTAAGTAAATAAAATATAAATTTAACACCAAACGTTTCAGCTTCCGAAGACGCGACATGCAACAAACATGGTCGTTGCCTCTGTATTTTAAGTATCCGTATAAAATTCGTTTAACGAACTTTAACCATAACTGGGTTGATTGAATAGCGCAATCACGTAGCAAGGGTCTTAACTGATAATTGATATTTTTTCATCAATTTGAATCGAACGATAATCTGATAATGATCATACTAGGGTTGTTGCGTCTTTTTGCTTTCTCAGTCTTTTTGAAAAAAAAAATACACGAGAATCTAGTCCAATGGCCCGACGTTTCGGCCATTTTGGTAGCTTTTTTTAAGGGAATACTGTATTTAGCTTAAATTGTTAGTAATATAGTAGAATAGTCACTCACTTTAGATATGTCGTACTTGTCTTAAAAGTTGTTTTTTTTTCAACGCACAGTGACAGGTCGCTGAACAACAGTCGGGAAAACCCTAAAAGTCGTACGGTAGTTTATTTTAACGTAATTGGAAATATATTAGACAATATATTTTTTTCTCATCAATTCAGTTTACCCTCTCTTTGTACATCTGGTTTTACTGGAAGCGGTTTACAAGTTTATATAACAATGTTTGAGACTACTGGGAAAAATTTCATGCATACTTCTCAGTCACTCATTTGCAGATGTTTGAAGTTAAGCTAAAAATTGTGATTTCAAACATGAAAATCATCGAAATTGCCCGATATAGCAACATTCTAAGTGCGATTTAAAATCGATATCTCAACCGGTTGTCATGAAACTTTGGGAAAAGGTCATTACCAGTTTGCGAATCTTCGGAGAAACGCAAAACATTAAAAAAAATTCTGACACAAAAAATTGGGGTTTTCCCGGCTTTCAATCACTGTGCAACGGTCAAAAGTCTTGTAGTGCGGTACTTTGGTTTTTGGCTCGGCTGAGATGAACTTCTTTTGTTTTGTTCAACTGAAAACTGCGTACTTTGGTCACTCAAAAATGCTGCCGAGATTTAGCGGGTATTAAAAATATAAAAATGTATAAATCACTGTTTGGGAAAATAACGTTCATTGTTTCAAATAAAATTTTCAAAAGACTCAAACTTTTAAGGCTAAATTTTTGATAATTCTGTCTATACCCTATCAAAAAATACTTTGACTTCACAAGTCGTTACATGTATGGGCTTAATTCAGAAGTAAATGTCTTTTGAAAATAGGAAAAAAAAGAAAAGGGCCCACAAAACAACCTCGAGGAAGCACAGAGATAAATTGTACAAGTTCAAAAAAGCTAGTTTGAAAGCAATCAATCTGTTCGCATGTCATTCCGCGTCGAACACTCGACAGAAACGGACGCGCAAAGTGGTCGTTATATTGCAATCCGGTCCGTGTGTACGAATAGCCAAACAAGGGAGTGTATTATTCGCGCTAAAGGCCAACTAAATTGTGAGTTGTGTCGCTACGTTCTGTACCCGGCTCGCAACTTTGGCTGTATTGGTGCAAAATACCAGCTGCAGTTTTGATCTGTGCACAGTGAATAGATCTTTCGAGTTCAAGGCCATCAGTTGACAGTCGAGTCGTGTCGCTGTGCTGAGTGATCTCACACCCGGCTCACTGCTGGTGGCTGTATTGGTGCTGCTGAACTGGTGCTGCTGGCTGCTTTGGGTGCAGCTTCGAACGATCGGACAACCACTGCTGGAAGGAAGAAGTAAAGAGGTACGTGTTCTTGTCGGCGCTAGTGCGCTAGTGCGCTACATTTAGCGCAATGGATATAGATCCCTCGCCTCCCGTGCCACCATCCCCGAACCCCCCTGACCCTGACCCTTCTGTTACCCCCTCTCCTGTTCATTCTCCAGTCCCCCCTCGCCCCAGGCTTTACCCGGACGGATCTCAACAGGGCAGCTATACTGTTTATTTTCGTCCAAAGGCAGGAGTGAATTCAAAGCGATTAATCATACTGCAAATTTCAAAAGACCTGACGAAGGGGTACAAGGCCGTGACCGAAATTTCCAAGGTCCGACCTAACAAGCTCCGTGTCGTGGTCAGTGATCTGGCACAGGCCAATGCTATCGCTTGCTCTGAGCTCTTCACACGCGAGTATCGCGTTTACATACCCGCACGAGACGTGGAGATCGACGGTGTCATAACCGATTCGAGTCTGTCTGTCGAGTGTATCCTAAAAAGCGCAACCGGTTGCTTCAAAAATACCGAAACACAGGCGAAGATTTTGGATTGTAAGCAATTGCGGTCCATGTCTCTCGTCGGCGGTAAAAAAGTTTACACTCCGTCAGACTCGTTTCGCGTTACGTTTGCCGGATCTGCACTCCCTAGCCACGTGTCGATCGACCGGGTTCGTCTGCTTGTGCGATTGTATGTACCCCGTGTTATGAATTGCACCGATTGCAAGCAGTTAGGCCACACAGCCGCCTACTGCTGCAATAAGGCACGATGTAGCAAGTGTGGGGAGACTCATGCGGAAGATTCTTGCAGTGTTAATGCTGAAAAATGTTTTCACTGTGGGGAAAACCAGCATGAGCTCTCCACATGCCCGGTGTACATGCAGCGCAGAGATAAAATCAAGCGGTCACTTAAGGAGCGTTCAAAGCGTTCTTACGCTGAGATGCTGAAGAAGACCGTGACCACTTCTACAATAACATCGAACCCCTTTGTTCTGTTGCCCTCTGATGAAACCGATTCTGACGATTCATCAGCGGGAACATCTTATGCCAATCCTGGGGAGTCTATGAAGAGGAAAAATTTTTCTTCTCCTAAACTTCCCCGTAAAGGTCCTAAGATTTCCCAAAGTGTAATACGAACAAACCAAACAGTGCTGCGGAAAAACCGAAGCAAACTCCTCCTGGGCTTGCAAACTTAAAGTCCCAGAAGGAGTTCCCAGCACTGCCAGGAACATCTAAAACTCCAGTTTTTCCTTTTGCACATCCAGTTGATGAAACAAACTCTGGATTAGTGAAATTTTCTGACATTGTGGACTGGATTTTTGAAAATTTCAATGTACCCGATCCAATTAAAATTTTTCTTATAGCATTCCTCCCAACAGTTAGATCATTTTTGAAGCAGTTGACTGCCCAATGGCCCCTCCTTGCAGCGATTGTATCCTTCGATGCCTAATTCAACTGCGTATATGAAGGATTCTATCTCTGTCTTACAGTGGAATTATAAAAGTATTTTACCAAAAATTGATTCGTTTAAAGTTTTGATAAATAAAAACAAATTCGATGCATTTTCCCTTTGTGAAACTTGGCTTACTTCAAATATTGATCTCAACTTCCATGATTTCAATATTATTCGCCTTGATCGAGACACCCCATATGGAGGAGTACTTTTAGGGATTAAGAAGTGCTATTCTTTCTATCGTATTAACCTCCCCTCGATTCCAGGCATCGAAGTTGTCGCATGTCAAATGACAATACAAGGTAAAGAGCTTTGTATTGCCTCAATATATATTCCTCCCAGAGCACAGATTGGGCAACGGCTGCTCTTTGATTTAATAGAACTTCTTCCCTCGCCACGTTTGATTTTGGGAGGCTTTAACTCTCATGGTGTGGCTTGGGGTTCCCCTTACAATGATAACCGCTCCTCTTTAATCTATAACCTTTGCGATGACTTTGACATGACTATTTTGAACAACGGTGAAATGACACGTATCCCGAAACCTCCAGCGCGCCCGAGCGCTTTGGATCTATCCTTATGTTCGACGTCGCTACGGTTGGATTGCACATGGAAGGTAATCCTCGATCCTCACGGTAGCGACCATTTGCCTATTCTTATTTCAATTAATAACGGGTCAACTCGCATGCGACCAGTTGACATTCCGTATGACCTCACACGGAATGTCGATTGGAAGTTATACGAGGAAATGATTTCAAAAGCGGTCGAGTCGATTCAACATCATCCACCACTTGAAGAATACAACCTCCTCGCGGGCTTGATTCTCGACGCCGCGTTGCAAGCCCAAACGAAGAAATATCCTGGCGTAACGATCAAAGAACGGCCTCCAACTCCGTGGTGGGACAAAGAGTGCCCCGATGTCTACACACTAAGATCCGACGCGTTTTTGGCCTTCCAGAAGGGAGGTATACCTGGCGACTATTTACGGTATTCGGAGCTTAATACCAAGCTAAAAAGTTTGGCTAAAGCAAAGAAACGCGGATATTGTTGTCGGTTCGTGAACGAGATGTCGAGGGGGACATCGATGAGCACTCTTTGGAACACAGCCCGAAGAATGCGGAATCGCGTAACGGTCAACGAAAGCGAGGAGTCTTGAAGTAGGTGGATATTTGATTTTGCCAGGAAAGTATGTCCGGACTCTGTTCCTGAACAAAACATTGTTCGCGATGCGTCTCCGGGCCACGACGCGATAGAATCACCTTTTACGATAGCAGAATTTTCAGTTGCCCTCCTGTCCTGTAACAATAACGCGCCTGGGTTAGATAGAATCAAATTCAACTTGTTGAAGAATCTACCCGGCAATGCCAAGAGACGCTTGTTGAACTTGTTCAATAAGTTCCTGGAGAAAAACATTGTACCGCAGGATTGGAGGCAAGTGAAGGTGATCGCCATCCAAAAACCAGGGAAACCAGCTTCTGATCACAACTCTTATAGGCCGATTGCAATGCTATCCTGTATCCGGAAATTGATGGAAAAAATGATACTTCGTCGTTTAGACCATTGGGTCGAATCAAATGGTCTACTATCAGATACTCAATTTGGCTTCCGCCGTGCCAAAGGGACGAATGATTGTCTTGCGTTGCTTTCAACAGATATTCAGCTGGCGTATGCTCGCAAAGAACAAATGGCGTCTGCGTTCTTGGACATTAAGGGGGCTTTTGATTCCGTTTCTATTGACATTCTTTCGGGTAAACTTCACCGACTAGGATTTTCTCCAATTTTGAACAATTTTTTGCACAATTTGTTGTCCGAAAAGCACATGCATTTTACGCACGGCGATTTGGTAACTTTTCGCATTAGCTACATGGGTCTTCCCCAGGGCTCATGTTTAAGCCCCCTTCTTCACAACTTTTATGTAAATGACATCGACGAATGTCTGGCAAATTCATGCACGATAAGACAACTTGCAGACGACAGTGTAATCTCTGTTACAGGAACCAAAGCTGCCGATTTGCAAGGACCATTGCAAGATACCTTGGACAATTTGTCTGCTTGGGCTTTACAGCTAGGTATCGAATTCTCTTCGGAGAAGACTGAGATAGTAGTTTTTTCTAGGAAGCATGAACCTGCTCAGCTCCAAACACAATTAATGGGTAAAACGATCTCTCAGGTTTTGGTGCATAAGTATCTTGGTATCTGGTTCGACTCTAAGGGCACCCGGGGTTGCCATGTTAGGTATCTGATGAAGAAAAGTCAGCAAAGAGTGAATTTTCTTCGTACAATAACCGGATCATGGTGGGGAGCCCACCCAGGAGACCTTATAAGGCTTTACCAAACAACGATACTGTCTGTTATTGAATACGGGTGTTTCTGCTTCCGCTCCGCAGCAAACACACATTTGATCAAACTGGAGCGAATACAATATCGTTGTTTGCGTATCGCCTTAGGTTGCATGCAGTCGACCCATACGATGAGTTTGGAGATCTTAGCTGGAGTACTACCATTGAAAAACCGCTTCTGGAGCCTGTCTTCTCGTATTCTTATCAAATGTGAGGTCTTGAACCGTCCCGTGATTGAAAATTTTGAAAAGTTAATCGAAATTTATTCGCAAACCCGTTTTATGACATTGTATTTCAATCACATGTCCCAAAATATTAACCCTTCTTCGAATATTCCAAATCGTGTCGACTTATCAAATACTTCTGATTCTACTGTGTTTTTCGATACATCCATGATAGAAGAAACTTGTGGAATCCCGGATCATTTACGCGTGCAGCAGATCCCCAAAATATTTTCCAATAAATATCGAAACATCAACTGCGACAATATGTACTACACTGACGGATCACTTCTTGATGGGTCCACTGGCTTCGGTATCTTCAATAACAATTTAACCGTCTCCCATAAGCTCGATAATCCTGCTTCTGTTTACGTCGCAGAATTGGCTGCAATTCAGTACACCTTAGGGATTATCGAAAAAATGCCCACGGACCATTATTTCATCTTTACGGACAGTCTCAGTTCCATTGAGGCTCTCCGATCGATGAAAGATGTTAAGCACTCTCCGTATTTCCTGGGGAAAATACGGGAACATCTGAGTGCTTTATCCGAAAAATCTACTCAGATTACCTTAGCGTGGGTCCCTTCTCACTGCTCGATACCGGGTAATGAGAAAGCGGACTTTTTGGCTAAGGTTGGCGCAACAAACGGTGATATTTATGAAAGACCAATTGCCTTTAATGAATTTTTCGCATTTGTACGTCAGAATACGATCATCAGTTGGCAAAATTCTTGGACCAAGGGGGAACTGGGAAGGTGGTTACATTCCATAATACCCAAGGTATCGACGAACCCGTGGTTCAAGGGGTTGGATGTAGGTCGGGATTTCATTTGCGTGATGTCCCGGCTTATGTCCAATCACTATAGATTTGACGCGCATCTCCGTCGTGTTGGGCTCGGGGAGAGTGGTATCTGTGCCTGTGGTGAAGGTTATCACGACATAGAGCACGTTGTTTGGTCATGCCCTGTACACCGTGACGCCAGGTCTAGATTAATAGCTTCCCTGCAGGCCGAAGGTAGGCAGCCGGCTGTTCCTGTTCGTGATGTCTTGGCGAGCCGTGACCTATCCTACATGTCCCTTATATACGTTTTCCTGAAATCCATCCACGCCCCAGTTTAGTCCTATCCCCTTCCGCCTACATCCAACCAAACGACAAGAACACGTTAAGACCCCGGATCCGGAAACAGCAATCAGACCCGCACGCTACTCTCAAGGCCCGATGGAAACAACCCAATATGCCAGTCCGTAATATCTTGGCCCAGCAGCGGAACAAATTTAATATGCTGCTTTCCTATGGCAATGAAAACCATCAAACAGCAAACCTGTGCTTTTAATGCAAAATGTTCTAGCTTTAAGTTAGATTTAGTTTCAGCTCGTAGTCGGCAGCGAGGATAAAAAATTTACCACTTGAAGAATACAACCTCCTCGCGGGCTTGATTCTCGACGCCGCGTTGCAAGCCCAAACGAAGAAATATCCTGGCGTAACGATCAAAGAACGGCCTCCAACTCCGTGGTGGGACAAAGAGTGCCCCGATGTCTACACACAAAGATCCGACGCGTTTTTGGCCTTCCAGAAGGGAGGTATACCTGGCGACTATTTACGGTATTCGGAGCTTAATACCAAGCTAAAAAGTTTGGCTAAAGCAAAGAAACGCGGATATTGTTGTCGGTTCGTGAACGAGATGTCGAGGGGGACATCGATGAGCACTCTTTGGAACACAGCCCGAAGAATGCGGAATCGCGTAACGGTCAACGAAAGCGAGGAGTCTTGAAGTAGGTGGATATTTGATTTTGCCAGGAAAGTATGTCCGGACTCTGTTCCTGAACAAAACATTGTTCGCGATGCGTCTCCGGGCCACGACGCGATAGAATCACCTTTTACGATGGCAGAATTTTCAGTTGCCCTCCTGTCCTGTAACAAAATATTCTAGCTTTAAGTTAGATTTAGTTTCAGCTCGTAGTCGGCAGCGAGGATAAAAAATTTGCTTTTAGTTATTAAGATACTTTAGAAAGTAAGCTACCAGATATAATTGGCGCCGTTAAACATTGAATTGTATTTGTGCCGTGTCAAATAAACTATAGATGAAGAAAAAAAAAAAAGGTTCAAAATGGCATCTGAAGTCAATTTTTGGTTTCTGTGCTTCATCCCGATTACGAAAATACATATATTGGGTGGTTTTCCGCCATTTTAGGCTGTTCTCTAGATATCAGAATTCATCAGCTTGGATTTCAGAATGGCATGTGAGGTCAATTTCTGAACTCTGGTTATTATTCTGGTCATATCAAATTCGGCCGTTTTGGGCTGGAAACCAGAATTGAAAAAAATTCTAGGGGTTGATTTTTGGCTTCTGTGAATCCTTCCGGTCGTTTTAAGATGTTTTCTGGAAAAATTAGCCTTTCATTGTGTAGGACTACCTCCCCTCCTAAATAGGAAAGAGTGTCAAACCATCATTGAGACGTTTCTTGAAATCTGAAATCCTCCCTTTCTGAATTTGATTCGATTTGCTTGATTAGCTCTCGAGTTATGCAGACATTTGTGCTTCATTTGTCCCTTCCAGAGGAGGGAAGGTTGTACAACCACCATAGAAATATTACTTGCTTCCAAAAAAAACTTTCGCATACCAAATTCAGTTCCATCTGCTTGATTAGTTCCTAGGTTATACAGAAATTTGTATAGACATCTCCCAGCTGTGTGGGGTTAACACGAACGTACACGAATCCTTTCCTAAAGTCAGTCAAACGTGCGCTTCACATCAAACATCAATTTTACTCGATGCTTATGGGAAACAACATTCCACCGTTTGCTTAGACGTGCCTGTTCATCTCTACAATCATCGACAGCATGTAGTTGAACAAATAGAAATTGCTTAACTCTCTACTGAAAAGCTGATAACATTCTCATTCTTTAAGTACTCTTTCCGCTCACATCACCATGCAGTCCATTAGTTGTCCATAGCACACCGCTAGCTAGCGTGCGGTACAGAGTATACACTCACACTTGCAATAGTACACAAAATTACACATTAGATCGCAAAATCAAATAACAATTTCATGCATTTTGAGCGAATACGTAATTTTCCAACGAAGGAATTCCTTCAATAGCTAACCGAGTGATAAGCGTTTAAAATTGGACATGTTTTCGTCCCCTGTTCCGATTTTAGATTTTCATTTTACATCCCAATAGATCTTTCTTTAAGACGTAGTTCTACATCAATTCCGGCTTTCAACTCATGGATCTTTAAAATTGTTTCGATTTTGGCTCCATGATTTTTGTCTACTGTAGTCACAATAAAACTCAATATTATCGGAAAGAAACTTTTTTTATTCAACTTGAAAAACGGCTACATAATATTCATGCTTACACGTAACATTCACGGTGAACATGTGACATGAATCTTAGCGCGTCTTGAAGATAAGCCTAATAGGTCCACTCATGATTAATTACCCTCCGTAATTAGTCAACTGAAGAAGGGGAGCTGCCATTCGAAAGCTCACTAGAGGCAGCCAGTGAAGCATGAAACACACCACATCACGTTCCCGAAGGTTGAAGGTGTGTGGTGAGACGACGATGACGATGACGGGTTGAACAAGAAGCTCTACTGTCAATCACTCTCAGCGGGTTCCGTTTTCGACAATCTCTGTTAGTGGCAGACATTGTCAAAATGTGTCGTGCGATGACAGGAAATTAATGCCGATCAACCGCTTCAGCATATAACTCGAGCAGACGGTGAAATTCATTACAGTTGACATTGAATTTGTCAGTAGTGAGATGAGCGGCTTTGAAGATTTGCCAGTTCGACAGTTTGTACTAATGGAAACACACAAAATTGCTAATTAACATTCCTATATTAAAGTCACGAGACGACGAACGATGCGAAGACTCTAACTTCTAACTGTCACGGTCGACATACGGTTAACGAATGCCACCCATAAACGCAGATGCCGTAAAAACCGAAAACAAGAACCACACGCAGTCTACTCTCTCCGGATGATTGATAACCTCCAAGTGTATCATTCTCCATCCCATAAACACCCCTCGCACAGTCTGCCTGCCTGGTGTGCGAAATGAAAAGTCAACCCCAGCAGTTTAGCATATGTCGGTTCATCCCTATGCTCGGTCTCCGTCCACAAACGTTACCGCATAATCCACCACCATTTTTCGCACGCTCACTTAAGCATCATGTTGTGCCATGTCGTCTTACTTCCAGACATCATAGAAAATAACCCGAAAGCTAAAAACCGAGCCACCGTTGGACGGATGGTTGGTTGGTCGGTTGGCTGGGGTAAAGTGAAACGAGTGAGCTTGTTTTATTCAGGCAATCAATTTTCCTCTAAATCATTGTCCCAGCAGTGCCAGAAAGTGGTACCAGCAAGACTCCATTTTTCCTTGTCGTCGCTGGAGTCTTCATCGTCGTCATTCTGTGTGCTCTGTGACCCCCATATTCGAGTGATCAAGCCATTCTTCATCTGAGTAAAACGAGACCTCCTGTTCATTATCCGGCGATGCGTAGATGAATTCGAGATGGTAAAAATATGGAACGCATATTTGGAGTTAATTTAGGAATTTCATTAAATCCGGCGACCCTCTGTTCGAGGAAGTATTTTCAAATTTTACCCCTGTCCGCACGAGTAAATCCTTCACTGAAATTGGCTTCCGTAAGATCTGCTGGAACAACGAACCTTTTTCCATTTTCAAAAGAAAAAAGCGCATAATATCACCCCTTAGTCAGTCTATGGAACTCCGGGCGTGTGTGAATCCTTCTTTACATGGCTATTCAATGTCAACCGATTTCCAGCCTGGGGCCTTCGCTCTTCTACGCTCCAGCAGGACTCGCATTACATATTCATTCATTCATCAGCTCAAACAATTTTTCCCTTGCTGCTTCGGCTCTAGCCCTGCAATTTCTCAACGTCGGTCTGGCCGGAGTGTCTAGCGGTCGTGTCTGCAGGGCACCCTTGGTTCAAGGGAAAAAAAGGACGCAAACAACGACTATAAGTGGTGGCCGATTCTCCGCCCACTCGTACGTAGATGGGCCACATCTATTTCGGAACCAGCAAACCGTACCGGAGCGTTTCGTTTCGTTTAGACTTTGCCAAGAAATGGCAGCGAAAACATGCAAAACTGAAAGAGAACCGAATCCACCCGCAGATTGTAGAGCTTTTGGTAAAAATAGGAAAAATGAAATTGAGCGTACGTAAGCTTACCTAAGGGAGAAAGAAGAAAAAAAAACTCCCAGACCTCTGTCGGAATGAAATATACCGGAGATTGAGGAGACATGCATGGTCGAGATCCCGCCAGCCTTTTTATTATATTTATATTCAAATTTTATCAATCTATTTGGTAAACTACGTGCCGAGTGAGACGGAAATGGCGGTCTCGTTCGCCATACTGAGGGGATTTGAAGTATTATTGTTGAAGTCGTAGCTCGTGTCGAGCAATATTTGAATCACTCCTAGAGAGACTAAGTAAGATTACCTTAACCTTTTTCTAGCGGAAACCTAACACAACTCATAGTCCCAAAGTTCTGAAATCGTTTATTTAGCAACATATTTTAACCTCCACTAAGCAGCGGCGACAATGACTCGAAGCAAACTGAAAAATATGAAAATTTGGGCCAGGTTCAAAAACGTGACTATCAAGAATTCTTTTAACGTGCAACAAAAAACCAACAACAGCCAGAAGCCGGAAAATTTTTCATGAATTATAATGCCGGCAAATACAAAGCATCGGTTGTTGCCTTCATTTCCTTAGCCGCTCCGCAGGGAAAACGAATTGTCTCACGTAGTTCGGGAAATATATGTGAGTTACAAATTAAATCCAAGCAGGGAACACCATTTCCTCCCCAAGCCGAGCCTCGAGAAGGGGGAAAAATTAACGGAAAAACAAAAGAACGTGAGAGCACTTATTGTCTGCCACTCCGGGGAAGCAGCTTTTGTTGCACAAAACAATGAAACCCTTTTTTCGCTGTTTTTCTCGCAGCGCCTCAGGAAATAGGACCTAAATATTTTTTAACGTCTTGGGAAGGACTTTTAATTCGAAGTCGATATTTCTTTTTGGTGAAAATGTTAACAATTCAAATGTAAGGAAAAAGTAAAAAAACCTTCGCCGTTTAAATATTAGATTGAAACCGCTTAGTAAAATATTATCTTTCAATTATGGATAACTCTGTTGCATTTTTTTGTTCTCTAGCTCCACTCCAGTCACATATAAGTTGTCCTTTCTCACCATCCAAATCGACAACTACCGAGAGACGCGCGGAGCAGAAGCAATAATGCAATCCACCATCGCGTCAAAGAGAGGTGCGGGGCAAAAAAAACTTCCCGTCACGCTAAATGCATCAGGTACAACCGAGCCAGCATTTTCTCCAATCGGTTCCAATTGGTTGTGTGATTGGAGCTACCACCTTCTCCCTCAGCTGTCAGACCCATACCAGGCCGCCAAGTCGCACTCGAGCGACGACGATATTCCCGCTGGAAAATGCACAACCACGTACGAAGCTCTGACAAGCTAGTTTAGCCTCCGCGCGACTATCTTTTCTCCGGATCGTTCCTTGTTCCCAGGAGGCAAAACTTCTCCAGAGCTCTGCAAATGCTGTACCGGCACTGCACGAGCCGTTCGGATTCCAGAAAACAATTGCAATCGAGAATGCAATCAGGAGAAATGTTTCCTCTTTATCGAATCCATAAAAAAAGCCGGACAGCAAATCCGTGCTCGATTGCTGTAGGAGCAGAACGTCGTCTCTCTGCACTCGGTGTCACAACGGAGGAGTGTCCTTTCCGCCCTGATTCCGAAACGGGTGACAACCGGCGAGAGAAAACTGTCCACTTTAGTTGGTGGTGGACGATGCTTGTGCTCGCTATAATTCGAACCCATGGAATGCGATAGGTTTGGACGTATTTTTTCAACGCCTTTGTGGTTCCGAGCGGGCTCGGGTTGAGACAATGTGAGCAGTTGCAGCTAGGCTGACGTTTTTACAAGCGGTTTCTTTCTGTACCTGTGGTAAAATGCGCTGCTATTGCCTGGTCGGTAGAAATCGTACTGATTGCCGTTGATTTGAGTCAATTTCACCTTGCTCCGTGATTTTAAATTTTAATGGCAGCATCTGTTTGCTTTATTTCAAAGCAATTTTTCAATAAGTTATATCAGAATATTTGTTTTTCTTGTATCGAAATGAAATTGGCAGGCTTCAGGGATTGAAATTCACTTAATTTCTTGTTTCTAAATGGTGACCTATTGGTAAATCAAGTGTTAGCCTGTCGTGTTTTTGTATGTCATCTGTGTTATAGTTTGTCTACTTTTTGTTTTTTTTTTTCTAATGAAAATGCAACATTATTTTTAGAAAAGCTCTATGACTTGGCGGGCAACTTCTAATACCGAAGCAGCTGTTCCTGCGTTTAGCAAGAACAGCTCCTCATTGAGCTATTTCACCAAATTCAGCGTCTTCGAAGGTTTCAGTCCTTTTCTCACGCGGGCAATCGTCAACATCGAAATTACCGTGTTTAAAGCGACAGGTTGTTTCACTTAGAGCAGCATTTCCGCAAGTTTTTTTTAACTCTCGATGCACTTCAGTTGTTTCTTTTGAATGAAATGAAAAATAAAACACTTCCCGCAAATGATACAACAAAAAAATATGTCGCTTCAATAAAGTCACTGACGTGTTAAATCGGTTTGTTTACCATATGTTTGCCATGGTTCAACATGGTGATTTCAACTTTCACGTTGTGAGGCAGAGGACATCTAAAATTAATTGTGAAAATCGCGCGCATAAACTTGTACAAGTCATGAGGATATCAACTGACTAAAATGGAACACTAAAATGTCTTACGAAATGTGTGTTCGCGTTTCGCCCACCGGAATGAATTGATAAATATCTACACCCTTGAAGTATGGTGTCGAACCCTTTACGATCCGTCTGTTTTAGGTTGGCAAAAATGTTTTTAACTTGTTGATTACCGTTTCAAGTGAGCAGCTTTTTTCGATGCTGTATGGTTTAATTTTGTCCTAATGTGGGACCAATTGTTTCGTGAAATTTTTAAAATATTGTACACCCTGAGAATGGTCCCATTAAAGGACTGAAACGTCGGTGGTGATCGGAAAGCAATTAACACATTTCATCAGACTGCAGGACGTAATACCAAAACTCCTTGTATTGTCCATCAGTTCTAGTCGAAAAACACTGAAGTATTTTTCGACAGCGGTTGCCTCAAATCGTTACTTCATTCTCTAATGGTCGTTCTAGGATAGCGAGGAATCCGTGAGGAAAATGTGAGAGTTTGAACTTGAAACTTTTCACTCATTTCCACTGCTGAGTGGTAGAGTAATAATGTTGAGCATCATATCAAGTATATTTTAGTATATTTTATTTATCCAACGACACACAGATGGCTACGATACATAGATGACTATGCTGTTGAAAAGTTGTTCAAATTTGAAATTTGAACGGTTGTTTTTTCACATTTAACAGGCCTATTTTTGAGGTACTTCAAGAACCAAAAGACTTTAACTCGAAAATGTTGAAAATTATTCAAAATTTAAATCAAATAAATATGACATACATAGAAACATCATTCGTGTCCCTTTCTCTAGACACCTGCTTTAGAAAAAGATTCGCCCTGAATAAAAAGAATTTAAATATTTAATTATTATTAATTGAGCACAACGAAGTTTACTGATTCGAAATATAAATTCAGAAGGGTTAACTTCATTCAAAATAGTGTCAACATTTATCGTTCGAGATTCATGTACCAGATAAAATTCATTGTGCAGTATTTCAAAAAAGATATGATGAAAAAAGTGCGCCCTGGAAATACGTTTTTAAAAATCCATGTATGTAAATTGATCAGCTATTAATAGAAAAATAAGGAATTTTCTTTTTTCGTTGTAACGAGGGCTCTACATTTTCGGATCCCAACAATATAACTGAATATTTCGGACAGCCATTTTGATTCGAACAGTTTTATTGTCATTCGATTCCATTCGGCTACTGTCATCGAGCCACGATAAGCATTTTCGCTGTTGAACAGATTTTATGACGGTTTTTCCCCGTCTGGTGCTCATCGCATCATTTCGAAAGAAACTGATAACTGTCTCAATTAACTTTCAAACTTTCCTTAAGCGTATCACTTGAAATTAGCACCGCATCATGTCATTTGATGATATTTTTTTTATGCCGCACGACACAGTTTGGACAGTAATGACATCCAATAAATATGTCACGCGATGGGAAGATCAATAATTCGGATATTTTTTTGCTGTTGATCACCAGTGATTGAAATCTGCACAAAACATGATCTGAACACAATCTTGTTTGGTGCATTGGTTCCTCAAACAAGGCAGATACCCACATGAATAGACTATATCAGCCAGTGAAGTCAAACAAACAATGAGAACCACGTGTGTTCACTAATAACAAGAAATATTTCGTATGAAGGAAGGCAAAGAGAGTGCACCAACACCGACACTTATTCACTCGCTCTCAGACGACGATGTCAACGCATCTTATACTCGGTTTATATGTATTTAAAATTGTTAGAAGTGATTTTTTTCCATCGCTGTTGATCACTAGTACCCCGTAGCTGCTTCGGGTTATCCCCAAACTGGTGTTGACGCCCTCCGTTTCATATCGTGGTGATTTTTTAAGTCCCTCTCTCTCTATATGCGTGAAATACTGTATGGAAGCCTTTCTGTCACCGTTAGTGCTCATTGTCATTTTCAATCGACGCTTTCAGTTGAAAATCAGTCTTTTATTTTCAAACCCTTCAGCTGTCAAAATCAAAGCAAGATCATTCGAGTGGTTTTAATTTGATCTACAAATTGCTCGAAAATGTTATAAATGTATTTCAAAAAAAAGCGACGTGTCACAGCGTCACTATAGCCTGACAATTGTCAATTGATAATGATTTTGCCAGGTTCTGGTCGATATTAAATATATTTTCATAGGAAATAATTCAAAAACTGATTTTATATCTTTCTACTTCTACTATGCACTTAGTTTATGAGTTGTCCATAAACTACGACACATATTTACTATTTACTCCATATTCTTGGCATTATTTTTTTGAACACCCTATCGCTTCGTAGATGTAAGTTTATACAAATTCCTAAGAAGTTATGTAAAATCCAGCTCTCTCCAAAAAGTCAACGTGGCTTATGGATGATAGCTAATCGTGACGCTCAGAATGTATGGGAATACTGAACAAAACTCAATTCTGGGGATTTTACCTGAAAAGTTGTTAGTTATGATTAGAGTAACTTTATTCATCAGTAACGTATGTGTTATGTATAATCGCAAAAGTGTCTCATATGACATAAAGTGTTTTACACAAATTTAATTTTTTTGTTTTTTTTTTATGATGGCAGAAGACATTGGCAAAAAAGAAAACATTTTTGTTTAAAATGAGTTTACAAATATGCCCAATTGCCAATGTATACAAGAATTCACGAAAAATAAAATCCGTTTTTAGCATACTTTGTTTCCGTAACATTTCCTTGATTTGCGAATACTTTCCGATGCGATAGGAGTTTTTCTGATATCTCGAGCACGGTATTTACAGTCAATCAGGCAGTTCCGGATTGTTTTAGTCGTCACTTCTAGTTCAAGCTTCGATTTGATGGTTGTAGATATGAAGAAAGCATCTTTTTTACTAATTATAGTATTGGGCGGCCAGTGCTAGAATTAGTTTTCCTTTTCCTGTCTCGTGTTTGTGATTTATTTCGGTATTTCAGGATTTTTGTAAGTTTTACTTTACTCAATTTGGCGTAACATTATAAGATATAGCCTGATGAACCAAATTTCTCCAACAAATTCGCTATCTAATCGCGTTTCTCCAATCCCGCGGGTATCCAACGCTTGCCAGATCTTGCTCTATTTGCCAGCGAGTTGCTCCAGCACGTGATTCATCCTCCGCTGCCACACACCGTCCTCCTGTGTGCGGAGATTTTGGAAATTACTCATATTATTGATCTTGTAATAATATATCTCAACATAGATAGAACGAAGTAGACAGAAACAGGCCAAAATAACATCGCCAAACGAATGACAGTGTGCATCTCTTTGATGCGCGAGCATCGATTGGCCATCCTTTTCTTTGTATGAGAGGCGACGATTGTTCCACATTTACGAGCGAAAGCCTACTGTGACCAGGGTTGATATTTGTTGACACTCTTGAGTGAAAGAGAAAAAAAGCATCCTTAAACGTTATTTTTTTACAATCCTTTCAGAGTTCTCCCTTCCCGCTTTTTGCATGGAAGTGAACTGTCAAAACACCTAATAGTATTTCATGCGATGGAAGCAAGACAACAAAATCAGTTTATCAGTTAAGGAAGATCGTCAAGGCATCGGTCAGTGTCAGTGAAAAAGTATTTCGGTGAGTTCATTTTGATTGAGTGGACTGTTTGTTTTTCTTTTTCGCTTTGAAGTGAAGATCATTTGGTTGGATTTGTCGTCAAATTTTATACGGTAACCGTGAACGATGTGCGCGATCAATTTCATCAGAGTATAACAGCACGTTACTAGGACGAAAATCGAAGTGTATTTGAAAGAGTGCTGCGATCATTGGAAGTGAAAATTGAAAATGATAGGCTGTAATTTTCGAAGAATTTTGCTGGGGAAAATGACTTTTATCAGCACTGACTGTGACGCACGCTAATGTAATTTTCGTTTTCGCGGTGTAGCTACACTCAAACGACACTTTTGATACCGTAAATGTTTTATTTGACTTTTTGGACTACCCTTTTTCTGTCTCTGACTACACATTTTTTGTCTCTGACAACACCGGAAAAAAGCAGAGTGTACTGTAGGAAGTTACCAACACATTCACACGTATGTGTTGAAACTGGTTTGTTTTGGTTCTCGTTCCACGTGGTAAAGTGTCAGGTAAATTTTTTTTCAGCACATTTGCGAGATGGACATAAGAAATGGAAACGTGACAAAATGACGAGTGCGATAACGACCAAAACAAAACGAATCGACAGCTATCCCATTATTACGCATACCAATGCAACGACACTGAAAATGTTTCATTTGAAGCTGCAAAGTATAGTCCGGAAAAAGTGTAGCTACACCGCGAAAACGAAAACGACATAAGAAAGCGAAATCATTGTTGTTGCTTGAGGCACCTTTCGTGAAATCTTTGTCCTTTCTCTGCTCTGTCACTGTTTTCGATAAATAGTCATAATTTCGGAGAACTTGTTCACACAACAGGGTGCGTGTGGTATTTCTGAACTGGAAAATCAAATTACTAAAATTATAGGAAAAGTCGCATGTTTTTTTGATTACTACAGATATTCGCTTCCAAGCCACGGTCTGATGAAGTCATCAACTGCGAGATTTCGCACCTAAGTAAAGCGATTGTTATGTGAGAAGCTCGTTTGATATACCGTTTAACGATATTCCATAGTAAATAGTCCAGAGGATTGAGTACAGGACTGCTAGGCGGCCAAACTTGCTTCTTTTGAATCTTTGAAATATTTTTCTTAAGGTATTTTCTGCATTTTTATGGCATTGTCTTAGAAATGTATGCTGCTGCATTTGTTTCCCAGGTCTCTTAAATACGAAATAGCTTTGATTCTGACCCTTGATAGATGCATGTCTCTGCGCAAAGAAATTCGACAACCTAGAGAAAAAATACTCTCATATGTCGCCGTCTGTTTATTTTGACAGTTCTTTTATTCTTTAAAAACGCCTATAAGCATCAGCTAAACAGTGTAGCCAAATATGTTACGATCTTGCTTTTCCTGAACTAAATGTAGCGTCTTATAATTCAGTCCAGAAATATGTCTTATATCAAATGACAATTTCTAGAGGCATTCCATGGAAAATAAATAAAAATAAATACTTTTTTTAGGATGTTTTTTCCGTGCACAGTTGTTCCCAATTGATAAAGTGGTCATTCTACATTATCAGTTCTTCATGTAAAGTCACGACTGCTGTGTCAGAAGGGCCTATCCAAAAATGTGACTGATGAATAAAATATTTTGTATCAATAAAACGACTTGTTTGATTAAAATGGTGTCTTTAGCAAAGTTGTAGGTAATAAAATTGCGATTGTAAAAAAGTATATGCACCGTAAATTTTTTTTTTCTGGGCCAAATATTCCAAATTGTCACAAAATCTAAAATATCTTAAAAAGTACCTTTTTTAAAATCTAATTTTTGTACGCATTGAAGACGAAAATATGTATTTAGCGTGCTATCAGATTGATTGGGCAGTTTCTCATCAAAAGATGTGCTCCGTTTGAGTAGCAGGCTAAGACTAATTGGTTTGGATTTATTAAAATTATATGAGTGTACAATAGATCGGTTTTGTGTGTGGATTGGTAGAAAGAATATCGAATGATATAAACGGGAACAATAGTGTGTCCTATATAAAAAGAATGTTGCACGTTCATCGTAGTGCTCTGAGTGTCACACCAACCATCGACGCGACGAAGATAGTGATGATGATGATGATGTTGATGGTGACGCTACAGTACTCCCCTCCTAGACTAGGTTCCATCAGCGGTAGCGAAGTGGAATAACAACTTGTCGACCCGAACGAGTGACCCTAGTCGGTGGATCCGTAGTGGGTGTTGTAGCGGCTGGGCCAGGACAATTTGTTTGTTGTTGCTCTTCCGGTGTGTAGGCGGGTTTTAGTCGATCCACGGAAACGTTGACTGTCCGCCCTCTTATATTGACTTTAAAGAACTTATTTGATCGGCTTACCACCTCGAACGGCCCTTCGTATGGAGGCGATAGTGATGGTCGCACTGTATCGTTGCGTACAAAGACGGTCTTGCACGACTGCAGGTTTTTTTTTTATAAAATATCGTTTATTTAGTCATAGGGGTTTGTAATTTTTAACATTAAATATAAGTTATTCCTCTAAACTCAATGCAAAGTCTAGCGCAGTTGCATCAATTCTCTCATTTTCATTTACAAAATTTACATACTTTACAAAAGTTTTCAAAACGTCATTTCTGGTCGTCGTTGGCACGTGTTTCAAGGTTGGTCGAATTAATTCATCAAACGAGAGTCTCTGCCATCCGCCAAGGCTCGCCGATATTTTCCGCTGCAACTTATCCCACACTGTGGTTACTCGTGGGCACTCGCAGAATTTGTGCTTCAAATCTTCGACACCAACCGCGCAGTGTTGACAGTTAGAGTTGCTTGCTCGCCCGATAACGTGCATTAGTCTTCGGTGTTCCGTCTTCTCGTTCACGAGTAAGTAAAGGTCACTGCGTTGGCTCGATGTTAGCCGATTTGACGAAATGTTTCTCCATATTGTTTTCCAGTTGACGCCTGGGAGATTACGCTCTACTCTTGGAAGCTCGGTTTGTTCCAGGTAGAAGTTATGAATGAGAAGGCTGGAGGGGTTTTCTTTGATGTGGTTTGGTAGTAACTGAGTTTGATGAGCCAAGATTTTGAGACAAGGGAGTTCGGTAGGAGGAGGTATGTTTTGGGAGAGGAAGGATTGATAGAAGGGAAGCGAATCTTTTTCCTGTAGGTGGCGATTTATAAGTAGTGCTTGCATTTGATACCTGGTAGCTGCAACTTTAGACCTCCGTTTTCTCTGTTGCGCGCCAGCTGCTGCATTGGTATACCAGCAGGTAAACCACGAAACAGAAATCTTCCCATTAATGCTGTCAGTTTTGCCGTATGCATACATTGCGGTGAAATTATGGATGCAAGGTACCAGACCTTTGCCGTGATGAACGTGTTTAGTAGAATAACCTTCTGTTGTAGGTTCAACGTGCGCATGCTATGCAGCCAAATCAGTTGGGAAACTTTGGACAGTAAAGAGTCCCAGTTCAGCTTCACCATCTGTCGCATTGAGTTTGCGAAGAAAACTCCCAAGACTTTTACTTTGTCGTTAGTCTGTAACCCTGGAATCATTAACGGGTTTCCATTGATAAACCCGACATCAATAGCTTTTTTGTCGATTTAATTTTGCTCCTGCTGCCAATTCAAAGCTGTCGAACAGCTGATATATACGTTCGATTACTTGTGTTGAGGTTGCGATCAATGTAATATCATCGGCATATGCGACACACAGGTCACCATCACATGCACGCTCCACTCGTTTAAGGAGAGGGTTGAGATAAAGCACAAAAAGCAGCATCGACAACGGATCTCCCTGACGAACAGATCGCTCAATCCGAAACGACTGCGAGAGGCGTCCGTTTACCAGTAGCCGTGAAGACAAAGCATTGTTGATCCGAGAAAGCCAGTCTGCGAAGCTCTGGTTGATTCCCAGAGAAATTAAAGTTTGATGTAGGAAACTGTGAGAGACCCGATCGAAAGCATGATCGAGATCGAACGATATCATCTTTCCTTTCTGTCTCCTTGCATTTAATTTGGCGATACGATCTTTAAGCGAGAGTGTTGCCTGAAAAATTGACCGATCGTGATTTGAGCACTTTTGTGCGTCACTCAATACTCGATTCGTACGCAGCACGTGCTCTAGACGTCTTTTCATCACGCGGGACAGTATTTTGAAGTCTACGTTCAGCAAGCTGATCGGACGATACGCTCTTGCCGTTCCATCGTCGCATTTCTTTTTTGCTAACACGATTGTTCCGTCGGCGAACTCAGTGGGGTGCTCATTAGTCATTGCTTCGTTAATCACGAAGTAGAGTTCTCGATAGATGATGTCGAAAGTTCGTTGATAGAACTCTATTGGCAGTCCATCGATGCCTGGCGACTTGCGTTTTTGTGACATTTGGACGGCACATTTTAGTTCGTCGATGGTGATCTCTGCCATCAGCGCCGCATTGGTTTCATCGTTCTCTGGAATTATTCTCTCCGAGTCAAAAACATCGCTCTCGTTTCGTCTCACGTCTTCCCTCGCATGAAGATCCCTAAAGTAGTAGTACATATGTTGTTCGATTTATTGGGAGTCTTGTATGATTTCGCCTTGCTCGTTTTTCAGTTTTGTGATGGTTGTTTTTTTACGTCGTCTATCACCCAGCTGAAAAGTGGATAGGGTTTCTCCTGCCACAAACGTCTCATTGATGCAGATGAAATTTTGTGTGAATCGACGCTGTAACGTGAGCAATTGTGCTTTAACACGATTGATGGTAACCAACATGTTTGGATTTAGATAATATCCATCATACGCGATTCTTAATTGTGTGTACAGTCGTTGGTGCTCTGTGTGGAACATTCTGAAAGCCTCATTCGACTTCCAGCGGAAAAAGGTTTTAATTTTTGGTTTTGCAAAAGAAATCCACCACGCCATCCAGCAAGGAAATTTTTTCGCTGGCGAGTCCAAAACTGCCACCGGTGTTGGAATTGATCGATATTTTCAGCAGTCAACAGATGAGGGCGCAGGGACCAATACCCGCGGCCTTGTTCGCGGCCGAGATTGGGAAGGCATATTCGAGCCGATAGCGCTTTATGATCTGAAAAAGAGCATACGTGCGTGGCAGCGTTTCGCAGCTGCTCGCATAGGCCAGTACTAACGTAAATACGATCGAGTCTAGATGCCGCGTGATGAGATATGTAGGTTGGAGCATGAATTGTAGGGTACAGTTTTATCCACAGATCGTGCAGCTGTAGTTGGCGTATGGTGGCTTGGAGAGCTGGGCTCGAGTTTGCACTCGTAGAGTCGCATGGACGGAGAACGCAGTTAAAGTCTCCAGCAAGGATGACATGTTCCGTGTTGTGTCGAAGATAGTATGCGATGGTGCCGTTGAAAAATCTTTCTCTCTCCGCCCGAAGCGCTGTCCCCGATGATGCGTATATATTACAGAGAGTCGTGTTTTGTACTCGGAGAGCGATGAGTCGGCCGTCTAGGCTCTTCTCTACATGCGAAAAATGTATGTGGTCTTTAAGCGCGATTGCTGTTCCTCGTCTCGCATGATCCACGTTTGAGATGACGTTGAAACCAGGAAACGAAAGCTGCTCATTCTCCACCTCCTGTAGAAAAACGATATCTAGTTCTTTACGTCTTTCGTTCGTACGAAATTCCGAAGTGCGTCGGTTTTCGTTGCATTCGTGATGTTGTTTATGTTGATGGAAGCAAGATTGTAGCTTGAGAACTCAGCCATTAAGACAAAATAACGCTCCCATCTCTCGAGCCATCGTCGTCTCCGTCTCCTACGCAAGGTTTTTTACCTATGTTTCGAGTACGAAGCTGTCTTCTTGAGTTGGACGAACCAACGGACGAATCAGTTTCGCTTCCGTCAGTTTTATCACCATACGTCTTACGTATAATTCCTCCACCAGCGTGAGATTGTTGACCTGTAGGAGAAGTCAACGACCCGCCGACTGGGGGATGAGATGGGTTCGTATTCGAAGCTAACGTGGGAAAATTTTGTTCAGTGAGGATTGGTGGATGCTCTGCTTTCTGCTGATACCGGTGGGGAATTTGTTTCGGTGGCGGCATTCTTTCCGACGGCACCGAGTTTGTAGAGGTTGGTTTAGTACCGGGCGAGGCGTGGATTGAGTTCGGGGTGGCTTGTTTCACTGCTGGAGCGAGTTGCTTAATTTTTTGCACAGCGATGGAGGCTGGGCTCATCTGTTTGGCGGCATCGGCATAGGACTTTTGCACGAGCAATTTTTTATTTTGCACACAGGTAGCTCCAATATGGATGTACTCGCGGCAATGTCGACACGTCTGGCGCTGCCCATAGTACGCGACTTGAGTCAGTTCCCCGTCTATGGTCACCCACGATTCTATGTTTTGTTTTACGCCCATCTTAGCAGTTCGAATACCCGTTGAAATGCCAGGAAAGTCGATATCGGTCCCGTATTGCTGTTCTCGAATTGCGATGACATCACCGTATCTGCCCAAAAATTCAGCAATTTTCTGGTCCGTCACATCTTCAGACAGATCGTAAAGTCTCACCTCTACTGCTCCATCCTCTAGGGTTATTCTCACCGGATATTTTTTACCATCGACTGTAATCTCGTGTTTATTGTCATGTTCTTCACATATTCGCTGCGCCAACGTTAAATCTACGACTTTCACGAAGGAGGCACCGAGGGTTCTACTGTTCTGGATCCTCAACACTTCACCTTGCTTTAGACCCAATACGGTCGCACAAAAACGATGTATTTTGGCATTGTCCGGCTTTTTCGGCACGTTTGCAAAATCTATGCGAAAGGTATTCTCTCGACGGCCCATGGCAAAGTCGTTTGGACGCACAGCGACACTAAACGGCTCGACGATGAGCAAGAAGAGAGATCAGAAGACACAGTTGGCACTGATATCGATAGCTTGCGTTTGACTTTCACAGCACGGTAGCGAAAACGCGTGTGTTCAGTACGGAAGTTGTACGCTCACTAGGTTCTGATGAACAAAAACTTTTCGACTACCGTGCCATGCAGTCTCTTTCGGGCGCAAATTCCGCATCGCTTTGCGCAAGTTAGTGACAAATTCAGCTTCGTTAGGTTTCTCCGGATTGTCCACGAAAAATTCAGACGGTATTCGAAGAGTGGTTCCGTAAACCATCTCGGCAGGCGACGCCTTGATGTCCTCTTTATGGGCGCACCGCAGACCAAGCAGTATCACTGGCAGATGTTCGCTCCAGTGATCGGGATCGTGATAAAGGATTGCAGATTTTAAAGTCCTGTGCCACCGTTCGATGATGCCATTTGATTGTGGGTGGTATGCTGTCGTGCGTAGGTGGGCTGTTCCAAGCAAGCGGTTTAGCTCGGAGAACAAATTTGACTCGAACTGTCGTCCCTGGTCGGTCGTGACGTAGTTTGGGGTGCCAAACCGTGCAATCCACCCGGTGAATAAAGTCTCAGCTATAGTTGGAGCAGTCATGTCCGGAATTGGGAACGCCTCCGGCCAGCGAGTGAACCTGTCGATGGCTGTGAGGCAGTAGCGGTTGCCCTTACTTGGAGGGAAAGGTCCAACAATGTCGATATTTATGTGTGAAAATCGACTGTCGGGCGCTGAGTACCGAGTCCCAGGTGATTGTATGTGGCGAGTCACCTTCGAGCGTTGACACTGCAAACAACTCCTGGCGAAAGAAATGCTGTCTTTCCGTATGCTCGGCCAAACGAATCGCTCTGTCATCAGTTTAGTCGTTGCACGCGTGCCAGGGTGAGAGAGGTTGTGCGTTGCTTTTAGTGCGGTATTACGAAAGCGTTTCGTAACGTATGGGCGAATACGATCGTCTAAGCAATCACAAAACAGTTGTTTCGTACTGCCTGGAACGGTGAAAGCTTTTAGCTTTAAGGAGGATTTAGAATTACCTTTCAAAATGTTTTGAAGTTCATCGTCGGTCCTCTGGTCATCGGCTAGGGCGCTGAAGTCGAGCGAAGGCAAGGCCTTGAAGGCTCCGATGCGGGACAGCGAATCGGCGACGATATTCTCCCTGCCGACAATGTGCCGGATATCCGTCGATCCGTCGGAAGCCTTGTCGGACTTTTGGTGAAACGCAAAGATGATCGGCTTATGGTCGGTGTAGATGTGGCAGTTTCGTCCTTCTAATATGAACTTAAAGTGCCGCACTGCTAGGTAGATCGCAGTCAGCTCGCGATCGTATGTACTGTAGCGAAGCAGAGTTTTATCGAACTTTTTGCTGAAAAATCCCAGCGGCTGAACTCACCATCAACGATTTGGTGTAGCACTGCTCCTGCTGCAATGTCGGAGGCACCGACCCAAAGGGACAATTCAGCGGATTTGGAAGGGTGCGCTAATAGAGTTGCCTGAGCGAGTTGTTGTTTGCATCGCTCGAAGGCTGCGATATTTTCCTCTGTCCAAACTAGCGGCGAACGATCGTTGCGTTTGTTGCCCGGGGTCATTTTCAGCAACGGGATTTGGGCTTCGATGGCGTTGGGAACAAATATTCGATAGAAGTTTATCATGGCAAAAAACTCTTTAATTCCTTCACTGTAGCTGGTTACTTGATGTTCTGAACAGCTTCTACACGTCCCGGCAAGGGTCGGATACCTGCGACGGAAACGAAATGTCCCAGAAACTCCAGCGAGTCCCGTCCGAATTCGCACTTGGCGACGTTTATCGCAAGATTGTACTGTTTGAGCCTTTCAAACAGTTGGCGTCCAGTTTGTCCGGCGCGAGACGTCGGGGCCTGGCATAAACTGGTTGACCGGTCGTTACAATCCGGTGCACGATCGAAGATTGGCTAACTGTTCCCGGAGGTGCTAACCGAGTGATACTAGGGAATTCTGCCAGTATGCTGGCATATGGTGACACGGCACTAAAAGTCTTTATTGAATAGTCGCTAGTGAGAGTGAGGGAACCGACCGACTCGAGGCGAGTAGTATTGTCTATAAGGCGGTTTCGTTTCGAATCGATCAACAGATCAAAGTTGCATATAAAATCTGCCCCGATTATGCCCGACGCAACACCGGCGATAATAAAAGTCCACAAAAACTCGCGGCGGAGACCGAGATTAACTTTAATTAACACCTCACCGTACACTTCAATAGCAGTCCCATTTGCGGCGTACAATTTAACTGCTGATGGTTTCACTTTGTCTGATTTCATATTTATCGGCACCACAGACACGTCAGCGCCGGTATCGATGAGAAATTGCATAGATGAAGAAGAGTCTGAAATTTTTAGGCGATAGATTGCGGCTGTGTTGAAAACTTCACTAATTTCCCACACAGGACCAGCAATATGGCGTCATTGCTGGTTGGACGAGGACTGCCGGCCGTTGGAGCAGGGTTTGCGACACCGGCGGGCATCGTTTCCGAACGTTCGATGGTACCAACACAATCCTACTGATGGTTCTCTCTCGCGACAAGAATTTCGCTGCTCAGCTACACGAGAATGTGAACGAGACCGACCGCGAGCATTCCTCTGACCGGGCAGCACTTTTTCGAGTCGTTTGGTGAGCTCAGCGATCTCACGTTTCAACTCTTGGATCGGATTGATGGCTGCAGTTTCCATAACGCTGGAGGACGCCATCGCTGAATGTTGTCCATTGTATTCGACGACGTTAATTTTTCGTAGGCCCATTGAATCCACAATGGCGTCGGCGATGGTGGTTTTGTCTGCCGCGTTTCCCTTTGAAGCGACTACCGCAGCTTGTGCATGTGGCGGCAGTCTGGGCGCCCACAGGTCTAGCAACACCTTGTCCCCGAGGGAATCGCCAGCCACCCGTTTCATCTCATTGTAGAGTTGATTGGGTTTTAGATCCCCCAGAGGCATGTCGGACAGAACACGTTGCAGACGGCGTTGCTGACTATCGGCAAAGTACTCGATCAGCTTCGCTTTGATGTAAGTGTACTTCTCGGCAGCAGGAGTGGCCTCGATAATCGACCGGAGCTCGGACAATTTGTTTGGTGGCACTTGTGCCATCACGATATTATACTTGCGGGAATCCTGGAACCGGGATGGGAACCGATTCCCGATGCAGCGAACCAGAATTCGAGCGACATGAAATATGTCTCGATGCTCGTGTCGGCCATGCTGGGCGGATTGAGCCGCGGCGCTTGTATCGACTCAACGATGGTTTATTGTCCTCCGTCGTCATTTTGCGTTTGCACTAACCGACCGTAAAACTACTTCGGACTGGCGATTCTCGGTACCCGTAGTCAAAAAGAAAGATCAGCGATTTCGTGCCCGATCACGTCGGGGTCACCACTTTAGCGTGCTATCAGATTGATTGGGCAGTTTCTCATCAAAAGATGTGCTCCGTTTGAGTAGCAGGCTAAGACTAATTGGTTTGGATTTATTAAAATTATATGAGTGTACAATAGATCGGTTTTGTGTGTGGATTGGTAGAAAGAATATCGAATGATATAAACGGGAACAATAGTGTGTCCTATATAAAAAGAATGTTGCACGTTCATCGTAGTGCTCTGAGTGTCACACCAACCATCGACGCGACGAAGATAGTGATGATGATGATGATGTTGATGGTGACGCTACATGTACTACTACCTATCTATCAAAATTTGGTGATGGTAAAATTAAAAACAAAACAGTTATGAACGTTTGAATATTTAATCATTTTCACTCAGAACTTATTTTTTCTGTTGTTGTTATAAAATACCGCTAAGATGATAGAAATCCAACGCGCTGGTTTTGTGGTATGATTAACTATTTAATTGATCATACCTGCCACGCTGTCATACCTACCTATATTATTTCCCAGCCAAATAGCTGCTATAACGCAAAAGTTTAACTTATTACTTGGACCCACACCTCAATAAGATAAATTTTATGTCTGATGGTGCTGCGTCACAGTACAAAAACAGAAAAAAAATTGCAAGCCTGTGTAAATTTAATTCAAATTATGGGATTGAAGCCGCAACATGGCATGGTAAGGGTCCTGCGACGCTATTGGAGGTACAATAAAACGTATGGCTAGTAGAGCAAGTTTGGCAAAACAACGTGAGAATCCAATAAAGAGTGCCAAGGAGCTTTTTAGTTGGGCAAATACTCGAAAAGAACAAGAGTTAACCAAATTAGATTTTAGTTTCGTTTCAACTAAAGACTATGAAGCTATGGCTTCACAGCTCAATGAACTCTATAGTAGTGCAATAGCAATTGGAGGGACTCAAAAATTTCATTCATTCATTCCTGTATCAAAAAGTAAAATTAAAGCAAAATTGTATTCAAACTGTGATTTTCCACAAATGCGCAACACTTTGTCAATAATGAGTTGAATGAAACCACTTTTTTCATACACTATAGTACGATTATAGCCTCAATGATTTTTAACAATTGATAAGTCAATCAATCATAGAGCTAAACCAAGGGTACAGGCTTGAACCCCATCGGAAACAGACTTCCTGTGCACGTACTTTTTTCTCAAGTGACGAGAGAAATCTTTCTCTCGCTCGTAGAATTTCCATGTACGTGCGACGAGACGAGACAACGTCACATGCGATTTGCAGGTTGCTCTTTCGCTTCTCTTTCGGTTAGGATTGCGATGCGCAAGCGATGTTTCGAGCCACTACGAATTGAGCGAGACGCCTGTACTGTACATACATGATACAGCTCGTGCGCCAGAGCTCGTGAGACTTTCTCGTGTACCAGGCTAAAAGTAATACTTACTTTGTGCGGTTCTGTTAGGGAAAGTCAATTTTATTCGATTTAAATGGAACTTTGCACTCGTGTTTGACTTGGCAAACTATGTATTTTTTTAAACTTTTTGGGCCAGAGTGAATTGTTAATGAAAACTTGATCTTGGTTAGCAAAAAATAAAGTAAAATAGTAAATTTTTTTCAAAGCAACCCACAGTGGTCTAAACTCAAAAAACCGTGATCGTTTTAGATTCGACTGTGAAATATTGATTGTATGTACCCAGTGTCTTCAGCAAGTTTATTCCATATAACAAGGCCTTTCTTTTGGCATTTTCGGTTTTTTTTATCAATCCTCCTAGTAGTTAGATGTAAAAACTTTTTTTTCTAATTTTCAAAATACCAGATTGCTTTCTTCAGCAAAGTTGTAGGAAAATATATAAGAAAAAGAATTGCTGAACACTGTAATCTTCTAACTGTACGTCTGATATGACGAAGCAGAGTTTTACGAGGAACATTCCTCAAAATTAATTTTTCGGCCATAACTTTTTCTGTAATCGTCGAAACAATTCAAAATGTTCTAAAATTTTGTTCATTCTGCTAAACCTTGCATTTTTGTAGAATATATTGGTTTGCTATTTTTATTTGTTGTAAAGATGTTTCTAGTTTTTTTGCTGAAAATAACCATATTCTGAGTCCATATTTCTGCGAAGGTTGCAGATAGTAGCAAACCAGACTGTATGCATTTGAAAGTTTGTCAAAAGAAATGTATTACTCATAAGAGTTCAACTGTTTCTAGTTGTATCCAACCGAGTACTGAATGAAAGGAAAACACCCCTCAAAATTAGTTTTTTGTCCATAACTTTTTCTGTAATGTTTCGACGATTCTTAGATGTTCTAAGATTTTGTTCATTCTTCTAAACTGCCCATAAATGCATAACAGTCCCATGTGAGTTTTCATCACTTTTGAGATAAACCTTAGAAACTTCTTTACATTACGTGTGCTCTCGAAAATTTACAACAAAAGTTAGGTTTGTTGCTAAAATAATGAAAAAAATATTGATTCTGGTCAGGCCCACGTTACAAACAAACGCATAACCGGCTCAGAGCTAAAACCAATTAGCAGAAAATCATGGTAACTTTCATTAAAAGACTAAATAAAGTGTACTGATCGGAACAACAATGACCTTATTGCATATAAAATATTCTGCACAATTATATTCACCTCGGATGAATGCTTATTTTAAATTTTGTGTTTCTTTGATTGAATCCATAGGAAGGAAAAAATGCTATGGTTTACCTGCGTCTACTGCGTTTTACTCAGTTGTACGTTTTTGGCAGTGTGACTCTTATGCGTTTATGGGCAGTAAACCTTATAAACAAATGCTTTGACAACAAAAGCTAGTCGAACTTTTCGATTGAAAATGTTTACTTAAACCTCTTAAAATCATAAACTTTATTTTTTTCTTGGAAAATTACATCTGGTTTTCTTCCGTTTTTAAATCATTTTTAATAAATACTTCAAATAGTTAAATATTAGGGATAATATTTTGAGTCATGAATAAAAAAGTCCCTGCTGTGCTTAAAGATGCTAAAGCACCATTTCAAATTTAACTTTTTTCTTCAAAATGCAATTTTTTACACTCACTTTAATTGGTCTACAAAGTATTTTGCTTAAATTAACCCGAAAGTATTTTTAAATCATGTGAACGGGAAAGGGTTACAAAATCGGATTTCTCAGTTCTTTTTTCTCAAAATAAGTTATTTAGATAGACATTTTAGTCCAAAAAGTGCGATGCCCGCCTCCACCCAAATCATGAGAGCATGAATGTTTTGCAAAATGTTTAATTTGATTTTTTTTATAAATGTTTACCTTCAATAAAAATATTTACAATTTATTCCACCATCCTGAAATTTAAACCAGAAATTTTGTTATAACTTCGGATTTCTTCGAAAAGAAAATGAGAAAAAAAATAACTCTTAATTTTTGTTTGTCAATTAAGATAAGGTGTTTGTTTATAATTTATTTTGACCAAAAAAGGTTTTATTGGGGTGTATTTTTTTATAAGCATTATTAGTTCCCTGCAATTCATTCTCAGACAGTTTATTTTGTACAACTGAAGGATTCTGAGCTACAATGCTTTGAATCAAACATATACCAAAATACTTATGTTCTTTTAAAAATATTGAAACAATTGCCCGCCCGCGAAAAATATTCAGTTTGTTAAGTCAGGTACGTGTGCTGAGATTCAGCCAAATCAAAAATGGTAGATATTCGATGATGATAGGACATTTGGCATGATAACACTCAGGACTCAAATTGACGCAGACTATCTTTCTAGGATTAACACTCCGTATTTGACGAGTCGAACGTTGAAATGGTTGAAATTCATTCATAAATTCCATGTTGCACATTATAAAACATATATTTACTAGATAATATAACACCGTAGCATTGAATTGCATTTTCGTCTCCGGTATCGAAAGCATCATGTATCAGCGACATGATTCGAGCAACGCGTCTCCCAGAGTTACTCAAAGATTTGTGTCTTCGATACAGTATGAGCCCTCAGACCCTTCTGGAGGTGCATTAGTTGAAAAATTTCATAAAACAATATTACTAAGATTATTACAAAAGTTCACATCGTTGCACAAGGTAATATTCCCCTAACAGCAAAAAAAGAGCAGATTACTATAAATACGAGTATATATAGTCGCACTAGAGTTAATGTGGCTCTAGAATCATATATCTGATTTGCAATATCTATACCTTATTTGAAAATTCTATCCAAGACCTTTACCCCCAACATGTATTGAAAAATATAAAATTGATTATATTGGTCTAGTGGTTCTGTTCTTTTTAACTCCCGAAAGCTTGTATTCGAATTAAAAATCACATCTAATCTTATAAGTACAAAACTGAATATGATTTTCTGTGGAATGGTTTCTATTATATAATAGTCAATGACATCTTAAACGACGACAGAAACTGACAGCATCTCCACGTTAACCAACATAACACTCTGCATCTAATATATTTGTTTCAGTTAAAAATATCATGCATTTTAATACCGTTCGCAAAGAAAATAATAATATATAAATATGGTAACAAAACGTTCTTCATTATTGTTAACAAAAGTCGGATTAAAGAACATATGAATTGATAAACAAATGAATTAGTTTACACACCATTCATTATTCAAACAGTGCTCTGACGCAAGCTCCTATAACACCGTAAATAATAAATCACATAAAATCTCCTGTCTTCATCCCTCTGGGCAAAATCAATTTCTTCCTTGCGCCATCAGCTCAAAGCAATATGTGAAACTAGCTCGCGAGACGAGCTCATGAGAATTTGCGCGCAAGCTGTCTCGTGTGCGCAACGCCCATGCACCGCGCTCGTTACGTTGAGAGACGAGATATCTTCGTGTACGTCGCAAAAGAAATTCCATGCGACGAGACATGGCTCGTACGTATTGCAAGTTCTCTCGCTCGCATGTGGCGCACAGCACAAAACGACTGAATGAGAAACGAGACTTGTAGCTCAAAGCGCATTGTCTCTTTTTTGTACGAGCGAGATTTCAGGAAGTCTGCTCGGAAATTCTCTTGAATCTAATTTTTTTTTTTTTTTTAAGGGCGGAATTTGTTAGTAGCTTAAGTATTTATGATAAATATTAGTAAATAATGAGTATGTGTGTCCAATCACAAATGATAACTTCTCAACACTGTTAGAAATTTGTAATTTTAATTGTTAGGATTTGTTTGCTTTCGCAATTTGGACTTATCATTCGTAGGGATTTAAACCTACTTGTCAGAAAAGGGGAAGTAAACTTACAACTAACTTAATTGCTAACTTATTGGCTATAAAGAGAGCTTATCGTAGCAATTGAGGATTGCAACGATTCAACACCAGTAAGTCTATGTAATTCGAGTGCACCAAGCCAAGGAGGACGCTTCAAAATCATTTTCAGAATTTTATTCTGAATCCTTTGGAGCGTATTACTTCCTTGTTGAACAGCAACTTGACCAGATCGGTACAGCATACAGCATTGCTGGTCTAAAAATTTGTTTGTAAATCAAAAGTTTGTTCTTTAAACAAAGTTTAGAATTTCTGTTAATGAGAGGATATAAACATCTCGTATATTTGATGCACTTGGCTTGTATACTCTCAATTTGCTCTTTGAAAATAAGTTTTTATCTTGAATCTAATGATTCTCGACAGTACCCCTTAGCATTAGTGAAAGTTTAAGGTTGAAATAAAAAATGGGCAACTCTCCGAAGAATGTACTACCGCGAGTATTTTTGATACCGAAGAATCTAATTTGTAGCAGAAAAGAAGTACTGATAGCATGCAGCTAGTGAAGTACTTCGATATGGATTTCGGAACACGACAAACAGCACAATTCAAAATCCGTACGCGTAGTTTTTATCGTTGCATTTTTCCACTTCTTAAAGCCTCATTTTAAATGGTTTGTTGTAAGTAACAGACAATTTTGTTAAAAAATATGTTGCTAGTTTCAGTTAAAACAATATTGGTTAACTTAATAGGATCATTCTTGGAAAAGCTCTTATTATAGGATCATTCTTGGAAAAGCTCTTATTGTAAATAATTCGATTGCACACGTCGTATTGATATGAATGTTTGATAATTTATGTTATTTCCTTAAATATACTTTTATGAAATTCGATTCAAATAATGCATTGTTTCCAGAACAACGCTTTAAAACATTTAGGATCAATAAGTTCCGATAAACAGTATCAAAAAGTTAGTTCCACTTTTTCCAGCAATTTTTCGGCAGATAAACTTTTCTCTCTGAATCCTTATGTTAAGCACCGCGTAAACATCGCTGGAACAAGTGCAGCCATGACGGTAAACCGAAAAAGCGAGGAAACACGGCACTCTGTACGAAACATTCCGAATTTCTTGTGAATTTTCAATCGCTACTAACAACACTCGGACCACTTGCCATAACAGCTGCAAGTATCGTCCTAGCTGAAAAATGGTGCAAAGAAGTATCCACTTTGCTAAAAATCTTGATATGAACACCAACTGTACCATGGGCGGCGAGGCAAGTGAAGCAACTTATCCCGAACATGTGAAACTATCGAAACCATTATGAAGTTCACTTCTATTGATAAGTCCTTTAAAACGTTGGTTTTTCGTTATAACTTCGACACAGATATATTCTGATAATTGCCACAAAAAAGCTCCTACTCTTATGTCGAATGTTGTTCGCTCCGCTAGCTCGGGGGGACCGGAAGCCGACAGCCGAAAAGCGGGTGGCTGGCGAGAAAAATTATTAAAATTCATAGTCCGGTCACGTCGTGTTTTATGTTGTTGTTTTCGTTCCATTTATTCCCACCCCCAGAACCGCCGGTCCCTGGATGAAGGTATGGGAGGTGGGGGAGGATCCCAAAGGGCCACGTTGTGAGTGCGCTGGCTGCACCGTTGTTCTCCGGACTTGAGTGTGGATGTCTGTTTTTGTTGCCCGATTTCGATCGTTATTTGATACTGCTGTTGCTGCTTTTTGGTGCACGGAAACCAGAGCCAGAGTGTTGTTGATGAATAATTTTTTTGTTTGTTATATTTTACTTTTTGGCTTGCAGGTTCTCGTAAAACTGTACGAATCAGGTAACCTCAGCTGGCAAAGCTGCACCCGGTGGGAAATAAAAGCCGGAACTGGGAAATATTTCTGATAATTTTATTTTTATTTTCGGTTTTGGTCCGGTTTGCCATTACCTATTAATGGGATGAAAAAGGAAGAGTGCTATAGTTTGAGAAGCATTAGGTAATCACAGCTTTTAACACAAGAATTTTGAGGGAAGAATTCTCTGCCAACAGAAATCCAAATGAAGAAAAATCAACAAATTGGCACGACAAAACCGGCCGCAATTGAAGCGCCGTTGTCGTACTTGAATACTCCAATCCCGGTCCCGGCCAGTGCATTAAGTATTCCGTCAGCTTGAATGATTCCTAGCAACAGCAGTAGCAGCAGTAGGGAGACGGTGTCAAATCGCCGGGGGAATTTGAAATTCTTTGCGGACAATTTGTCCAGAGAAGCGAACATCGGCAGCCAATGGAGTGAAAGGCGGTGCTTCCCGTTGAATATGAATTGCGCCGGATGACAAGTAATGCTCTAAGCTGAGTACTGAGGAAAAATAATGAAAACGAGCGAGAACGGCGAAGACAAGCGACCGAATTATGATGAATAAGCTTTTTTTTTGTTCGCTGTACGTTGCTTGGTTCGTTATTGAATTAAACAGCAGGAAAAAGAAGTGAAACGCAATCGTTCCTGGTTTTTGTTCGTGCTTCGTTGTGAATCAGTACGAAAAGCAAAGATTTTCCTCTCCCAAGTGCCAGATGTTTTATTCATTAGACAAACTGACTTTTTTCTACTCGATTGTCAAGGTGAAGCAGATTTAATATCGTAAGTCGTTCCATTCAGTTGATGGTTGGTAACTGGGTCAGAACGGTACGTGTGTCTTCTATATTTATCGATTACTTTTACTAGTTACAAGAATATCACAAATTTTATTTTGGTGTCTTAGTATTACATCTGGGAAAATAGTTCAGCTTAAGGCATGTTTGATAGACTTACCAAGAAAAAATATTAAGATATTTTTGTACTGTTTACGTTATATTCTGTTTCCCTCTTCAAGTAACCTATTTCTCATACATGTTTTATTATTATTAATCAATTTTATAGAAGTGTAACTGCTTCATATAAAAAATTTTTTCGGCCATCAGCACTCACGTGAATTATACACAATTTTAAAATTATTTTTTTCACCAGACATGAACATGTAATCTGTTCTTCAACACTGGCTTCATCATGTCTACTATATTCAGACTTTTACCTTTTGAACTACAATTAAATTGTTTTTGGCATAATCGTTCTGGAAATCTTGTATTACTAAGATCGTGTTTATCCTTCACTAAAATATAACAGTTTTCAATTTTATTTCTGAGCAGTTTTACAACTTAATGGCAAAATTGACGCAATGTATCAAACAAGCTGAAATAATATACGATAATTAGTACCGTAAACTGGGGTGACTTTGATCACTTTTTTGATTGTATCTCGAATATTTTCAGAAAATACTGAAAACAATTTTCTTTGATGTTTTTAAAATAAGTACTGGCATGTATTGAGAAAGATTCAGTCACTACTTCAAAAGTTTAGCAACAATTTTGCTGTTTTTAAATATGCTCTAAAAATTTTACACCAATCATCATTCCGGGGGGACTTTGATCACTTCATTGTTTCGATGAATTTAAAGTAATACTTTGCTACTTTCACTAAATTGAACAGCCTCAAACGATTTAAACGAGTATATAAATATGGGAAGCAATTTGGGGGCTATTCACATTCTACGTGAACAGTTTATAATGGCAAATGTCCAAGATTCATACAAAATTTTTATCATATATATGTATGATTATTCACTGAGAGAGAAGGTGGTCTAAAATCATCAAAAACTAGTCCACGAGGAATATGACTTATGAAATTTGCATGTTACTTCACGTCTTGGGTTTTTGTTAAGAAGAAATATATAATACGCTGTGGAGAATATTAGGACTCAACATTGCCTCCGAGGAAAAACTTGCAAAAATTACAATGAAATTTATTGTTATAATATTTGTTCATCTTAAGAACTAATCTGGGAACAAAATAAAAAAAAATACGTATTGCAACTTGTTGTTTTGAATCTGCTTGGACCGATTGTTTGTATGCAACAAAAATCGTCAAAAATACACTTTATTTTCAATTAATATTTTAGCATGAAAAACACTCTTTAAACAGCAGAAAATGCATGAATAGTAGCAATTCGAACATATATCCACACAATCAATGAGGATTACGACAAATTCCAAGCACTACGAGCGCTTTTTTACCACATTTTCAAAAAAAAAGGTACAGTGATCATAGTCACCCCGGTGATCAAAGTCACCCCAGTTTACGGTACTAGCATTTCCTTTCAAGGCCGAATTTCCACGTTTCGCATGCATTTGCTCATTTCTTCAACGCAAATAGCAAAAGGGAAGATGAATTGTTTCCAAACAGACATACTAAAATAACTTCCATATTTACTGAGTAATTGTCATAAAATGTAAAGTGAATATTATTATTGCATGGTATAAAATACACTGGTTAAAACAGGTGTGGCACTAAAGCTCAAAAAAATGAACAACTATAGGCTTTTAGCTATTTCTGTAAATTTTTTGTGCCCCTACCCTCCAACATTTTTTTAGAGACTCAAATGAATTTTCTCGTAAACAGACAGTTGAAGCTACGAACCCGGCAAGCAATTACTATGCGACACTCTTAATTAACTCCGCCTGTGACGGTTCTCTTTAGTTTAGTGTAGCCTGTACGAATAGACTTAAATTATTGAGAACTGGCGCAGAGGGTCCAAAGCCCCTGGAAAGGAGGATGGTTGTAACAGCTCTTAACCATGGCTGTTACGTAAAATAATGGTTAAACCCCTAAGCTAAGGTGTGACGCGACCCGTGCCGAGAGATGAATGGTGGGGGGGGGGGTTTAATAAATTCCCAGCCGCTAACGGAGCCTGTGGAATACCTGGCGCCCTTCCACAGTAACCTAGCCTTCTGCGTTAGGCTATCGTGACACGCAGATGACCCCTTCTTTCGTGGCAAACTCGTGGGACTAAAAACTGGAGTTTAACAAATTTTCAAAAAAGGGCCCCGGCAACCTCAACCTGTCGGAACAGATGGAGCCAATACACTCCATGGCGTGCAGCCCCACAAGGCTGCACGCTACAGGCAGAACCGAGGAGATGGAACTGGAGATGGATTTCAACCTCGACAGCGAATCGCTGGACGGAGGACCTTCAGTTTTATCACTAATCCTCGGTTCGCCAAGCGGGAAAGAAGAGAGCCCGACGGACAGTCTTCCCGATCCGGAGACACAGCCGATTGACAAGGGGAAACCTAAGTCACCTCGTGCTGATGTCAAACGGCTCTCCCAATCGCAACGGCGGCGTCTTAAAAGACTGCTAAGCCTGGGTCACTCACGCGAGGAGGCCATAGGCATAGTTCGTCAACCAGTCGACCAAGCTGACCGCTCAGGTCAGGTCGCAACCAAGCGACAGCGGTCGACTGAGACAGCGTCGCCAAACACAAGCGCCAAGGGCCCGAGCAGCGAAAAGCCCCGGGACTTGGCTTGCGCGGAGCCCCCTGCACCGCGACAAACGTCAGGGGTAACATATAGGGAGATGCTGGAGGCCACGAGCCTGACTATCACAACGATAGACTATCCAGCCTCCCTACTTACCCCTGAACAGTTAAAAACTGTTCGAGATGCCATTCTGGACTGCATTGCGGACCAGGAGTCACCGGCCATCAGGCCCAAGTTTAGGAGCTGCCGCCTAAAAAACGGTACCCTACAACTTGACTGTGCCGACAACGACACAGTTAGATGGCTGGAGACCACGGCGTCTTCTCTCATACCGTGGGAGAGAGCACACCTTAGTGTCTTTCGCACGAAGGACCTGCCGAAGGCCCTAAAATTTGTAGGGTACTTCCAGGACAGTGTGGACACCACAAATGAGAGAATTCTCCGTCTTCTCCAAAATCAGAACGACGGTTTCTCCACACGTGCATGGCGAGTGTGTCATCGCAACGTTACTGGAAAGACTGTCGAATTGATGGTGGATCTGGACCAACAGTCTGCTAACCTCATAGCGGCACAGAGCTTCCTGCTGAACTACAAGTACGGCAAAGCACGCATGCGGCAGGTTGGCAGAAAGTCCTCAAACACAGGCGCGAAGGGTTCTGGTGCGAAGGCAGGAACGGTACGTTCGGAGACTCCCTCAGGGAGTGTACCGCTACCACCTGCTCGACGCACTCCCGCGATAGCGAAGAAGGTTCCGCCGAAAAATCGAAAGAGGAGTAAGCGTGAGCATCTGAACAGTCGCGACCCTCAGGGCCAAATTCCGCCGCCTAAACGTGAGAGTAGCACTTATGTCGCCTACTGTCTGCTGCAACGGGAGCCTGTTGCTGAGGGTATGCAGACTACCCATCCCAGCGTCACCGCTGATGGCAACCGTCCGCCAATCAGATCTCAACCAGATCCGACGAAGGACGCGCTGCCAACAAAATGAGCAGCATACGCTGCGTTCAGGTGAACCTCCATCACGCAAAGGGCGCCTCTGGTGTTCTTTGCCGGAGGTTCACCAAGGATCAGCTATCTGTGGCGCTGATCCAGGAACCATGGGTCCACGACACCAGGATCCTTGGGTTAGCCAACACAAACAGTAAGTTGGTCTTTTGTAATCAACAGTCAAATCCCAGGACTGCAATTCTGCGGAACAGAAACATTAAATTTGTTTCCATTACAGAGTTCAACCAACGGGATTTGGTTGCCATTGCGGTGGAAGTCCCGACAACCAACGGCACTCAAGAAGTGGTTGTTGCTTCCGCTTACTTCCCGGGGGACGAGGACGATATACCGCCATCCGAAGTCGCAGCACTTGTGCGATACTGCCGAAGCATCAACAAGCCACTCATCGTCGGCTGCGATGCCAACGCGCATCACACAGTCTGGGGCAGCTCGGATGTCAACACTCGAGGTGAGTACCTACTTGAATACCTTACTTCTAACAATGTTAATGTATGCAATGTGGGAAACGAGCCAACTTTCAGTTATGCTATTAGACAAGAGGTCCTAGATCTCACTCACCATAGACACATCAGATTTGACGTCGAGGCTACTTCTCTGAGAAGAGAACATTTCAGGAATCCTAAGAAAACCAACTGGAACTCTTTTAAGGAACATTTGGTCAATTCGAGAACATCCTGCCACCAAAATATTCGAACTCCAGGTGAACTGGACATCGCAGCAAGTGACCTACAGCACAGGATCACGGAAGCTTTTATGTCAAACTGTCCGTTAACAAATCGAACAGTCTGTCGTGATGTGCCCTGGTGGAATGAAACTCTCAGCAACCTTCATCGGGAAGCTAGACGCTTGTTCAACAGGGCTAAAATCACGTCCAACTGAGAAGCCTATAGAGCATCCCTTACAAAATACAACGCTGAGCTACGCAAAGCTAAAAGGAGGTCTAGAATTCGATTCTGTGAAGACATTCAGACTCTACCTGAGGCAACGCGACTGCAAAAAGCGATGTCCAAAGATCACACGAATGGTCTTGGGCAGTTGAAAAAGGAAGATGGTAGTCTGACTGTCACCACCAAGGAAACGCTGGATGTTCTTATGAACATTCACTTTCCTGGATCGACAGCAATCTCCGGTTCGAACGTCGAAGAGTTACAGAGCCTCGAATCCAGACGCATAACGTCACGTGACTCCGCAGCGCTCGCTCGTAGAATTTTCACGGAGGCTTCTATCAACTGGGCACTAAGCTCTTTTGAGCCTATGAAGTCACCAGGACCGGATGGCATTCTACCAATCTTTCTACAAAAATCGGACGGAGTCGTTATGTCCGAACTCATCAGCCTCTTTCGAGCCAGCTTTACTATGGGACATATCCCGGTCAACTGGCGGAACGTTAAGGTGGTGTTTATACCAAAGCCGGGCAAAAAAGACAAAACATTGCCCAAAGCTTTCAGACCTATAAGTCTGACGTCAACTCTTCTCAAGTTGATGGAGAAAATTACGGACAACTACATCCGCAGTGAGTTTCTGAAGGAGTTACCCTTACACAAGCATCAATATGCTTATCAACAGGGTAAATCTACTGAAACCGCTTTGCATTGCCTGGTGACGAAGATCGAGAAGTCCTTGAAATATAAAGAGACAGCGGTCTGCGCTTTTCTTGATATTGAGGGAGCTTTCGATAACACGTCCTTTGCATCAATTTACACGGCTCTACAAAATAAAAGAGTCGACGATACTACAATGAGCTGGATCCAAGCAATGCTTTCGAGCAGGAAGATCACAGCTGCATTGGGGGATACGTCTGTCACAGTAGGGGCAGTGAAAGGGTGTCCTCAAGGAGGAGTTCTCTCTCCACTGCTATGGTCACTGGTGGTAGACGTTCTCCTAACCAAGCTATCACAGCTGGGCTTCGAAGTCATTGGATATGCTGATGATATAGTCCTTATTGTTCGGGGAAAATGTGATGCAACTCTATCTAGTCGTATGCAAACGGCACTTTACACCACCTCTCAGTGGTGCTCAGAAGAAGGGCTGAACATTAACCCCGCTAAAACGGTCATTATACCATTTACCAAGCGAAGAATGCACACAATCATTCCTCCGCTACTGAATGGGGTAAGACTATGTTTCAGTAATGAGACCAAATATCTTGGAATCATTCTGGATAAAAAGCTGAACTGGACTGCTCACCTAGACTACGCTATCAAGAAGGCAACTTCAGCTATCTGGGCTTGCAGTACACTGTTTGGCAAGACCTGGGGGCTAAAACCACAATTAGCGCTCTGGTCTTACATCACCATTGCTCGGCCACGTATAACCTACGCAGCCCTCGCATGGTGGCCTAAAGTAAATGAAAAGACAGCTCAGGCGAAACTTACTAAAGTCCAACGATTGGCCTGTCTCTCAGTTACCAGTGCCCTGCGCACAACACCGACAGCAGCCTTGGAGGCCTTGCTTTGCTTACTTCCTCTACATCTCCATGTGAAGAAGGAAGCAGAGCTTGGCGCACTAAGGCTGCAAAGAAATACAACGATGCTCGAAGGTGACCTAACGGGTCACCTAAGCATCCTAAAGGAGTTTAAGCTGACATCTTTAGTAACAACAGTCTCGGACTGGATGGAAGCGAAGCCAAACATGGACGTTCCATATATAGTGATCGACACAGATCGCTCCATGTGGAACAATGGAGGGCCGAGTCTTCCATCGGGCACAATCCGCTTCTACACGGGTGGCTCAAATATCAGACCCCAGGCTGGTTCAGGGATCTACGGACCAGGTATAAAGGCCACTATCTCAATGGGTAAGTGGCCAACCGTCTTTCAGGCGGAGGTATACGCAATATATATCTGTGCTATAACATGTCTACATCGCAAATATAGACATGCGAAAATCGGAATCATTTGCTTTGCTTTTGCGGGGCTCTTGCTTCATCGAGGTTTAACTTCTTTGGAAGTTACCTCTCAACTCCATACCAGGTATGGAGCACCAATCCCAAAACGGTCACAGGTTTCATCAACCATGTAGTTCCGGATTGGGGCAAAGGCTTACAACCAACTAGCTCAACTCCATCAATGAGTTCGAGCATCTTGTAATCTGTGTAAAGTAATCGGGACCAGCTACAAAAGACAAACATTCCTGTCGCAGTGGCGCTTTCTACCCAATGCCCTTCAGGCATACAAAAAAAAAAAAAAATGCGACACTCTCACGTTAGTTGACGCGTTTTGGTAATAGCTAGGGGCACAAAAATTCACAGGAACGGTTAAAAAGCTATAATCATCCTAAGGAAGCTATTTCGAGCTTTAGGGCAAAACTTTTTTTTCGCTTTTGTCGACTAGTATTTTTATCATAATCATTCAACGAAATTGATTGAAACGTTTGAGTTGGTAAAAGGCATTACATGCCGTCCAAACTGACATTTTTTTCCGTATGGACTTCCTCACTGCAAGCAGAATCTTTGATCTATTGTGAGATATACCCGGGTGTCTGCTGTATTCTGTACTCCTATTATTAGTAATACCACTATTCAGTGTTGTTGACCTCATGTGAGGTTCTCGTTGCTACTGATATCACAGACTGGAGTGCATTGAGGACTTTTTACGTGGATTTCATAAATTGCGCGTTTTTTATGTGGATTTTCCAGAGAATATGTTTTTTACGAAACCAGTTTTTATTGATTTTTCGTGTTCAGATCGCTTATTTAGAGTATCCGAGGAAGTTACTTAATTCAATTACTGAATATCCACTATTTTGGCTTAACCTTTTAATATTTTTCCTTATTCAGCTGGATTCGCAGGCGGAAATAACACTGCTAGCTATTGATTTTTATTCGAAAGTATTTAGGCGTCATACACAAATTACGTAACGCATGAAGGCGGGAGGGGATTTGAGTCTGCGTTACTTATTGTTACATGTTACATTGTTAAATACGATGTTGGCACGAAATTAATAACTTTGAGAGGGGTCACGTTGTTCAGCGTTACGTAATTTTAGGCGGGAGTCATATCGAACGTTGCTTATCGTTACATAGGGGGGGTCTGAAATCTAGACTTTTAGTGTTACGTAATTTGTGTACGACGCCTTAGCAGAAATGATTCAAAACCTTTAGCTAATAAACTTTTTTTACGCGCATTTCGAAGTTGACGCGGAAGGGTGGGGGGTTAGGTGTGTACACGAAGCCCTCACGTAATAAAAGACTTTGACGTATTCCCTATTCAAGCTATTCCCGTTCTTTTTAGCACATTTTTTCAAGCATTCCCACTCGAGCAATTTCAGTTAAGTACTCCCACTCGCAAGCGGGAACTCGCGTACTCTTTTACAGACGCTGAGTAGCAAGAAAAAGAGTTTTTGCGTGTCGGTTCACGTTAGCTGCTGCTCCGGCTAGTGCGTGAAGAATGAAGAGTGTCTCGAAAGCCATTGTGCAAAAGACTTGAGAAGCGTATCGTATGCCTCGTTCTCAAGCAGAAAGGACGAAAAAGGTTAGGCTTCTTGCTTGCTTTGCAGCGTTGCCGCTTGCTCATTACACTAGTCGACAATATGACAAAAAAAAATTCCGAAAGCTCAAACCGGAAAAAAATGAAAGATATAGCTATTAAACCATCCCTATGAATTTTCGTGCCCCTAGCCATTACCAAAATGCGTTTACTTACGTGAGAGTATAGTAATTGCTCGCCGGGTTCGTCGCTTCAACGTTATGTTAACGAGAAAACTCAAACTATAATCTTTCATCTCTTTCCGGCTTGGGCTTTTATAGTGCACCTGTCTAGTGTTATTTATCCGTGCTTGTGTGCAATATGATTTTAGCCTTTTTTTTTGCACGCTTATCGCTCTACTATAGCGAGCCTCGTTCCTTCTGTCAAATATCCCCAATTATACACTAAGGTCGCTTTTAACGCGTTTCTTACGCGGCTTGTTTTACTCGGATTCCGGAATTTACTCGGTATTTCTTGACGCGGATTTCGGTTTCATTTCACTCGGATTGCAGAATTTACGCTGATTATTCACGCGGATTCCGGAATTTACGCGGTTTTTTTTACGCAGCACGTATCCCCGGCGTAAAAAGCGACTTTAGCGTATTTATAAGTTAGAAGTTAGGAGAAGACATACCAAGGGACTTAGAATTCAGCGTAGAGGAAGGATAAGTAGTGGAGGAGCCTGAGAATAAACGAATGGCCTAATTCTACTAAGATTCGAACTCATGACCATTCGCTTGACAAAGTGAGCCTTGCGGCTACGCAGCTCCCCGACTTACTATCGGTAGTGACCTTCCAGGTCATGATGATCCCCAGTTCCGGTCTTGTCCAGCTTCGGGCTGTAGCTGAACAACGATGTATGAAATTAATTGCCACTTGTGGGGTCCAACTCAGATCAAAAGGAAGCCGAACTTTTCACCTTGACGGTCGACCAGGGAATGAGATTCTGTCAATTCTGTATGTCCTTTATTGCACCGCTCAGAATGCCAAAAATTTAATGATTGGATCAAGAAACTATAACGTAGAAGCAACTCTGCTTCCTTTTCACGTTGCCTATGACGAATGATGTAGTCGATACCAATTGGCTGGTATTACTAGTGAATGGCTTTATTTATTTATTTATTTATTTATTTATTTATTTATTTATAATTTTAACGAGGTTTAAACTATGTGTTGGTCATTCGCCTCGAATAGTGAATGGCTGAACGCGTGGAATCATTTCATATATCTTTTTGATGTCTGCGTTAGGGAAATAAGCCAACCACACTGGTCCAGAAGTCGAATTTAGGGGAAAACTTCAAGCTAAGCATATAACTCGATAGCAATATTTTAAAGAAAAGCTTTCGTTTACAAAGTTACAAATGATAAAGGGCCTATTGTAAAAATATCAAAAATTAGGGTTACCCAAATTTCCGATGAAATTAATTTCGTTACTTTTTTATCTTTGTGGATAGACGATAAAATTGTTTTACAATAATGAAGACCCGTTAGTTTTAAACAAATTTGCAAAAAAAAATTCTCTCTCTTTGAAACTAACCGATTTAGATTAAAAACACCTTGTGTTTTTTGAAGTAGAATACTTCTCTCAGGAAGTTCGGCTACATAGGGATGTGAAATGAAAATCTAAAACCGAAAAAGTGAAAAATATGTCCAATTTCAAATGCTAATAAATCAGTGAGTATTCGATGGATTTCCTTCGTCTTTGCAGCAATAGATTGGAAAATCTTGTAAGTTTCTTCACAGAAGAAGATAACTGTAATTTTATTATTCACACTATTGTACTATTGAAAATAGTCAAGCCTTGTCAAAACGAAAAATTCGACCTCTGATAAGTCGTTATATGATTGTTTCCCAAGCACGGCCGACAGAATCATATACCTTGCAATTTAAAACATGCTATTTGGCCTATATAAGAGCCTGTTTCAGCCGAAGCCGCTCATAATAGTTCTAGACAGCGACAACAGCAGTCGTCCTCCCTTGCCAGCAGCACTAGCAGTGCAATGGATACCAGCGGTGGCGGAAAGCGACCACAGCTGGCGTAGCAATGGATAGCGCACTAGTTGCAGCGGATTCCAGCAACGATAGCAGCTGGGCCAGATGATGCAGGGACAGTGGATACCAATGGCAGCGTATAGCGGCCACAACTGTGGATAGCGTAGCAGTTGCAGCGGATCTCTGCATCGATAGCGGCTGATGCAGTGAGGCACTTTAGTGAAATGCAGTCTCTGTGCGATAGTGGGCACTAGTAAATGCATTCAATGAAAAGTTGACTAATTTTGACACAACACGTGAGCCGTCTGGTTTAGCTTTTCACTGTTTATTTTATCACAAGGTAGTTCATTCGCACTGTCAGTGATATCGCAAAGATGTGATCGGCATCTTATCCGACACTAATATCAACAACAAATTGTCCTTTTCAGGATGAAATAAAAACATGACTGAAGAGTTAATATTTTGTAATGAGTCAATTCACAGTTTTAAATTTGTAAGAGTTATAAATTTTACTCCATCTTCGTGTTTCAAAACGTACTGAATTGTCTTTTCCTTCAGTCATGAGCACGACATCCCAAAAAATGTCATCTCAAAATTTAAAAATTGTCAAGCCCCAACCATGACAAGCAACTTACTATATTATTGAAAATGGTCAATCCTTGCTGAAGCGCAAACTTCGATTGATCTGATTAGTCAACGTTTATTTACTAGAAAAAATGACTGACACGCAAGCAGCCGGGATATCTTTCTTGTAAAAGTATTCTACTTCAATCTTGCGGTCGTGGCTTTGCACACAACCCTCCTGTAATTTTGTTTAAATTTTCACATTAAAATTGTCTTTGAACGACTGTTAAGGCTTTTCGAGAAAAACAATTTGTGAATGTTTTTATTGTTGTTTTTCAAATTTATAGTTGTTTTTCATCTAAATGACACAGATTTCTTTATTCGAAAAAAACGTTTTTTAGGATCCCTAAAATCTGGTCACCCCTAAAGCTGGTCACCCAAAATGCTTAAATTGTGCCAAAAATTACAGAGATGGAACTTCGCCGAAAATAATCGAACCCTTATTTTTTAATTGGGTAGTTAGGGCACAGAATGTACCACAGTGCAGTGAAAAAAGACATAGTCCTACGTGAAAAGGCTTTCGTATAGGAGGCGTGATTCAGGGAATTTTCTTCTGTTATCTTAGGGAGCATGCATAAATGACGTAGCTTTTTTAGGTTTTTTTATTTAGACGGTAGTCTGACTTTGTGACGAAACGCTACAATTGAGAAGGAGGGGGGGGGACAGCGAGGATAAAAAATTTGCTTTCAGTTATTAAGATACTTTAGAAAGTAAGCTACCAGATATAATTGGCACCGTTAAAAATAAATTGTATTTGTGCCGTGTCAAATAAATTATAGATGGAGAAAAAAAAAAGTTGATTGCATCTGCCCGCTACCGCACAAAGGCAGCATTTTACTTTACGGTAGACAACTGGGTATAGATTTGCATCCATTTTGGGAATCATTCGCTGACTGGTTGAAATTGAAAACCCCGAGAGCATTATAAATTATCATTAGGCCTACTGTTTTGATGTTGGCAGTGTTGCTGAACAAATTGTTTATGTTATTTTGATTTTCGATTTATTTATAATTTCACCCAGTATTATCTAAAATATTCAAATGACAATTGAAAATAAAGTGCAAAGCTTACACATACAGGCGTAGCAAGTGGATCATTACTGTTACTATTGAATTCCAAAAAAATGCGCAAGGAGTGGGTATGGTTTTCATCAAGTATGAGAACGACATACCGCTGCTCAATATCGGAAGTAAATTGTGCAGTGTGAGCTCAATTCCACTTTTGAATACGTTTTGGAATAACCCTCTAGCATCCAAATTAGTTTTTTAACGGGATTCAAAAAAATCACTATATAAATATAATATATACTATAAAAAAAATTACTTTATAAACATTTTTAAGGTATTTTTTTAAGCTTTTTAGAGGTTTCACTGAAGACCGTCTCAAGGCGACACTGGGCACTAGAAGGTTAAAATTGTCAATGAATGGTTCATTGAATTATCGATGACATGTTCGATTTCCAGGGTATTCAAGGATATTAAGTCGGCGCAGATTATCCGGTAATCCTTGAAGGGTAAGCGTATCGCTTGCAGGAGGTATTGTACATATTGTAATATAAAACATTAAACACTTTCAAGTATTTTTCATGTATTCACACTGGCATTGCTTGCGAAAACTACAACTGGATCATCGAGGTAGGCGACGAAGAAGAGTAAGAAGCCAGATGTCGCCCCTTAGCATTTTGCTAAAGGAAGTGCCGCTGCATCAGCTGGCTCGGCCACTATCTACGCTGAAACCTGCTGCAACTTCTGCTATCCGTTACCACTACTGCTGCTAAGGCGTCGTACACATATTACGTAACGCTAAAAATCTAGAATTCAGACCCCCTCCCCCTCCTATGTAACGATAGGTAACGTTCGACATGACTTCCCCCCCTTAAAATTACGTAACGCTGATCAGCCTGACTCCCCTCTAAAATTTTCAATTTCGAGCAAACATCACAGTTACGTAACTGTATCTACTACTCCCCCTGCCCCCTACGTAACAATAAGTAACGCAGACTCAACCCCCCTCCCCCCCCCACTTCATGCGTTACGTAATTTGTGTACGACGCCTAAGTGAAGACTGCTGTAGTCGCTGTCTATAACTAATATGAGCAGTTTCGGCTGAAGCGGCTCCTATATAGGCCAAAAAGCACGTTCCAAATTACTAGGTCTGTGATTCTGTCGACCGTGCTTGGGAAAGCAATCATATAACGACTAATCAGTGATCAAATTTTGCTAATGCTGTAGCAGTGTTGCTATAAAATCACCAACGTGCGAGCGTGGGCCTTGATCGGTCCGGAGATGTGTAGCCTCCAACAAAAACGTGTATTTTGTATGCCAAAATCCTTTTGTAGAACAACGTTTTTTTGTAAAATGATACTAACAGAAGTTTAGTACAAAATCTAACTTTTAAGTAACTTTTACATGAAATACTCTGTAACTCTGTTCCCAATGAAGATAGAAATTTTGTTTGTTCAGCAAAGTTTCATATTTTTGCACGTTCTAAAACTTTGCCGAAAAGACCATTCGTCTATCTCTTAACACAAAAAGTTAGTATTTTTGATATATGAAAACCTACTGTGACATATGTTCGCTGTACTCTAAAATGGGTGGATTGGGACAAATGGAACCTAAAGAAGTTTATAGTACTTCAGCTTAACTTCAAGAAAAACTATTGAGATCATGATTCCACTTGCCCCTTTTTAACCTATACATTCTTGAAGTTATCGAAAAAATAAGCTAAAATATGATATAACTTTGTAAGGAAAACTCCTGGAGATATATAGTCTTCGGCAAAAATGTTTGTTTTGTGTGCCCTAACAATTCCTCCGAACTACACTTTCGTGTAAAATGCAACTAACTAAAGTTAAGTACAAAAAACTAACTTTTAAATAAGTTCCATGTAATGTACTTAATAACTTTGTACCGAAAAAAGATAGGATTCTCATTTGTTCAACAAAGTTTAATATATTTGAATTTTCTACAACTTTGCTGAATAAACTATTCTTTTATCTCTTAACACAAAAAAGTTAATTATTTTATTTTTAGTATAGTAAACTTTTAATATTTTTTTACAATTTGCAATTATGCGGGTCATTCATACAAACAATTGCTCCGAAGACACTATTAAGCTAGGATGAAGTTAAAAGGCGATATGGAATTAAGTTCCACTTTTTGCATTATTGGACCACTGTGCAAGGGTTGAACGCAAGATATTTCAAACTCCAAGTTCTCTTTCAAAGTCCATGCTTACAAGCAACAAAGAGTCACCGGGAGAATCAGTGTCTTATAGAGTTCTCTCTATCAGCCACCATGTGCAGAGTTTATGACAAGTTTCATTTTTCTTCAGAAAAGTACAAAAATCTCTCGCTCTCCAGTTTATACCAATTGTGTCGATATCGTTACAAAACCAAGGAGCTTGTGAGATTTCTTAATAGTGGTGCTACTTCTCTGCACGCCAGTCCTCACCTTGATAAAACCATCTAATGTCACCGAAACGTGCGATATTTCACCGATCACCCTGAAGTCAAGGGTGGCTCGTGTCAAGCTAATCTGTTTTGTTTAAAAACCATGCTCACTTCTCTTAACTGAATCGTACGCTGCCCTGAAGAATATAAAAAAATACCAATAGAACAAAATGATTTCTATAGCCTATAGGAACGTCTGTGTAAAGCTTCAGCCAAAGCTAAAATGGTCGGTTAACATCGTTACCCTATGTTACTTGAAATGACCCAGTAGAATCTAATGCAAACTTTCTTCAATTCATAGAATTTAATTCATTGTACTCAAAAGTTTAGAGGGAAAGTTTTGTTTTTGTATTTAATATACTCTTCGCTGTTTATTTGCATTTCACTCTTTAATATTAAAAATTGTCACTCTACATTAGGCATGATTTCAGTGAGGGTGCTTAAGAGTGCTCTTACTTCTTTGGAGTTTTAAAACTTAACAAAACGCAAAACACAGCACTCATTTCCTGCAAAAATGTATCCTTATCTTATATTCTTATCATCAAGTGCGAAACTTCTCGGGTCAAACTTCAAAAGAGACTTTCTAATTTCCGCTTGATACGTCGTCCATCAGTCAACTAAAACAATAAATGGTCAGTTTGTAATATCCTCTAATAAAACATTCTCTACCAGCTTTATCCTAAATTCAAACACTCACACAAACATTCTACTGTGACAATATTTCCACTGGGAGCTTAAATAATTCATTATACACACACAAAATATTGCCCTCCCCCTTCCTCTCTCCAATCCACCAACTGCTGCAAGACCTACCGCATGCGACCCAAGCTCGTATCGATCCCCAAACCGATCCAAGCGGCCGAACCTGACGAAGTGAATCGCTTTCTCACTTAGCTGCCGTAATTAAAATATTGGCTTAGTTCCTATTACCCAACCAGACGGACAGTTTGCTCAAGCCAACTTCGTAAAAGGGTTTGGGAAGAAAGGGGGGGGGGTGTTAGGAAGAGAGTCAAACCGGCGACATAAGCAAACATTTACATACGACTACGACGACGACAACGACGGTTCTTACACGTACCCTAACTATTTGCCCCCGTTCAAAGTCGGCAGAAGCATGCGACGGCGAGGGACCATCCGATCCGATCCGATGACATCAGGAAAACTACGGCATCCAACGCTGCGAGGCGCGGAGGCACGCTGTGCTGTGCCGGTTAGCTTCTCAAGTGTTACCGAGAGTCATGTTCCATCCACCTGCGGCATCCTTCCCTCCCCCCTCCCGTTGCTCGATGAACTTCCGGTCCGGCAACAACGAGAATGGTGAGGACGACGATGACGGCTCATATTGGCGATGTTGAATGCAAAGCAAACAGGCGACTGAATGTGGATGTAGCGAAATCGGTTGCAAGAGGGATAGGGAGGGGGGTGAACAGCTGGCAGGGGCATCCTGTTTGGCGTGTAGTAGAAACGATCTTCCGTTTGGGGTCGAGTAACTACATATCTTTATCTCTATATTTGCCTAATGTTATTATATCTGTCTATGGAGACCGCAGCAGCCGAGTGCGCTTCGAGTTGGGTCTGGCAGAGTGGGGGATGGGAACGGGCATGGAGGGCCGGTAACAAGATCGTTGCTAAAATAGTGTTTCAATTCAAGCCACATCCGAGTGACTGGAACTGGTGGGAGTGCTCATGCTCTAAAATCGATTTGCGGGCTTCCGGATGCTTCACCTCCTCATGCTGCTGCTGCTGCTACGGCTTCCGAAGGATGATGCGGCGTTTGATTATTTTGTTGAATGACTTTATTATATCAATGTGTGAGTGGTCTCTCGATTGGCGAGGATATTGATTCCATTGTGCCCCCCCCCCCCTCCGTTCAGGTTTGTTGGCTGGGTAAAGGTCATGCTTGTCTTGGAGTGTTGTTGTTGTTGTTATTGTTGTTGGAGTGACCCGCTTCGAGGTGTCTGGATTGCGTCCGGTGGCTGGAACTGGCAGCAGTTCATCGGATTCTAATGAATGGTAGATTATCTTTCGAGTATTTGTTTTAATAGCAGTTCGATCGTATCTTCCGGAGGGGTTTTTTTTTTTTCTTCACATAACATTTATTTGACACGGCACAAATACAATTTAATGTTTAACGGCGCCAATTATATCTGATGACTTAAAAACTAAAGCAAATTTTTTATCCTCGCTGCCGACTACGAGCTGAAATTAAGTCTAACTTAAAACTAGCATGGGATTTCCAATCAGTGTTTTGTTGTTCAATGGTCGTCTGATAATCGTCGAATGGCATGTATGGATTCGTTCTGCTGAGCCACGATGTCGTGAGTTGGGACAGAGGCTCGTAGTCCTTGGGTCCTGGTTCTGTTGTGCGGGGTCTGGTTGCTGGTTTTGTGCTTAAGGTTCAAACGTGTTCTTGTCGTTTTGTTGGGTGTAGACGGAGGGGAACGGGACTAGACTGGGGCGTGGATGGATTTCAGGAAAACGTATATAAGGGACATGTAGGATAGGTCACGGCTCGCCAAGACATCATCCGGAGGGGTTGTTGTGGTGAAATGAAACATCAATAATGCAGCAATCGGATGAAACGGTTTTGAACTCTACGGGTTTACTGATGAATTGTGTTTCGATGCTGGTGTTGTTTGATTTCGTCGAATTAAATTTTCATCAGGCACAGACTTCTTTAAATTTACTCTGTTGGCAATTTAAACAACATGCAACTAAATTAGTTCTCTAGCACAATCGAATTATATGTGAGTTAACTCTACTTCGTGTTTGCAGGAAGAAATTCAGTCCGTGTGTGAGCTCTCGAACAAAATGCAAGCAAGCAACACGGTAAAATTATGTCAAACATATGCGCTTATGTATAGTTACAACTTGGCTCGTGTAGGCTCACGGACAAACAAGTTCCGCAGCAGAGAGCCAGGAAAGACTGTCAGTACAGCTTACCTTATGCACGGGGATATTTTTGCTCGCTGGGGAAATTATTTTGCAGTTGCAGTCAGTCCGCCTCTGTTCCGCGGGATCCCCGATAGCACGGCTCTTTGTTTGCTTCTTGCAAGAGAAACCGGATCCTGCGAAAATATACTGTCCGCCTTGTTACAGAACTTAATTTATCCCACGAGAAAGTTCGTTAACAACAATGACGAACACGGTGCAGCTAATTTGTTCCGCCAAAAGAAGAAGCAGTCTGTGTCTGGTGGCATTTATTTCGTTCTCGCTGCTCGTCTGTGCGTGCTACTGCAAGGCATATTTGATGTGACACATTTTAGAGCGCAGTTGATAATCGCAAACAAAGTACAAAATTCCCACGCAAAATACTTCAATGAATACCGGTTTTTTATGAATTGTTCAGATTTTTTTCGACTTTAACAACAAACAATCAGTGCACCTACCTTTCGAACAGCCTTTGTTTAAAAAATTGTTCAATATGATTTTTATCTAAATGAAAGAATCCCGAAAATTATGTTTCTGTAATTCGTCGGTTTGTTGTATTCTAAAAATGTAGCAGTACTAGAAGCAGTACAATCCCTGTTCCGGAAATACTCGAGTACCACACTCGACCATATTGAACTGTTTTCCAGATACCAAAAGTCACTTGGAGTTAAAAATAGCAATGATTCCCAGATATACCAATATAAAATGCTTTTTTCCTTGTTTTCAGCTCAATTTGTCAATTGTTCAATAGTTTACGTTCTAAAAACTTCCTTTTTTTCGCATTTTGGTGGACGCGTAGCCAATTTTTCAATCGATTGCCGTAAGAACGAAGGAAATCCGTTGAAAATTAACCGAGTTATGAACATACAAAACGGGACAAATTTCATTTCATGTTTTGATTTTAAAATTTCCATTTTACATCCTTATAGCGCAACTTACTTTGAATCGAAGTTCTAAATTTAACAAATTGCTGTGTAAGTTTATCAATTTAAACTAATTTTTATTGTATTTTCACTTTCCTGACAATTTTTATATTTTCTGAATATTGAAAGTATAGCAAAATTAACGTCGAGGGGGGGTAATAAAAACAGTTACGTAACTGTGATGTTTGCTCGAAATTGAAAATTTCGGAGAAGGGTCAAGCTGATCAGCGTTACTTAATTTTAGGGGGGGGGGGCGGAGTCATGCCAAACGTTTCCTATCGTTACATAGCGTCACGTAATATGTGTACAACGCCTTATTCAATTTGAAGCATTGTTATTTTCAGATAAATTTTTCTATAAAACTTAAACTGAAAATCAGTCAGTAAGTCAGTAAGAGGAATGGAGTAACGGGTGTTAACTAAAATTTGGGAATTTTTCTGAGACTCTCTTACTCAACAACAAACACACTCAGAGAAAAATAAGAATAAGTATATACAGGGTGTTGGGGAGCTCACTTAATCCATTAAGGGGTGATAAAGGATGAACAAATTTTTCTTTGACACCAAGCATTTAACTCATCTAGTTTAGCTGCTTTTTCACTTTAATGTGTTTTATTTAGTGTTGTAAGATTCTCAATTTTCTGCTCCACTTGCCTAATGGAATGTTTCAAGCATTGATCTAATATGAGGTGCATGCTGTGTACGAGACGTCAATGACGCATCTACGTAAACACACTACACCAGTACAACAGTTTCAGCATCATGAAACAGCTTCGACGGAAAGCCGGTTACGGACCTTTCTTAAATGTTTATAATTTTTTGCTTTGATAAAGAACGTGTCTTCATTTTTTTTTATATTTTTTTTCGGAACTATTACATTTCAAGTCCCGTCGGGATGCGGTATAATTTCCCAAATCTGTATAATATTTCCAGTTCGCATATTTTTCGCTTCACCTGCGAAACACATTGTCACACATTGTCTGCCTAATAGACTACAATTCTATGAGAGCAGAAATATATTCCAAAATATTAGTTTTTTTAGCTAAAAGAGAGAGAGGAACCGTAAGCAGATTTATTGAAAAAACAATATTTACAAGGATTATTTTGTATATCCGCAGAACACTGGCTTGCAACGGCCAACAAATTCTTCTCTTATTCTCTATTTTTCATTTTCTTCTTGATTTCTTTTTCATTGCTATTTTCTATTTCATTTTCGCTCTTTTTCTATTGCTATTTTTTTCTTTTTTTTCTGTTTTCTGTTTTCTGTTTCCTTTTTCATTATTCATTGCTATTTTTTCTTCTACCGCTTTCTTATTTTTCCTTTTGCCACTTTTTCTTTCTTTGTCTCTTTCCTTTTACTTATTTTCTTTTTCTTTTTTTCCATTTTCAATTTTTCTTGTTTGTTTTTCCTTTTTTCTTCTTCCTTTTTCCTCTTCCTTCTTTCCTTTTTCCTGCTTCCTATTTTATTTTTCCTTTTTGCTTTTATCGTTTCCCTTTTTCCGGTTTTGTTTTTATTTCCGTTATATTTTTCCTTTTTGCTTGTTTTTTGTTTTTTTTTTTTCCTTTTTTTATTCCTTTGCCCTTTCCCGTTCTCCTTTTTGTCCATTTTCCTTTTTCCTTGTTGCTCTTTCTGTTTCTCTGTTTCTGTTTCTGTTTATGTTTCTCTGTTTCTGTTTCCGTTTCCTTTTCCGTTCTTGTTTTTGTTTCTGTTTCTGTTTTTGTTCCTGTTTCTGTTTCTGTTTCTGTTTCTGTTTCTGTTTTGTTTCTGTTTCTGTTTCTGTTTCTGTTTCTGTTTCTGTTTCTGTTTCTGTTTCTGTTTCTGTTTCTGTTTCTGTTTCTGTTTCTGTTTCTGTTTCTGTTTCTGTTTCTGTTTCTGTTTCTGTTTCTGTTTCTGTTTCTGTTTCTGTTTCTGTTTCTGTTTCTGTTTCTGTTTCTGTTTCTGTTTCTGTTTCTGTTTCTGTTTCTGTTTCTGTTTCTGTTTCTGTTTCTGTTTCTGTTTCTGTTTCTGTTTCTGTTTCTGTTTCTGTTTCTGTTTCTGTTTCTGTTTCTGTTTCTGTTTCTGTTTCTGTTTCTGTTTCTGTTTCTGTTTCTGTTTCTGTTTCTGTTTCTGTTTCTGTTTCTGTTTCTGTTTCTGTTTCTGTTTCTGTTTCTGTTTCTGTTTCTGTTTCTGTTTCTGTTTCTGTTTCTGTTTCTGTTTCTGTTTCTGTTTCTGTTTCTGTTTCTGTTTCTGTTTCTGTTTCTGTTTCTGTTTCTGTTTCTGTTTCTGTTTCTGTTTCTGTTTCTGTTTCTGTTTCTGTTTCTGTTTCTGTTTCTGTTTCTGTTTCTGTTTCTGTTTCTGTTTCTGTTTCTGTTTCTGTTTCTGTTTCTGTTTCTGTTTCTGTTTCTGTTTCTGTTTCTGTTTCTGTTTCTGTTTCTGTTTCTGTTTCTGTTTCTCTCTCTGTTTCTGGTTCTGGTTCTGTTTCTGTTTCTGTTTTCTGTTTTCTGTTTTCTGTTTTCTGTTTTATGTTTTCTGTTTTCTGTTTTCTGTTTTCTGTTTTCTGTTTTCTGTTTTCTGTTTTCTGTTTTCTGTTTTCTGTTTTCTGTTTTCTGTTTTCTGTTTTCTGTTTTCTGTTTTCTGTTTTCTGTTTTCTGTTTTCTGTTTTCTGTTTTCTGTTTCTGTTTCTGTTTCTGTTTCTGTTTCTGTTTTTGTTTCTTCTACTTTTTCTCTTTCTCACTCTCTCTTTTTTTCATTTCTTATGCTTTTTCTTTTTTCCTGTTCATTTCTCTTGTTCTATTTTTCTCTTCTTTCCGTTTTTTCATTTGTTTTCCTTTTCCTTTTTTTCATTTTTAATCTATTTTTTATCTATTTTTTTCTATTTTTGTTCTATTTCTTGTTCTTGTTCTTGTTCTTGTTCTTGTTCTTGTTCTTGTTCTTGTTCTTGTTCTCGTTCTAGTTCTCGTTCTCGTTCTCGTTCTCGTTCTCGTTCTTGTTCTCGTTCTCGTTCTCGTTCTCGTTCTCGTTCTCGTTCTCGTTCTCGTTCTCGTTCTCGTTCTCGTTCTCGTTCTCGTTCTCGTTCTCGTTCTCGTTCTCGTTCTCGTTCTCGTTCTCGTTCTCGTTCTCGTTCTCGTTCTCGTTCTCGTTCTCGTTCTCGTTCTCGTTCTCGTTCTCGTTCTCGTTCTCGTTCTCGTTCTCGTTCTCGTTCTCGTTCTCGTTCTCGTTCTCGTTCTCGTTCTCGTTCTCGTTCTCGTTCTCGTTCTCGTTCTCGTTCTCGTTCTCGTTCTCGTTCTCGTTCTCGTTCTCGTTCTCGTTCTCGTTCTCGTTCTCGTTCTCGTTCTCGTTCTCGTTCTCGTTCTCGTTCTCGTTCTCGTTCTCGTTCTCGTTCTCGTTCTCGTTCTCGTTCTCGTTCTCGTTCTCGTTCTCGTTCTCGTTCTCGTTCTCGTTCTCGTTCTCGTTCTCGTTCTCGTTCTCGTTCTCGTTCTCGTTCTCGTTCTCGTTCTCGTTCTCGTTCTCGTTCTCGTTCTCGTTCTCGTTCTCGTTCTCGTTCTCGTTCTCGTTCTCGTTCTCGTTCTCGTTCTCGTTCTCGTTCTCGTTCTCGTTCTCGTTCTCGTTCTCGTTCTCGTTCTCGTTCTCGTTCTCGTTCTCGTTCTCGTTCTCGTTCTCGTTCTCGTTCTCGTTCTCGTTCTCGTTCTCGTTCTCGTTCTCGTTCTCGTTCTCGTTCTCGTTCTCGTGCTCGTTCTCGTTCTCGTGCTCGTTCTCGTTCTCGTTCTCGTTCTCGTTCTCGTTCTCGTTCTCGTTCTCGTTTTTGTTCTTGTTCTTGTTCTTGTTCTTGTTCTTGTTCTTGTTCTTGTTCTTGTTCTTGTTCTTGTTCTTGTTCTTGTTCTTGTTCTTGTTCTTGTTCTTGTTCTTGTTCTTGTTCTTGTTCTTGTTCTTGTTCTTGTTCTTGTTCTTGTTCTTGTTCTTGTTCTTGTTCTTGTTCTTGTTCTTGTTCTTGTTCTTGTTCTTGTTCTTGTTCTTGTTCTTGTTCTTGTTCTTGTTCTTGTTCTTGTTCTTGTTCTTGTTCTTGTTCTTGTTCTTGTTCTTGTTCTTGTTCTTGTTCTTGTTCTTGTTCTTGTTCTTGTTCTTGTTCTTGTTCTTGTTCTTGTTCTTGTTCTTGTTCTTGTTCTTGTTCTTGTTCTTGTTCTTGTTCTCGTTCTTGTTCTTGTTCTTGTTCTTGTTCTTGTTCTTGTTCTTGTTCTTGTTCTTATACTTCTTTTATGTTCTTGTTTTTGGTTCTGTTGCCCTTTTTTATTTGTTCTTGTTGTTCTTTTATTCTCTGTTTTTTGACATTATGTCTGTTTATTAATAAACCATAGCAGGGCTTTCGTAAAACCAGAGATTCCTAGAATTATCAGAAAATTTGGATGATTCATGTTTTGGTTCAAGAAATCTTTTTCAATCGCATTCGAATATTAATCAGTATTTTTATAATAATAATTCGTATTTTACGCGCATAAACAAATTCGTTAGCAGATTTTAATTATTGATTCTGCGATCATGCTCTTAGTATATACGATTTGATTTTGCAAAAAAAAAATATAACAGAAAGTTAGAATGAAATCTCTTGGTGTGAGAATAACACTGGTCGACAAAAGCGAAAACAAAATTAACTTCAGAGCACAAACTGAGGAGATATAGAAGATTTAAGCATTTTAACCATTGTTGTGAGTTTTGATGCTACATGTGAGTTTATAAACAAAAGTGGAGCAACGGCTTCCCAACAGATTCAAACATCAACAACTAACTTTTTGTTCAAGTCACAACTAAAGCGACTATTTGCCAGACTGCAGCCATTATCTTAATCACAATAATTGATCCACTTACTTCAACATGTTACCACTCAAGTCACAGTCGATAACGATTGTCTATCACGTGTCATTTTGGTGCAAGCGTTCAAGATCAGCACCTTCGGTTCTTAGTAGAAACCCCGTACCACACACATGAGCGCACACACACACAGATTTCCTTCGACGTCTTCATTCTACAGCATAAGACGTGGGAAAAAATCCGACACTTCCCACACTCTCCGAGCTCTAGACACATTCGAAACTGCTCGATTTTATCGTTTCTTCGGTCTTAACAGCGCGTTCCGATCCGGGTTTGGGTTCGGATTCCGCACGGGATTTCGCACAAAAGAATTTAAGCCGAACAACGATGCGGAACGTGTCCGCGTCGCAGCTGAGTCCAAAGGACGAAGCGTAAAACTTGGTGGAAAACGTGACGGGAATTTCTCCATCGTTGATTTGTCGATGCGATTTTTCTTCTTTCACTCGCAGCCAACAACTGCCAACTGCCGACCTAATCCGAGCAGCTTTTTCTTAGGGAATGGAGGAAGCGTGACTCGGCGTCTAGGTGAGTTGCGATGATTCATATTGCCTCCACCCCCACCCGCAGTCCTGAACCGGTCTCAAACTCAAGCCGGCTGTTGGCTGATATATTGAAAAGTTATGAGCCGTAGTTGGCTTCCAATCGGCCAAACGAAGAAGATTGATCCGGGCTGTCTTCGGTCGGCAGGAAGCCACATTGCTGCTCGCGTGAATTGTCTCTGAGCCGAGGGGATTCTCCGGTAGGATGAATAACGCTCTTCATGGATAAAGTTTTCTCACTTGGCAGCTAAGCCTTACTGCAGGAAACGCTTGAAGGAGGCTATCAAATGTAGTTTTCATGGCCCGCAGTTAGAGGAGTGAATAAATGACAAAGGCCCGTAAGACGTTTATCTTTTTTTACTGCCAATCGAACAAATCAACGTTTTTTTTCGTCTTCCGTATTGGCTTTTTGATTGAATAACTTTACGGTTGTCGAAGAGCTATTTGTATGTTTTTACTCTCAAGAATTAGTTTTCATTCGATTTTGTTTTGAAAACATTCCGATATGCTCTTACCTTTAATTGCAGTAATTTTCCCTGCCTCAAACTCAACAACATCTTCACCTGGAAAAGTTAGCTACAGCCATACTTCTCGTGCACTAATTTCAGCAGGAGCCGTCATAATGTTTGCGGTCGCGACACACACCGGTTCAAATGTGCGGTTTTAAAGTGGGAACGTTCCGCGTCTGTGGGAAGTGGGAGGCCTGCTCGTATCAAGTCACCCGGCACTTGTAGCGCGTCTACTGCCGGCTGCTAGTCGGTAAAGAGCTAACGACAGCCGCAAACGGTGACTGAATTTGGGATCTTAGCCGTGTTATATATTTGAAAGTATTTATTTATGTCTATCACACACTCGGTTGGCTATACACATACGTGTACGTGAAAAAATCTATAATCCATTCCACTGGTTCGTTGATCATACATATCCACACATACGAATACACACACTCGTAGAGAAAGAGAAATGCTTTCACAAATCCCGGAAGCTGGACCACTTCATGCACATCTAGCAGCAGCATCACGTACCAGAATATGATCATTTCTGCCTTGCCCCACAAAACGCTCAGCGCGAGTTATAGCGAAATGGAGAAACTTTTCTACCAACTGAGATACAACTGTGTGGCTTACCCCGTTTACCCTTCTCCCCAGCACCTCAGACCCCGGGTGATATGTGGCGAATATGGGTGGTAAGCTCCCGTAAAGCCATTTACCGGTGGAGCCAGAGTACGAGTATGTGCCTTGCCTGCAAAATTGATTTTAAATCAATAATAAAATTATACTTTATTGATATTAAATCCAACCCTCATCATCAGTACTGCAGACAGTTTACGAGCGTGGAAAGCTCGGGAAAGCACCGCCCGAGCTGTCGAGCGTCTTCTGTTTTCACTGGCACATTCTTCAACACACGGGGAGGGATTTTCCCGAAATCATCACAAATCCGGATCGAATCACTTAGCGTGGTCTGTTTTCCGCCCGTCGTTCGTGCCGGCGATGACGACGGTGAGGGCGACAAACAACGACGGTGGAAACAACAACGGCGCGATGATGGGACTTTCTTCGAAGCTGTTCCCGCGAAGGTATTGTTGGGATCTGATGTGTTGTCCTACTTTGAAAGAGGGTATTGGCATGTGGAAGTAATGATATTATTTTACGATTGGTTGTGATATTATAATTACTTTACTGTTTTGTTTCTATGTGTGCATGAAAGCTGCACTAAGCGTTTGTTTTATTAATTGAGTGTTTGCTAGAAAAACAAAACACTGATAACAGATTGCATACACCGCTTCGTGACGTGGTATAATAAATTTGCATTTCCAGTCTCAGTCGTGGTCATCACAATGCTTTCGAATGCAGATAAGCCAAACAGTTCAACGAAAACATTAAATTGAAGCATTTTTCCAACTACTGAAATTCTCAGGGTAGGAATTGCCCAAATGGTTCTCTACGTCATAACACAATCAGCAAATTAGCAGGTTTTATGTAGCGTTTCTGGGATCTTGTCTGAAACTTGTGTAACTGACTTACATTTATTTACTTTTCAGGTTTATTTCCCTGATTGTTTTATTTTTTATTTTTTGATCTATGATTCTAATTCTTGGCCTTTTTCAAATAAGTCGTCTTTAAGTCGCGTTCTTGATATTTCCATTGAGTTCTTTATATGATAACTTTCCTCTGCTAATGAATCTCAACCACTTTTATGTGACTCACGTTCACTGTCTCTTTTTTATTCTGTTCTAGATTTATTTCAGACTTCAGTTCTGTATCTCCCTTTATTTTCTTTGTCTAATTCTCAATCTCTTGTGGTATTAATAAACCCACAATATAATAACATGCCCTTTCCTTATTTACGATCCTATAAAGTAAACCCTAAAATAAAAAAATAAGCAATTTCCCATTTTTCAAGTTTATGAGTCCATAACTCAAAACTTTACGGCTATCCCAACACTGCGAGTAAATATCCGCTAACATCTAGTAAACAATTTCCCACAGTCCGATTCCAGACAACATTCCAATTGTCCTTTTTCCCAAGACCAAAAAGTCAACATTCCGACAAATCAATTCCCACAATCGAACTGATTGTCTTCAGTATCAATTCCCATCGATGCAATCCTCATCAAATATAGCTTCGGCATTAACTTCAAGTGCATGCCATGCACCAACCAAATTATAACTTCTCACGCCTCAGCTGCGCAGCGCGTATTGCTGACGTACGTACTATCACACCCGATCATAAACCAATATCCACCAGCTATCAATGCGATCAATTGAGGATCGTTTTGATGATTCCCTTTTGACTGCACTTTTCGCATCGATGATGTTTTCTGCGAAGCAAAGCGCGACCGAAATTTGTTTTGCTTTGGTATGCGCAGTTTTACAGGCTGCGCATGTCAACCTTTTGATATGTATGCACTATCAGGCTCCTCCTATCGATGTATGCACGTAGATTAAGATTTTGTACCACAATCTTCGGACTAAAATTTGAATGAAGATATTGATGTTTCAACCACCAAACAGTAAAGATAGACTCCAAAATTTTAACAGATTGTAGACTCGGATTCTTAAATTTTCTTACTCTTTTTGTTTTTCTTTTTTCATTTTTATATTGATATGCTTTGAGTATCTTTTTGTGAATTTTTCCCTTATCTTCGATTGATGTGATTTCTGTTTCATTTCCACTGAAAATTTTAATCTCTCTTAAATTCTCACTTTGATCCCTCATTACCATTTTCATTTTGCTTGTTCTCATTTGTCGTTTCGTTCTTCATTTTCACTCTTCGAATGTTTTTCATTTAATTCTTCTAAATTTTTCAAATTTTGTAAGTTCTTCAACCATAAGTTTCCATTCAATTCTGAACAAGCTTTTTTCCTAAACCTGTAGTGCCGCCTACCCTTTTTATACTATTATTTTAAAAAGGTTTAACAATTTCTGTTGTTTGTTTAAGTCTATTTTTTGAACTTTCTTATTGTGATACTTTTCTGGTTTCTATATTTAGACTAACTCAAACAGTTAGAGAAGAGGGGAATCTCTAACTGGAGGCTTCGTGTTCGATTCCTCTAACTTTATTTCTCCCAATTTTTTTTTTATGTCTCTTCCCCTCTTTTTCCTTCTCTCTTTCTTTCTCTTTTTATTTTCTCAATATCTTTTGTGTTTCTTTCACGCTGCAGTCTCTCTCTTCTTTATCTTTATCTTCATCTTCATCTTCATCTTCATCTTTATTTTTATCTTTATCTTTATCTTTATCTTTATCTTTATCTTTATCTTTATCTTTATCTTTATCTTTATCTTTATCTTTATCTTTATCTTTATCTTTATCTTTATCTTTATCTTTATCTTTATCTTTATCTTTATCTTTATCTTTATCTTTATCTTTATCTTTATCTTTATCTTTATCTTTATCTTTATCTTTATCTTTATCTTTATCTTTATCTTTATCTTTATCTTTATCTTTATCTTTATCTTTATCTTTATCTTTATCTTTATCTTTATCTTTATCTTTATCTTTATCTTTATCTTTATCTTTATCTTTATCTTTATCTTTATCTTTATCTTTATCTTTATCTTTATCTTTATCTTTATCTTTATCTTTATCTTTATCTTTATCTTTATCTTTATCTTTATCTTTATCTTTATCTTTATCTTTATCTTTATCTTTATCTTTATCTTTATCTTTATCTTTATCTTTATCTTTATCTTTATCTTTATCTTTATCTTTATCTTTATCTTTATCTTTATCTTTATCTTTATCTTTATCTTTATCTTTATCTTTATCTTTATCTTTATCTTTATCTTTATCTTTATCTATATCTTTATCTTTATCTTTATCTTTATCTTTATCTTTATCTTTATCTTTATCTTTATCTTTATCTTTATCTTTATCTTTATCTTTATCTTTATCTTTATCTTTATCTTTATCTTTATCTTTATCTTTATCTTTATCTTTATCTTTATCTTTATCTTTATCTTTATCTTTATCTTTATCTTTATCTTTATCTTTATCTTTATCTTTATCTTTATCTTTATCTTTATCTTTATCTTTATCTTTATCTTTATCTTTATCTTTATCTTTATCTTTATCTTTATCTTTATCTTTATCTTTATCTTTATCTTTATCTTTATCTTTATCTTTATCTTTATCTTTATCTTTATCTTTATCTTTATCTTTATCTTTATCTTTATCTTTATCTTTATCTTTATCTTTATCTTTATCTTTATCTTTATCTTTATCATTAACTTTATCTTATCTTTATCTTTATCTTTATCTTTATCTTTATCTTTATCTTTATCTTTATCTTTATCTTTATCTTTATCTTTATCTTTATCTTTATCTTTATCTTTATCTCTATCGCTATCGCTATCGCTATCGCTATCGCTATCGCTATCGCTATCGCTATCGCTATCGCTATCGCTATCGCTATCGCTATCGCTATCGCTATCGCTATCGCTATCGCTATCGCTATCGCTATCGCTATCGCTATCGCTATCGCTATCGCTATCGCTATCGCTATCGCTATCGCTATCGCTATCGCTATCGCTATCGCTATCGCTATCGCTATCGCTATCGCTATCGCTATCGCTATCGCTATCGCTATCGCTATCGCTATCGCTATCGCTATCGCTATCGCTATCGCTATCGCTATCGCTATCGCTATCGCTATCGCTATCGCTATCGCTATCGCTATCGCTATCGCTATCGCTATCGCTATCGCTATCGCTATCGCTATCGCTATCGCTATCGCTATTGCTATCGCTATCGCTATCGCTATCGCTATCGCTATCGCTATCGCTATCGCTATCGCTATCGCTATCGCTATCGCTATCGCTATCGCTATCGCTATCGCTATCGCTATCGCTATCGCTATCGCTATCGCTATCGCTATCGCTATCGCTATCTCTATCTCTATCTCTATCTCTATCTCTATCTCTATCTCTATCTCTATCTCTATCTCTATCTCTATCTCTATCTCTATCTCTATCTTTATTCTCTCTCTGTTCTCACTTTGTTCTCTCTCTGTTCTCTCTCTGTTCTCTTCGTTCCTCCTTGTTCTCTCTATGTTCTCTCTTTACACCCTTCCTGTTCACCTTCTGTACTCTCACAGTTCTCTCTCTATTCTTTTTCTGTTTTCTCTCTCTGCTCTCTCTTTGTTGTATATCTTTTCTCTCTCTCTGTTCTCTCTCTCTATTTTATTTATTTTCGCTTTCTGTTCTCTCTCTATTCTCTTTTTGTTCTTTTTTTGTTCTCTCTCTGTTCTCTATCTGTTCTCTTTATGTGCTCTCTCAGCTCTCTCTCTCTATTATTTTCCTGTTCTCTCTTTGTTCTCTATATTTTCTCTCCTTTTGTTCTCTATCTGTTCTTTTTCTGTTCTCTCTCTTTGTTTTCTCTCTGTTCTCTTTATGCTCTCTCTTTTCTCTCTGTCCTTATTCTCATCTATCTCTGGCTGTTCTCTCTCTGTTCTCTTTTTGTTCTCTTTTTGTTCTCTATTTTTTTTTCTCTTTCTGGTCTCTCCATGTTCTCTCTCTATTCTCTCTCTGTTCTCTTTCTGTCCTCTCTCTGTTCTCTATCTGTTCTCTTTCAATTTTCACTCTATGTTCTCTATGTTTTCTTTTTGTTCTCTCTATGTTCTCTCTTTACATCCTTTGTGCTCTCTCAGTTCCCTCTCTATTTATTTTTGCTCTTTCTCTCTGTTCTCTTTTCGTTCTCTATATTTTTTCTATTTCTGTTCTCTCTTTGCTCTGTCTATGTTCTCTCTCTGAACCCTCTTTGTTTTATCTCTGCTCTCTTTCTGTGCTCTCTCAGTTCTCTCTACCCTCCTTCTCTTTTCTTTCTGACTGTTCTCTCTCGGTTCTCTCTATGTTCTCTATTTTTCTCTCTTTCTGTTCTCTCTTTGTATTCCTTTTGTTCTCTATCTGTTCTTTATCCGTTCTATCTCTGTCCTCTCTCTCTCTCTTTTCTTTATGTTCTCTCTATGTTCTCTCTCTGTTCTCTTTCAGTTCTTTCTCTGTCCTCTCTCTGTTCGCTCTCTGTTCTCTCTTTGTTATCTGTCTTTTCTCTCTTTCTGTTCTCTCTCGGTTCTCTTTCTGTTCTCTGTACGTTCTCTCTCTCTATTCGTTTTCTTCTCTCGTTCTTCTCTCTTTCTTCTCTATTCCCTCTCTCTTCTCTCTCCTCCCTTCCTTTTCTCTCCTTTCTTTATTCTCTCTCTTCGCTGTCTTCTCTTGTGTTATTTCTGCTCTATTTGTTTTTCTACCTCTTTTCTTCTTTCTTTTTCTTCTGTGTTTTCTCTTCTCTCTGTTACTTAACCCTTTCTTTCTCTTCTCTTTCTTTTTTTTTCGCTTAGAGTTTCTCCCATTTTTCACCATTCAAAGTTTTTTGACGTGGGACTACCTCTTTGTTTTCTATACTGGAATGCTTTCTGTAAAATAGGAAACGAAACTGGCAAATGTTACGTCCGATTTCAAACGATAATAACAACATAACCACATGATGGATAACAATAACCAATATATTGTTGGATAGATTAAATGTGTAACAATTTAATAATACGCTAGTCATCATTATTATTTCACTGCTCAGCGGTGAAAATTGTTAAAAAGTTACAAAGAAATTTACGCGAACAATTGACCAATCACACGCGAGCATTCCTAGCACAGACGATGTGAATGGACACCAACCATTCCCTGTGATATTCTCTGTATCAATATAAAAAAAAAACGGACAGAGTTCCCCCGTCCCAACAGGTCGATTTGAGTTTGCTTCCAAGAACTTAGACTAATTTGAAGTCTCGAAGGTAAAGATCTTTCGAAATGTTTTGAAACAAACCTTTTACTTGAACAATTTCTAAACCTGCTGGCAGAGCATAATAAAAACTGATGTCTTGAAAGAAAACATGCTGGTTAAAACAACAAAACCGCGCTGTATAATATACATATCATGTGGAGCAGAGCTCCGCTGGACTCTCGTCGTCCATCATTGCACTGGTACACGACTTCTATTTTCGTGAATTCAAGGAAAAAGTGCAATGCTGCTGAATCGATAGTGATTAAAAGTTTATCTCATGAATATGGTTATCATAAAAAAAATAAACTACTCAAAAAAAATGAGCATTTTTGCAACGGTCATAATTTTTTTTTTTTGCATTTTATCTTCGATATTTACTAAATGATCGTGACCAAAAGAGTAGATTTTTGAAAATACAAATTTATAGAAGCTAAAGAGCCAGCGCATGCTTTTGAATATTTTGTCGATTCACTAGGATCTATTCAGAATCTTTGTTCACATTTCAACATTGTTAGAAGATATACACTAAAGTCGCTTTTTACGCGGGGGATACGTGCCGCGTGGAAAAAAACCGCGTAAATTCCGGAATTCGCGTAAAAAAAACCCCATAAATTCCGGAATCCGCGTAAAAAGCGACCTTAGTGTATTTTTGTATATTAGCTGTCTTCGTAATACAGTGAATGTAATTGTTGACAAATGAAAAAAATTGTCAAACAAAAAACAGGAATTAATAATTTCGAACTTTAGCTTCCTTGTAATTGTTGATTGTTATGATTTTTCGCTGGATTCTTTTGTTCAACATATCTTTTTATGTTTCCCTATGAGTGAACCTATGGAACGGCTTCGAAATTATTTCCATAATAAGATTTATGTAATCAATTTAATTTGATCAGAGTTGAATAAGACAAAATCATGTGTGTAATCGAAGTTCTCTCGAGTGTTGTTCAATATATTTCTAAAAAGAAAATTTATGGGGAGGCAGCGTAAAAAAATACTTAAACCACAGAACAAACGAATTGCTGCTGTATGCAGATTCTGTAACCTTTGTAACTAAAAATCCTTTATTTCATCCTTTATTTCATACAACCCTAGGGCTGTATACCTTGTAGTATTTCTTCTGGAAGTTAGGAAGCACTTTATTTCAATATTAAAAGCTATTTTTTCTGCTAACTTCGTTATCTCAATCAAACATTGAGCCAATAATAAGCTTCTTGCCGAATTTCGAAACTAGTTTGGTTAATCATAATGCGGACTCCTGTTAATTTTACCCGCCTCTGATAGACAGAATCTACACGTTTTACAAAAAAAAGAAGCTCTCGAAATTCGCAAAAATTCTGACTATCTAGTTCACCCTAATACTTCCCGACCGCCCAAGTAACAAAACTGGTTTTATCAAAGTTGTATAGAGCTGTTTTGGCTGTATTGAGCGCTATAAAACTTTGATAAAACCAATAATGTTACTAGGGCGAGCCCACAAAACTGTGCAGGTACAAACTTACGGAAAACAAAACGTAAATCGAAGTAATTCCTAAATAAAAGACTTGCTTGCTCTCGTTCTTTTAATTTTTCATAGCAGCTGCGATGCTGACACTAACGAGCGATAAAACAATGAACTGGACGTTCAACGAGCGAGAGAGAAGACTTTGTTTCAGTCACAATTATGTTGGCTCGGTCGGAAAGGACTATGGAACATTTGAAATAAAGCAGTTTCGAATGTTTTCTGTCCAGAAAAATAAAAATTAATTGCATTTCAAAAAAAAAAAAAATTAAATAAAATAGACAACTGTTCATTCTCTTTCATCCTACTTTCAGCTGACATATAGAACACTATGATCTACAATCACTTCCATCTTGTCATTTATGCCAATTTATGCCTTTAAAAGGCCAGTGGATTTCAGCGTTGTTTCACTCGAAAGAATATTTTGAATTCCAGTCAGTGCAAATTGAAAGATATCATGCGTCTCCACTGAGCTCCTAATAGTTACGAATTGGAGGCGGCGCATTTCAATTCATAGCTAGTGTTGATTGGGAAGTGTACTGAATGCAATAAATTGAATAAATATCGCAATTGAAAAGTTTCTCATTATTACTGCTTTAATGATCAACAATAAGCTCTTTATGTTTAGTAGCGATTTCAGGGAGCTTTAAAAATTTTAATTTACAGTTACTTGTAGAATGAAAAAAATCATTCGCCAATATCTGTTAGTGCCTAATCAAACGAATTGTGTAGAAGATAAAAAACACACATTCACAGGTTGTCTCGTAAGCTTCAAATTTCTTTCAAGGGAATTAAATGTTCCACAAAATCCACACTTTTCGACAATTTACATTTTTTTTTAATTTAGTGATGGAAATGCCTCCAAACTTACCTTGTATCCTTTGAGATTTTCCACCACACACGCGAGCAGTGCGTCCCGGCCGATAGTGACCGTGATGTTGGGGATCGGCTCCGCAAACCGGGGGAAGTTTGCCTCTGTTATGAACCGTTTCGAGAATTACAAAAAAGAAAAAGATAAAAAGAAGAGAGCGAAAAAAATAGCGTCAGTTAGAATAGCTTCACATGTCATGAATGAATCTTTCGGCAAACAAAGTGCAGAACACTCGACGGGACACAAAAAAAAGAAGCCGACAGCAAATGCTATCTGTCAACATGTGTAGAAGGGATTTTGTGGATGAGAGGGTAACAAAAACAGAAACCTAAGCGTCAAATTCACGTAAATGGAACTGTGTGTGTGTGTGTACGGATTACTTCTACCAGGATGGTTCGTTTAATTGCAAAATGGGCATTTTACCATCGTCGAATGAACACAATCATGGGAGGCCATTTTCGGGAAAGGTGTTCTCTCAAAACATGATTTTTATTTCACGATTTCAAATTTATGAATACAAAAATTCTAAAAATTAACAAAATAGGTTCGCACTTGAAAAGAGAATTTTACTTCAGTTAGAGAAGCAAATTAAGGCACATCCCAACTGATGACAGGCCGGATTTTGCCAGTGTTACACATTGTTATCCCACGGATCTGTTCGGCGGGGAAAGGCTTTTTTAATGGTGAGCTCTTTTTTATTCGTTCTCAGCAAAGTCCCGAATTCGTTTGTATACACTGTGAGCTTGACCACGTACGAAAAAACGCAGGGCAGTAATTCACCAAACAGTGTCATTTAGGTTTACCGTTTATGCAATTTTTCAGTTCTTAAGTTCTATGAAAACAATTTTCAAGGTGATCACATCGCTTTCCACGGCGTGGAAAAGAACGAAACTGGCGACCGGAAAGGGCTTCGGCCCTTGGGATGCGTGAAACGTGTTTATCTTCATTCAGGAAATGTGGATTTACTGTTTTAATGAACGATGGTGCACAAATCGGGGGAAACTTATGAGGTGCAAAAAAATGGGAGGCTAACTGGAGGTACCTACCGTTGTTGAAGTCGGGCGGGCTTTCGTGAGCGCGTGTTTGTTTGCCTGCAATGTAGAGTAAGAGAAAAAAATAGTACGGTTTATTTTCGTTTCTGGTGATTTGATGGCAGTGTATAAAAATGCTATAAATAAGCAGCGTGTAACTATTTTACCGAAAATATTGATATTTTCTGTGATTCGTTGATGAAAAATACACAGTGATCCACTCTGCAATTCAAACCAAATTGAATTTAACAACTCCCTCCTCTGGTCATCGAAAAAAAACTTCAATCCCGAATTTAGCTCGCGAGTTTCATCCTCTTTTCCGGCATCTAAATAAGCCATTCTATCCAACACTATACGCCGATTATTTTTACCTTCCCAGAGCAGTCGAAAATCTCACTTTTATTCATTTCACCTCAATCCTCGTAAGCAGATCTACCGGTAGAAGAACCACACAAAAAAGGAGCAAAACAAGGAACAACATGCAAACGAGGCCACTTTACTCGAACCGTGTGGCGATGGCAGTGGAAGAGCCAAAATAACACGAACCCTTGCACAAAGAACATCTGTACCCCTTAGGGGCAAGGTGTCGAAAAACCTGGAACTCGAGTAGTTCGCAGCACAAACTGTCGGTCGTGCCCGCTTCCTCTCGCCCGCCATTACCTCTAGGGTCTAGCTGCCAAATTCGGGGCAAGATATATGGGCCAAGTATGCATATGAGTTGGTTCCTGCTCTTTTCGTTTTGGTTATTTTACTTTTTTTTAGGTCGACGTTTGTACTTTAATGGCTACTCCCCTATCTCACAGCGGACGCGCGAGGATGTCTATTTGAAAATTTATTGCGGGGAAACATTTTCATCAGCATGCAACTGGGAGCTTTATTTTTGGATTGTGGTATTTTGGAAACGTACCCCGAAAAGCCAAAAGGATGGATGTAATTTCGGGTCCCCCGTTCAGCTCCAAGGGTAACACGATGATTGTTTCTTGATGCATAATTCACGTGGCACAGTGGCACAAAATAAATTGGAATCTGTTTTCAAGACTGATTTCACGTTTGGCCACACGGTAGAGACCGGGGCTGCATTTGCATGTATGCTTTGAATTATTCAAATGCACACACAGATCGACCACCGGGTTCGGGTCGGTTTGGGGGTTGTGAATCAGCTCGGTTATTTGATTTATTTTACCGCCTCACAGGCTGCAGTTGTGAGCGAGTTTCGAATAACTTTTTTTTTCTGTGGTTTGGACGGTGTGAAATTCGTATATTTGCATTTTATTTGGCTTCATTTATCTGTTTAGGATCATAACTCAAAGTGGGAAAAAATTCGCTTTTATCATATCCGCATGTGAATTACAGTTTTATAAATTTCATCGACTCAATACGATAAATAGTAAAGAGTTTTGGACATAATGGTCTGAAAAGAAACCTAAAAATCTCATCGACAATTTCCGACTTAAATGATATTGAAGAGTAATGAGTAAAGAGTAAAGAGTAAAGAGTAAAGAGTAAAGAGTAAAGAGTAAAGAGTAAAGAGTAAAGAGTAAAGAGTAAAGAGTAAAGAGTAAAGAGTAAAGAGTAAAGAGTAAAGAGTAAAGAGTAAAGAGTAAAGAGTAAAGAGTAAAGAGTAAAGAGTAAAGAGTAAAGAGTAAAGAGTAAAGAGTAAAGAGTAAAGAGTAAAGAGTAAAGAGTAAAGAGTAAAGAGTAAAGAGTAAAGAGTAAAGAGTAAAGAGTAAAGAGTAAAGAGTAAAGAGTAAAGAGTAAAGAGTAAAGAGTAAAGAGTAAAGAGTAAAGAGTAAAGAGTAAAGAGTAAACAGTAAAGAGTAAAGAGTAAAGAGTAAGGAGTAACGAGTAAAGAGTAAAGAATAAAGAGTAATGAGTAAAGAGTAAAGAGTAAAGAGTAAAGAGTAAAGAGTAAAGAGTAAAGAGTAAAGAGTAAAGAGTAAAGAGTAAAGAGTAAAGAGTAAAGAGTAAAGAGTAAAGAGTAAAGAGTAAAGAGTAAAGAGTAAAGAGTAAAGAGTAAAGAGTAAAGAGTAAAGAGTAAAGAGTAAAGAGTAAAGAGTAAAGAGTAAAGAGTAAAGAGTAAAGAGTAAAGAGTAAAGAGTAAAGAGTAAAGAGTAAAGAGTAAAGAGTAAAGAGTAAAGAGTAAAGAGTAAAGAGTAAAGAGTAATGAGTAAAGAGTAAAGAGTAAAGAGTAAAGAGTAAAGAGTAAAGCGTAAAGAGTAAAGAGTAAAGAGTAAAGAGTAAAGCGTAAAGAGTAAAGAGTAAAGAGTAAAGAGTAAAGAGTAAAGAGTAAAGAGTAAAGAGTAAAGAGTAAAGAGTAAAGAGTAAAGAGTAAAGAGTAAAGAGTAAAGAGTAAAGAGTAAAGAGTAAAGAGTAAAGAGTAAAGAGTAAAGAGTAAAGAGTAAAGAGTAAAGAGTAAAGAGTAAAGAGTAAAGAGTAAAGAGTAAAGAGTAAAGAGTAAAGAGTAAAAAGTAAAAAGTAAAGAGTAAAGAGTAAGAAGTAAAGAGTAAAGAGTAAAGAGTAAAGAGTAAAGAGTAAAGAGTAAAGAGTAAAGAGTGTAGAGTAAAGAGTAAAGAGTATGAAGCTTAAAGCTAAAAAAAATTTAACAAAAATTTTTAATATAAATTGGAAAGTTTTTAACTACATTTTTATAACCGCCATCATCAAAGCTCTCTCATTCTGTGCCGAACACGCATCAGTACTGGACGTGTTTGGTGATCGGTCCGATAGAGTATAAAACAAAAGACGTGTGAACAAGTGTTGGCATTGTTTGCCTGGTCGAGTGAAATAAATCCGGGTTCAAGGTCGTTCCTTTGTGCAACTGTTTCGCATCGTGACTGCCAGCTGGTGCGTAAGCCGATTTGGCTGCTGGCTGGATTGTGCTACAGCAGTGGACGAGACACAAACGAGGAAAAAGAAGAAGCCATCAGTGTCAGCGAGTCGTATCGCTGTGTGGAGTGATCTCACACCTGGCTCGCTGCTGGTGGCTGTTTGGTGCTGCTGTATTGGTGCTGCTGGCTGTAACGGCTGCTACTTCGAACGATCGGACAACCAACCTTACTGGAAGGGAGAAATAAAAAGGTACGTGTTCTTGTCAGCGCTAGTGCGCTAAACATAGCGCGATGGATGTAGATCCCTCGCCTCCCGCGCCACCATCCCCGAACCCCTCTGACCCTGACCCTTCTGTTACCCCCTCCCCTGTTCATTCTTCAGTCCCCCCTCGCCCCAGGCTTTACCCAGACGGAGCCCAGGGCAGCTATACTGTCTATTTTCGGCCAAAGGCGGGACCGAAATCGAAACAGTTGAACCTCTTGCAGATTTCTAAAGACCTGACGAAGGAGTACAAGGGCGTGACCGAAATTTCCAAGGTCCGGCCTAACAAGCTCCGTGTCGTGGTCGGTAACCTGAAAGAGGCCAACGATATAGCTTGCTCTGAGCTCTTCACACGCGAGTATCGCGTTTACATACCCGCACGAGACGTGGAGATCGACGGTGTCATAACCGATTCGAGTCTGTCCGTCGAGTGTATACTGCAAAGTGCCAAAGGGTGCTTTAAGAACAAAACGTGTCCCGAAGTAAAGGTGCTCGACTGCAAGCAATTGCGGTCAGCATCGATCATCGGTGGCAAAACAGTATACACTCCGTCAGACTCGTTTCGAGTTACGTTCGCCGGGTCTGCACTACCAAGCCACGTCTCGATCCACCGGGTTCGTCTCCCTGTGAGGCTCTACGTGCCCCGCGTCATGAACTGCCTGAATTGCAAGCAGTTAGGCCATACAGCCGCCTACTGCTGCAATAAGGCACGTTGTGGCAAGTGTGGGGAGTCTCATGCGGAAGATTCTTGCAGTGTTAACGCTGAAAAGTGTATTCACTGCGGAGAAAATCTGCATGAGCTCTCGACATGTGCGGTGTACATGCAGCGCAGGGATAAAATAAAACGGTCTCTCAAAGAGCGTTCAAAGCGTTCCTACGCTGACATGCTGAAGAAGACCGTTACCACTTCTCCCGTTACTTCGAACTCCTTCGATCTGTTGCCCTCTGAGGAAACCGATTCTGACGATTCACCAGCGGGAGCATCTTACGCCAATCCTGGGGAGTCTAGAAAGAGGAAAAATATTTCCTCTCCTAAACTTCCCAGAAAAGGTCCTAAGATTTCTCAAAGTGAAATGAAAGTTACAAACAAACCAAACAGTGCTGCGGAAAAACCGAAGCAAACTCCTCCTGGGCTGGCAAATTTAAAGTCCCAGAAGGAGTTCCCAGCACTGCCAGGAACATCTAAAACCCCAGTTGCTCCTTTTACACTCCCAGTTGATGAAACAAACTCTGGATTAGTGAAATTTTCTGACATTGTGGACTGGATTTTTGAAACTTTCAATGTACCCGATCCAATTAAAATTTTTCTTACAGCATTCCTCCCAACAGTTAGATCATTTTTGAAGCAGTTGACTGCCCAATGGCCTCTCCTTGCAGCGATTGTATCCTTCGATGCCTAATTCAACTGCGTATATGAAGGATTCTATCTCTGTCTTACAGTGGAATTGTAGAAGTATTTTACCAAAAATTGATTCGTTTAAAGTTTTGATAAATAAAAACAAATGCGATGCATTTTCCCTTTGTGAAACTTGGCTTACTTCAAATATTGATCTCAACTTCCATGATTTTAATATTATTCGCCTTGATCAAGACACCCCATAAGGAGGAGTACTTTTAGGGATTAAAAAGTGCTATTCTTTCTATCGTATTAACCTCCCCTCGATTCCAGGCATCGAAGTTGTCGCATGTCAAATGACAATACAAGGTAAAGAGCTTTGTATTGCCTCAATATATATTCCCCCCAGAGCACAGGTTGGGCAACGGCTGCTCTTTGATTTAATAGAACTTCTTCCCTCGCCACGTTTGATTTTGGGAGACTTCAACTCTCATGGCGTGGCTTGGGGTTCCCCATACAATGATAACCGCTCCTCTTTAATCTATAACCTTTGCGATGACTTCGACATGACTATTTTAAACAACGGTGAAATGACACGTATCCCGAAACCTCCAGCGCGCCCAAGCGCTTTGGATCTATCCTTATGTTCGACGTCGCTACGGTTGGATTGCACATGGAAGGTAATCCTCGATCCTCACGGTAGCGACCATCTGCCTATTCTTATTTCAATTACTAACGGGTCAACTCGCATGCGACCAATTGACATTCCGTATGACCTCACACGAAATGTCGATTGGAAGTTATACGAGGAAATGATTTCAAAAGCGGTCGAGTCGATTCAACATCATTCACCACTTGAAGAATACAACCTCCTCGCGGGCTTGATTCTCGACGCCGCGTTGCAAGCCCAAACGAAGAAATATCCCGGCGTAACGATCAAAGAACGGCCTCCCACTCCGTGGTGGGACCAAGAGTGCTCCGATGTCTACACGCAAAGATCCGACGCGTTTAAGGCCTACCAGACGGGAGGTATACCTGGCGACTATTTACGGTATTCGGAGCTTGATACCAAGCTTAAAAGCTTGGCTAAAGCAAAGAAACGTGGATATTGGCGTCGGTTCGTGAACGAGACGTCGAGGGAGACATCGATGAGCACTCTTTGGAACACAGCCCGAAGAATGCGGAATCGCGTAACGGTCAACGAAAGCGAGGAGTCTTCAAGTAGGTGGATATTTGATTTTGCCAGGAAAGTATGTCCGGACTCTGTTCCTGAGCAAAATATTGTTCGCGATGCGTCTCCGGGCCACGACGCGATAGAATCACCTTTTACGATGGCAGAACTTTCAGTTGCCCTCCTGTCCTGTAACAATAACGCGCCTGGATTAGATAGAATCAAATTCAACTTGTTGAAGAATCTACCCGGCAATGCCAAGAGGCGCTTGTTGAACTTGTTCAATAAGTTCCTGGAGCAAAACATTGTACCGCAGGATTGGAGGCAAGTGAAGGTGATCGCCATCCAAAAACCAGGGAAACCAGCTTCTAATCACAACTCTTATAGGCCGATTGCAATGCTATCCTGTATCCGGAAATTGATGGAAAAAATGATACTCCGTCGTTTAGACCACTGGGTCGAATCAAATGGTCTACTATCAGAAACTCAATTTGGCTTCCGCCGTGCCAAAGGGACGAATGATTGTCTTGCGTTGCTTTCAACAGATATTCAGCTGGCGTATGCTCGTAAAGAACAAATGGCGTCTGCGTTCTTGGACATTAAGGGGGCTTTTGATTCCGTTTCTATTGACATTCTTTCGGGTAAACTTCACCGACAAGGATTTTCTCCAATTTTGAACAATTTTTTGCACAATTTGTTGTCCGAAAAGCACATGCATTTTACGCATGGCGATTTGGCAACTTTTCGCATTAGCTACATGGGTCTTCCCCAGGGCTCATGTTTAAGCCCCCTTCTTTACAACTTTTATGTAAATGACATCGACGAATGTCTGGCAAATTCATGCACGATAAGACAACTTGCAGACGACAGTGTAATCTCTGTTACAGGAGCCAAAGCTGCCGATTTGCAAGGACCATTGCAAGATACCTTGGACAATTTGTCTGCTTGGGCTTTACAGCTAGGTATCGAATTCTCTCCGGAGAAGACTGAGATAGTAGTTTTTTCTAGGAAGCATGAACCTGCTCAGCTTCAAACACAATTAATGGGTAAAACGATTTCTCAGGTTTTGGTACACAAATATCTTGGTGTCTGGTTCGACTCTAAAGGCACCTGGGGTTGTCACGTGAGGTATCTGATGAAAAAATGTCAACAAAGAGTGAATTTTCTTCGTACAATAACCGGACAATGGTGGGGAGCCCATCCAGGAGACCTTATAAGGCTTTACCAAACAACGATATTGTCTGTTATTGAATACGGGTGTTTCTGCTTCCGCTCCGCAGCAAACACACATTTGATCAAACTGGAGCGAATACAATATCGTTGTTTGCGTATCGCCTTAGGTTGCATGCAGTCGACCCATACGATGAGTTTGGAGGTTTTAGCTGGAGTACTACCATTGAAAAACCGCTTCTGGAGCCTGTCTTCTCGTATTCTAATCAAATGTGAGGTCTTGAACCGTCCCGTGATTGAAAATTTTGAAAGGTTAATCGAACTTAATTCTCAAACCCGTTTTATGACATTGTATTTCCATCACATGTCCCAAAATATTAACCCTTCTTCGAATATTCCAAATCGTGTCGACTTATCAAATACTTCTGATTCTACTGTGTTTTTCGATACATCCATGATAGAAGAAACTCGTGGAATCCCGGATCATTTACGCGTGCAGCAGATCCCTAAAATTTTTTCCAATAAATATCGAAACATCAACTGCGACAATATGTACTACACTGACGGATCACTTCTTGATGGGTCCACTGGCTTCGGTATCTTCAATAACAATTTAACCGTCTCCCATAAGCTCGATAATCCTGCTTCTGTTTACGTCGCAGAATTAGCTGCAATTCAGTACACCCTAGGGATTATCGAAAAAATGCCCACGGACCATTATTTCATCTTTACGGACAGTCTCAGTTCCATTGAGGCTCTCCGATCGATGAAAGATGTTAAGCACTCTCCGTATTTCCTGGGGAAAATACGGGAACATCTGAGTGCTTTATCCGAAAAATCTACTCAGATTACCTTAGCGTGGGTCCCTTCTCACTGCTCGATACCGGGTAATGAGAAAGCGGACTCTTTGGCTAAGGTGGGCGCAACAAACGGTGACATTTATGAAAGACCAATTGATTTTAATGAGTTTTTCGCACTTGTACGTCAGAATACGATCATCAGTTGGCAAAATTCTTGGACTAGAGGGGAACTGGGAAGGTGGTTACATCCCATTATTTCCAAGGTATCGACGAGCCCGTGGTTCAAGGGGTTGGATGTAGGTCGGGATTTCATTTGCGTAATGTCCCGGCTTATGTCCAATCACTATAGATTTGATACGCATCTCCGTCATATTGGGCTCGGGGAAAGTGGTATCTGTGCCTGTGGTGAAGGTTATCACGACATAGAGCATGTGGTTTGGTCATGCCCTGTACACCGTGACGCCAGGTCTAAATTAATAGCTTCCCTGCAGGCCGAGGGTAGACAGCCGGCTGTTCCTGTTCGTGATGTCTTGGCGAGCCGTGACCTATCCTACATGTCCCTTATATACGTTTTCCTGAAATCCATCCACGCCCCAGTCTAGTCCCGTTCCCCTCCGTCTACACCCAACAAAACGACAAGAACACGTTTGAACCTTAAGCACAAAACCAGCAACCAGACCTCGCACAATAGAACCAGGACCCAAGGACTACGAGCCTCTGTCCCAACTCACGACATCGTGGCTCAGCAGAACGAATCCATACATGCCATTCGACGATTATCAGACGACCATTGAACAACAAAACACTGATTGGAAATCCCATGCTAGTTTTAAGTTAGACTTAATTTCAGCTCGTAGTCGGCAGCGAGGATAAAAAATTTGCTTTAGTTTTTAAGTCATCAGATATAATTGGCGCCGTTAAACATTAAATTGTATTTGTGCCGTGTCAAATAAATGTTATGTGAAGAAAAAAAAAAAAAAAAAATCAAAGCTCTCCACTCGCTGTTAATGCATTTTACCTGTCGAAGCTTCTCTAGAAAACATATAAATATACATTTAAGTTATGCTAAGCTGCGTTCTTGAAATTTATTAGCAAAAAAAGCAAAAAACTACTTGCAGTAACCGGCCAGCATCTACTAGTGAATCTCTGCGCCTGAAGTGGCATAAAAAAGTACGTCGAACGTCGACTCTCGCCGAAGGAAGCTAATCTTTTATTCAGGACATCCTCCGACACTGCTTCCTGGGTTGTCCGAACCGCGCGCGCCAGCGAGCGATGCAAGCGATCCGACAGCCAACAAGCCAACAGAGTATCCTAAGCCGACACGGACAGTAGGAAAAATCCGACAGCTGGCTGTTACGGGTGAGAAGGCTGATGATGAAGTGATTTCGGCCCCCGTCTAGCCACCTTCAGCTGAGAGGTGGCGGAAACGATGGACCGAAACGGCGGGCAGAGAAAAAAAGCCCCTCGTTATGATGCGCTCTCCACGTTTTAAGTTGGCAGTGAACTGAAGATCTGCTGATGAAGTAGTTGACTAGTCTGTTTTCCATCTGGACAACTCGCGGAGAGACCGTAAATCAAAACCAGCGCAGCGAGAATTCGTTACGTTTAAAGCATCCTTTAAAAGCTCGTTAGAGGCCCTGGACTCGGAATTTATTCTGCGAAAATCCGCCGTAAATTTAAGCTTGTCTAACGAGCCGCAATTGATTGCGGGCGTAATAAAATTGAAGTGTTAAAATGTTACCACTAAATCAGCTTTCCACATGAGCAGATCTGATTTGGTGAATTGGGGCAGCTGGCTGGCAGCCGACCAACGCAGGCGAGCAATAGTAACAGACTCACGAAATTTGCCTGAATGCGGGGAACAATCGCGCACACATACACACCGCGAAGGTTGGCCAGTACCTAAAGCCAGACCATTAGCTGTCAATAATTGGCAACAATAAATTATGATTTCGTTTTAATGATTCGCTACAACAAATGTTGCCAGGACGGAGGGCGGAGTACGGCATCAGCGGTTCCGAGTCAGTCGAGAGGCAATCCAATAAAAGTCGATCGTTATGTTTGAAGTTGAAATAGGTCCCTATTTAGTGCCGGGGCGGAACAGGGAGGAAGAGCTGTTGGAAGCACATCTCAGTTAGCGGTGATGGCTTTGAGCAAATTGATTTTATTGATAACATTATGGAATTTATTTTACCCCTAGAAGCGGCCTCTCTTTGTTTGAACGCGTTTTGTAGCGAGTAAATCGACTCAAGAGCTGATATCAAATTGAACGTTTGCCAAAAAACAGATGAAAACGTTGTGTTATGTTTCTTACTTGACAGGATGTTTGACAAGAGATTAGAACAAAATTTTGAAGTCATCGCAAAAATCTGGCTGGTGTAATTTTTTCGGTATCCAAATAAGGGAAAGTCTGCTAACGCAAAGATTATGATACTTGCGATCTGCTGTTGAATGGCAAGTTGTTTAGATGATAAGGACTGGTTTCGATGAGTATTGAAAAGCTCTTGTCATTATTTTGAATTGGCGAAAATGGCTATTACCGCTCTTCGCTGTTTATTGGATCACAAATGATTTCTAAACGGAACCACCATTTCTGAAGAAGAATTATAAGCACCGAGTAATCAACCTATAGGTTTTTTTTTGTAATATTTGAAGAACTTTCGAACTTACTGCTGACAATTTATTGATAATGTGCCGACTGCGTTTTATAGCAGATTCAATGAGTTTTTATGAGGGATTTGATTGTAACCATTTTTCTGAAAACTCTTACTCAGGTGATTTATTTTTGCCAGAACGCTGCATCGACTGTTGATTTTTTTTCTTCAAACAACCCAATTTCTCTTCAAACATTTCTGTCCCATGTTCTATAGAGACCTTATAAACGCTGATACAGTCGAGCTTGGAATAGTAGCATATTATACGCTGATAACAAAAAAAAAGTGTTGGCAACGAACTATTCATCATGCTGTAAAATGCTATAAAATATAAATGATTTAATTTTTTTATGTTGAAACTTAATGGTTCAGGTAAAAATTTTATAAATGAATTTATTTATATTTTATAATGATTTTTATTGACTTTTATGTCTTCGTTCGAGTTATTTGTTCCGTTTTTGTAAAGGTTGATGATCAATTGAGTTCAACTAAATATGATGTACAATACTTATATATTCAATTCTTATTTTGCTGACGATATTTTTTATAAGTAAGTGAAATTTATTTTTTCACTCTTTCTTGATCTGTCTTTGTTAAATTTTGGCAAGCATGATCATAAGCGCTGCTTTACTGCCATTTTTAGGATTGAAAAGATTTCCAAGGAACAGAGTTTCAGCAGCTGTAGTTTGCACAATTTTTGATTTGATAACTCACACAAATTTGCATGTAATTTAATGAATGTCAGACGAATGATTGATTAAAATTGGCTTTCGTGTACAATTTAGCCCTAAAGCTATACCAACGACCGAATGCCATTTGAAATCGTATTACGCATTTTTAATGGCGTAAAAAGGCATTTTTATCCAAAAACTAACGATAAATGTAAAAAACTTTAAAAAAAATATTCCAAATATTGTTTTTGGAATTCTACGTCATCAAAGTTGACAAACAAAAGCCCTTTAAACTTTTTTGTATTCCATTACAGGCCATAAATGCCGATTTGCCGAAATAATCTCAAATTGAGCTCAAAACCGCAAAAAAATGTTTCCGATTTTCATAAAAAAGAAACAATAAATTAAAAAGAAAACGAGAAAAAAAAATTTACAAAATATGCTCTTAATCGGAACATAACACTTCTTAAAGATCAAATCGGCCTGAAAAGCCACACAAGAAAGTTAACTCAAGAAGAGACCCAAATAAAATCAAAATAAAACACACGGAAATAACCGCTCCTAAAGACAAAAAATATCCCAAACTAACTTCAAAATCGCGATTTGCTAAAACAGTTTCCAAAACAAGATTGATCCTAAGTTTAGCACAGAAAATCAAAAATGACAATCATGAACTAACCTCAGAACTGCAAAAAACACTTCTCATGGCCATAACAAAATAAAAAAAAACGAAAATGATCCAAATATTGCGTGAAAATTCCTCTGAAGGTCAGAAAAAGCCAGAAGAACTTTGAGCCCCGAATTGCGACTGACTTCAAAGGCCAAAACATTCCCCGATTTAGGCCAAATTGAATTCGGTAAGGCGATAACATTGTTCCAAAAGCAAAAAAAGATACAAATTATATGCTCAAAATTGCGAAAATCCACTTCTAAAGGGCAAAAATAGCCCTGAAATGGGCTCAGAATCGTCAAAAGAATGATCACAAATTAAGCTTGGAACCACGAAAAAATGCTTCTTACGGCAAAAAATACCTAATTAAACAAATACCGAAACCAAATTGAGCTCAGACCAAAAAAAAAATAATACCAAATTATACCCGCGAAAGAAAGTTAACCACAAAAGTGATCAGAAATAGAACTCGGGGTTGTGAAAAAACGCAGTCAAAGACTTAAAAACAATTCCAAATTACACTCAAAACCGCGAGAACATGCTATCATATGTTCTGAACCGTATAAACATGTTTCTAAAGGCCAAAATAGAGAGAAAGAGATCCCCATCTATGATCAGGATTGCATTTTAATGTTTTCAAAGGCAAAAAAAAAATTATCCCAAATAAAACTCAGAATCTCGAAAACCGCTTTTGAAGAGAAGAAAAAAACCAAATCAGACTCTGAACCACAATCAAAAGCAGTGGTTCCCAACTTTTTTGTCTCCGCAACCCCCTTTGCTAAGTACAATGCACTTTCTGGCCTTCTAAAAAATTTCAAATACATGTTTTGCAATGCGAGGGCCCGTTTGACAGTCTCATATCATCATGCAAGTTTTATTTGTTAAAAGTCTTTGTTTTTGGTGTGACGGAATTTAGTTTCGTCCTGCCAGTGCGTCTTAAACTGTCCTACAGGTCAGACCTGTTTTCGGTTGCTTGTGGACTGGCCTTTGACTGCCTATAGCTTCAAAGTTTATGTTTTGTCAGTGCGTCTTTTAAAGACTAAAAAACCTAAATTAATCCACCTAGCGGTCAGACCCAGCCTTTCTCATTCAAACTTTTGTTTGTAAAAATAGAATATATATTCACTCTTTAGGTTCTTGAATATTGATGTTGTAATCTATACATATAATAGGTTCTAAAATATTGATGTTGTAATCTATACATATAAAAATGCAGTCCGGTCTGTCTACCTGTCTGTCTGATCCAAATTGGTTCGAAAATTACCGAGTCGATCGACGTGAAAATTTGTTCAGGGATTTTTGGTGCCAATAAAAATTCCTATGATACAAATTAAACATAAATTTCTGCACAACTTAAGAACAAACCAATCAAATTAAACCGAAATTGGCATGTGGATGTTTTAAGGGGTTAAAAATGTGTCCATAATAGTTGGACGCCACTCCCTTTTCTGGAAGGGATAGGTTCCATACAAATGAAACACAAATTTCTGCACATCCCGAGAACTAACCGAGTAAATGGAACCAAATTTAGCATGTGGATGTTTTAAGAGGTAACAAATATGTTCCATAATCGACCTTAGGCAACATTTTAGATTGTAAGATGGCAACTTCCGGTTTCTGGAAATCAGCCAAAAATGGCCGATTTCCACCCAATATAACATCCGGATCTAGCATGATACACAGGAGCTGAAATCGACCACAGATACCATTTTGAGTTCTAAGATGGCGACAGGCCCGGATTTGAGGGGGGGGGGCAAAAGGGGCAAATGCCCCGGGCCTCCCGATTGAAGGGGCCCCCCTAGTCCTAGGGGGACCTTTTTTTTTTGCTCGTCACCTTCCAGAACGAAACCTCTAAATCTTTTAAGAAAAGAGGGCCTCACAAACAAATTTGGCCCGGGCCCCACAGCGTCTAAATCCGGTCCTGGATGGCGACTCCCGGTATTGGGTGTTATTCGATCATTTTCGGTTGTTTCCCAGGAACATGTGATTCTACTATATATATAGAATTAAGGTGTTGTACAGAAGCCAAAAGTCGAGGATGTTGTCATTTCGATAAAACCAATCATTTCACACGATTTGTTATTCGACTTTGATCATATCATATGACCGATTCGTCGTGCATTTTCAGATTTCAAACACATCGCAAGGAATCAATGAATTTGGAACGTTCAAATAGTACTATACCACATTTAAAATATGTTGAGGCCACATATATCGATCAAAGCAGGTATAGTTTTAAATAGTCTTTGAATTTCTTCTCTTTCCATAACTTTTGAGCCACATATCAAATTGTTATGAAGTTTGTTATTTGTAAGTTCGAGAGATGACTCGTTCGTATGACACTAGTTATGTTCAAATAAGTCATATAATCTTTGAGATAATAGACTTTCGTTGTTTTATTAACAATTTAATACATAACGGTTGCTTAAGTTCGATTATAATCAAATGAAAATAGGGCAGCCTAACTTTGAAACCTCGTGTTCAATCATAATTCATCAGTTAACCTCAAACTAGCCCGCTTATCTGATAATAATACTGATCAAATCCGTTGTGTAGTTTCTGAGATAATGAAGTTTCGTGATTTTCACATTCCGGTACATTACAGACGAAGTTACAGTTCGATTACAGCAAAATTCAATAGGGTGTCATGAGGCACCTTTCATTTGACACTACTTTTGTGGAAATCGGGTCAGCCATCTCTGAGAAAAGTGAGTGAGTTCAAGTAGTCTTCGGAATATGTTCCTTTTCATAGCTGGATTTCACATTTCTAAACATAATAGGCAAAGTGATAGTCTGATTGCAAAACAAGTCAATAGGGTTTTATGGGGCAGCTAGACCTTCCATTTGACATTGATTTTATGAAAATCGGTTCAGCCATCTCTGAGAAACATGAGTGAGATTAAGTAGTCACGTTTCTTGTCATAACTTTTGAACTACAAACTCAATCTTCATGAAATTCAAAAGTTAAGGGTATATTAGCCCGTTCACTTGAAACCTATTTTGTTCAAATCGGTTGTGTAGTTTTTGAGATAATGATGTTTCATGATTTTTACATTTTGATACATTACCTCTGAACCCAAAACCCGATTACAATGAAATTTAATAAGGTCTTATGGGACAACGAGACCTTTCATTTGCAATTAATTTCATGAAAATCGGTCCAGCCATCTCTGAGAAAAGTGAGAGAGAATAAAAATCTGCACATACACACACACATACACACACATACAGAAAATGCTCAGCTCGTCGAGCTGAGTCGAGTGATATATGCCATTCGGCCCTTTGGAGCACTTTTTTACTTTCGGTTTTGCAAGTGATTGCTATACCTTTCTAGGAGAAAGGCAAAAAATATATAAAATATCCTGTTTTATTTTACTACCTGAAAGTTAGAAGGCGATTGGTTGAATGAGTGGAAAATACCAATTTTTTTGTGATGCAATTTGGTCCCGGACACTCTTTACCCAATCCAACGAATCTGCTTCAGAACAGTCCTGTCGAAGATTTCTGTATGATTCCATGTTCCTTGGTGTGCAAAAACAACTGGAGAGCAACAAAATTTCAGTTGTCACCCGTTAGCTAATAACTGCACTGGTTACCTCGCACAAACTACTACGATAGATCATTACCATCGCGGGGGCCTAGTGTGGTTGGTAACGTCTCCGTCAACCACGCTCGACGCCTGGGTTCAAATCCCACCGCCGACATAGGTGTCGATGGTTGTGAGGTGGCGTGATCCACTCACAACCAACCCAACTGGTCTAGATTCAATCCTAGCCGACACCGGGAGATTTTCTGAGGCGAAAAATCTCTGGGATCACGCCTTCCATCGCATGAGGAAGTAAAGCCGTTGGCGCCGGTCCGTTAATAAACGGGTCGTGAGTTAGGGTCCTGGGTGAGGAGTCGCCTCCCTGGGCGTCGGTGATTGGCCACAACAGTGGCGGAACTAGACCGACGGAAAATAAACGAGAATAAAAAAAAAAAAAAAAGATCATTACCATGACCAATGTAAATGTTTCATCGCATAACGTTGATTTGCGAAATTCTTGCGATAAATCTTCTTCTTCTTTTCTATATCTATAAAATAGATGATACCCAGCCCGCGTTGCTGCGCCTCTTAGTTTGTAACGACAATTATGTATTTCTGGAATGTGCCATAATTTCAAACATGTATTACCATGCAATAAAAACCTAAATTAATCCACCTAGCGGTCAGACTTATTATTTTTAAAAATAGATTTACATGAATGCTTAAATCCATAAATGTTTATCCACTCTTTGGGTTCTAAAATATTGATGTTGTAATTAAAGTATAAAATATGAAATTTGACGTAATGTTAGTATTTAAGAAATAGCGAAATAAAAGCAATGACTCTTAATTTCAAACAATTTAATCACGAGCGATGCCGGGAACGTTCAGATAGTTCAGATAGTACGATACCACATTTAAATCATGTTGAGGCCATATATATTGATTGAAGCAGTTAAAGTGTTGAATAGTCTTTGAATTTCTTTTCTTTCTAAAACTTTTAAACAGCATATCAACTTGTTATGAAGTTTGTTATTTGTAAGTTTGAGAGATGACTCATTTGTATGTCACTAGTTATGTTCAAATAAGTCGTGTAATACTTGAGATAATAGAGTTTCGTTGTTTTACAAATTAAAACATAACGCTTGCTTAAGTTTGATTACAATCCAATGAAAAGGTAACGTATGGGGCAGCCAAACTTTGAAACCACGTGTTCAATCATAATTCACCAGTTAACCCTTAACTAGCCCGTTCATCTGATATCAATATTGTTCAGATCGGTTGTGTAGTTTATAAGATAATGAAGTTTCGTGATTTTCACATTTCGATACATTACAGACGAAGTTACAGTCCGATTACTGCAAAATTCAATAGGGTGTTATGAGGTAGGTAGACCTTTTATTTGATACTAATTCTGTGGAAATCGGGTCAACCATCTCTGAGAAATATGAGTGAGTCCAAGTAAGTTGTCTTGGAATATGTTTCTTTTCATAGCTGGATTTCACATTTTTAAACATAACAGGCAAAGTAATAATCCGTTTGTAAAAAAAATCATTAGGGTCTTATGGGGCAACAATACCTTTCATATGACACTAATTTTATAAAAATCGGGCCAGCCATCTCTTAGAAACATGAGTGCAATTAAATAGTCTCCAGAACACGTTCCTTTCCATAACCTTTGAACCACATGTTCAATCTTCATAAAATTCAAAAGTTAAAGGTTTTTAAGGTAGCCCGTTCATTTGAAACTAATTTTAATCAAATCAGATGTGTGGTTTCTGAGATATTGATGTTTCGTGATTTTTACACTTTGATACATAACCTCTAAGCTAGAAATCAGATTACAATATAATTCAATAGGGTCTTATAGGGCAACTAGACCTTTCATTTGCAATTAATTTCATTGAAATCTGTTCGGTCAGACCATCTCTGAGAATAGTGAGTGCGAAAAAAGGTGCACATACACACGTACACACCCACACACAAACATATACACCTATACATGCTTATATGCAGAAAATGCTCGATTCGTCTAACTGAGTCGAGTAGTATATGACATTCGGCCATTTGGATCACTTTTCTACCTTTTAATTAGCCAGTGATCGTTAGGAGGAAGTCAATATGTTTACTTTCATTATGTGATTTCACATTTTCATGAACAACGGACAAAGTTACAATCCGATTGCAATGAAATTCAATAGCAACCTATGGAGCAACTAGACCTTTCATTTGACACTAATTTTGTGAAAATCGGTTCAGCCATCTCTGAGAAAAATGAGTGAGTTTAAACAACCTCAGGATAACTTTTCTTTACATAACTTTTGAACCATATGTTCAATCATTACGAAATTCAAAAGTTAAGGGTTCTGGAGACAGCCCGATCATTTGAAACCATTTTTATTATAATCGGTTGTGTGGTTTCTGAGATATTGATGTTTCGTGATTTTTACATTTTGATACATAACCTCTAAATTAAAAATCCGATTACAATGAAATTCAATAGCAATCTATGGCGCAACTAGACCTTTCATTTGCAATTAATTTTATGAAAATCGGTCCAGCCATCTCTGAGAAAAGTGAGTGAGGAAATAAAGTTGCACATACATACACACACACACACACACACATACATACATACATACATACATACAGAAAATGCTCAGTTCGTCGAAAGGGGTCGAGTGGTATATGACATTCGGCCATTGGGACCACTTTTATACCTTTGGTTTTTTCAGTGATTGCTATACCTTTCTAGGAGAAAGGCAAAAGGCAAAAGGCTAAGCCTTGGTGCTACATTCCGATTCGGAACTTTACCTTCTGTTTACTATATACAGACTTCGCAGCCAACCGTTAAGTGTACAGGACAATTGCGGGGCTAGCGCTACGATCCAACAGACTGAGGTACCAAGAGTGGAACGCAATCATTCAGCAAACAACTGGCCCCGCACGTGGCGGAATATTTCAAAAAGAAAGCTAAACTCAGCGCAGCGATCACAACTCTACTTACTAGTGAATTAAAAGTTAGAGCATCGCAAACTGCTTTTCACAATGCAACGTGTGGAAAATGAAAATTGCATATACTGTAACGACAACACAACTGAAACACTCCATCACAAATTCTGCACATGTGCACGAGTCGGTCCAGCTTGGACGGTTCTTCGGCGGAGGACTACAGAAATCATGGAAGGATGGAGACGGTTCGATTTCGATGATTTTGTAAGGCCTGCTTTACCAGGAATAAACGAAAGGCGGAGAATAGAAATCCTAAAAATTTTTATAAAATATATTTGTTTTGTTAATGCATGTAATGCCGCTAGAATAGACTTAGCCGAATTGATTTTTTACCTAGATTTAGACAATTGACAAATTTTGCATTAAAAACTCAGATTAGTAAACAAAATTATAACTAAAAGAAAAAAAAAAAGTAGGAGGGTGGTATTCAAGACACGACCGCATGACGTTGGACTACGGTATTCTTATATTCCATTAAAACAAATAATAGAGAGAATTGCAACTCTAGTATTTGCTGCAATTTTATCTAACAGTACATTTCTGGATGCTGAGACGTTAAAACGTTATAAATAATAATATATACTAAAAGAATGGATATTTTTTATTTAATCGCTGTCATTTCATACATATTCGAATCAACCCTTTGTTTGCTGCACTACCAAGACAATCATTTAATTGAGCGAATTGGTAAAATTTTCCTATCTAACAAAAAGCAAACTTTACGAAACTATCTGAAATTGGAACCCGGAACGATTCAACCGAAAATTTTAAATTTGAAAATTGTTTGACATTTAATCGATAAAACTCATGCTAGGTTAGTTCCAGCCCAGCATATAACTTCATGTATTAGAAAAAAAAAAAAACGTTTGGTTCAATAACTCAATATAGCAAGAGCTCAATCACACGTTTTTCGGTAGTTGTTATCAAGGTTTGAGCGAGTGACAGGAAAATATCTAAACTTCTTCAGTTGTGATTTAGAGCATTTCTATTGTTTTGTTATTTTTCACGATAGCGACAAGTTTGTTTCTTTCTCTGTGTGCGAGAAACAAAATCAAAACCGCGCACCGAGAAACAAAAACGAAAATTTAATGAATGCTCATTGAGAAAACTTGCAACTCTTTTTACCAATAACTTATGATACTCAAAAGAACCCGTTTTTATCTAAATCAAATTTCTAGTAAATAAGTGTTGATAATTCATAGGTAGTAATTTTTTCTCGATGAATAATGACTGGCTGAAGAAGTTGAAATCGCTGCTGTTAAATCAAATTCACAACTGTGTTCGTTAAGACGTTTTAATATTTTCAATGACAATAATAATCTTTGATAAACACCCGCTATAGTTATTCACACACATGCTATAACTATCTAAACACGCGTTAAAACTATTCATACACACGCTGTAGCTATAGCTATCCCTACACACGCTATTCCTTTCCATACATCCGATACAACTATCTATACACACGCATAAGCTATCCAACCATGTGCTATTACTATCCATACATACGCTATAACTAATCATTACACACGCAGCAGCTATCCACACACAAGCTATAACTATCCGTACACACGCTGAAGATATACACGCAATAGCCATAATATGCTACACATGCTAGTGTCTTACACACGCTATAGCTAGCCATACACACGCAACAGCGCCATCCCTATCATCGCAAATGTCATAGCAATACAGATGCACATACGCTATATGTGCACACTGCACACACACCCAACGTTTTCACCCACGATATCTGAATTGGATTACCGCTGGTGGGGTCCAACTCAGATCGAAGGAGCACCGAACTGAATGAAGAAATGCAGCTTCCCACTACCTCCGCCGCTGCTGCCTGATACCACCGCTCTGGTTCTGCTGCAGCTCAGTTTGGCCGCTGGAATCAGCCACCGCTGCTGATTATACAAGACCGGCCTGGTGACCTTTCACTTGTTAACTGATTACTGCTATGAGACGACACAGGCTATTATATAGCCCAAAGCAAAAATCCATCCGCGAGCAAACAAGAAGCGAGCTTCTGATTGGTTGAATGTGCACGACTTTTAACACAACTTTTAACTAGTTTAGTATCGAAAACATATTTAAATTATTATATGACAATCTTGCGCAATATTTCCCCTATCAATCAAGCCATTGGTGTTTAGAATCTGTTCAGTGGTAATGATAAGAGAAGCATTTTAAAACGGTGTTGAAACATCTGTTGCAGCTACCGAAAGCGAGCTCGTTATTGGTTGAAAGCTGTGAGACTGTTTACAAAGTCAGATCGGTTGTATCCGTTAGTGTCGACTGTGCTTGTGAAGAGAGGTGGTGATTGGTTGCTCGGTATGATTTAGACAATCGATGTGATTTATCAATTTTTCAATAGTGTATCTCGAACAATAGGTTATTTTTGTTACATAAATTCAACCGTAAAAGAATTTCTGATCGGTTGATGCCAAAACCTCGAAATTCTGAAAAGAAATGACTGATATATAAGCGCTCAAAACCTGACCACTTTTCCCGGGTTTTCCCCGGTTGAATTACTAGATTTTCAAATTCAGGTGCCTAACTTCGATATAGACGTTAGTCCAACGTCAAAAACAGTACCGATTTCCCGGACAGCTACCCGATGGCACTCCGTCGCTTGGAGTCACTTGAGCGGAGGCTAAAGCAGGACCCATGCTTAGAGAAATGTGTTAAAGACCAAATTGGAGAATACCTACGTAAGGGGTACGCCCACAACGCCAATTTGTTGGAACTTACCTCGGTACCAACGAACCGCATCTGGTATCTTCCTTTGGGCGTTGTCATCAATCCTAGAAAATCCGGGAAGATCCGCTTTATATGGGATGCAGCAGCTCCTAAAGGGACCGGATCTTCTGATCCCTATCGCAAAGGTTCTGAGTCGCTTTCGTCAACATCCCGTCACCATATGCGGTGATTTGATGGAAATGTTCCACCAAATAAAGGTGCGACCAGAAGATTGCCAATCCCAACGTTTTCTCTTTAGAGACAATCCAACAGACATTCCAGCAATCTACGTAATGGACGTGGCTACGTTCGGCTCGACTTGTTCCTCGTCGTCAGCTCAGTATGTTAAAAACCGAACCGCAGATGAGTTTTCCGGAGAATATCCTCGAGCTGCAGCAGCTATTAAAGACAACCACTATGTCGACGATTACCTAGATAGCTTCGAGACGATTCAGAAGGCCATTTCGGTAGTCAAAGAGGTAAACCTGGTGCATTCCAAAGGTGGATTCACCTTAAGACATTTTCTCTCAAATAAAGTGAGGTTTTACGAGGAATCGGTGAAATGGCTGACACATGCTTAAAAAGCCTGGATCTCAATCGTGCAGAAAAATCGGAATCTGTGCTCGGCATGAAGTGGATTCCCGAGGAGGACGTTTTTGTATACGCCTTCGGTACGCGAAAGGACCTCCACTATATTATGGACAGAAGCCATATCCCGACGAAACGAGAGATTGTCAGAGTGGCTATGAGTCTATTAGACCCTCTAGGGCTGTTGGCGTTTTACCTTATTCACGGAAAAGTTCTGATCCAAGAAACTTGGGCAAATGGATTGGAGTGGGATCAAGAAATAACGCCCGAACTTTACGAACGCTGGCAACAATCGTTGAACCTCTTTGCACAGCTAGAGCAATTGCGGATAACCAGATGCTATTTCCACTCCTCTTACGCTGAGCATTCCGAAAACTTGCAGATTCATTTATTTGTAGATGCCAGTGAGGTGGCATTCGCGTGTTCGATATAATTTCGACTCAAAAAGGACAGAAACATACAAGTGGCCCTTGTCGCAGCAAAAAATAAAGTAGCCCCGTTGAATGCGTTATCGATGCCAAGACTAGAGCTTCGGGCAGCTGTTCTGTTAGAGAACATCATAAACTATCATACAATTTCCGCTGTTCGTCGTTACTGCTGGAGTGACGCTCGTACTGTGCTGGCATGGATCCATTCTACTGACCATTGTCGCTATAATAAATATGTTGCCGTGCGCGTAGGCACTGGGTGCCGTCGAAATTGAATACTGCTGATCTGGCTACTAAGTGGAACGGTGGACCGCAGATCTCGATAGACAATCTCTGGTTTCAGGGACCAGAATTTCTCTATCAACCCGAGGAGCATTGGCCTGTAACGAGCACCTTGGAACTATTTATTTTCAAATATTAATCTTACTAATGGTAAAGTTGATCACAGATGTTTTCTTATTTAATTTAGTTTGCATTACTCAAAATGCATGCTAGTGTTAATTTTATAATTTATACGCTTCAATATTTTTTTAAAAATAATCTGCTGTTGAGATTACCGCAACAGGCTCAAAAAGTAGTAATTGGCATAACATTTGACCAGAGCAATGAGTTCCCTTACGTTCGCTTACGTTGCTTTGCATGCATCGCTGGCGGTCGAAGAGTAGATTGACCCAGCCGAATAAGTCTATTGACCTATTGCGTCACTGGGAGAGTTTCCTTTTTCTCTCTATCCTCAGGGATGGGATACTGGATGCTGGGTGGAAGATGCACGCTAGAAGAAGATGACTTTGCCGAAACTGCAACCTTCGGGCTTTTAGCGTGGGCAATGATCCTCGCGAGACAGGTTCCGGTAACGAAGTTACCGTGGACGGTTGATCTGAGGGATCCCAATGCCTGATCTTTCATTCTTAGCTGACAAGTGCAAGAGGCAGGATCAACCTGCAGTTTAGAGTTCCGCGCGTGTACTAAGACAGGTGGTTTTTAAACCAGTGGTATCCCCTAATGAATGTATTAAAGACAGTGTTCTTTTCCTTAGATAGCCTTTTCCCGGTAAATAGCTAGGCAAATCAGTGCATGTGCGAAATAGGAGAAAGTGTGCAAAGGGAGCAAGGAGGTAAGAGCCAGATTCTTGCCGAGGGTGGTAGATTATAAAACGGCACGTGCGAGCCACGTTTTTTCCCCCAACAGTATCGCTGCTAGTCATCATCCACTACACTTCCGTCAGCACCAGCAGCATTCCTATGCAACACGAGCATCGTCAAACGTTTATGCCTGTACGGAACAGGCCGAAGGACCAATAATCGGCACCACTACCCTTGATGATCTCACCCGTCTAGTGATCGAAGCGCACGCTGTGCGCTGCCAGACAGCAGAGCAGACAACCGAGGAGACAATAGGCGAGACGACAGAGTGACAACCCCCGTTTTTGACCCAGCGTGGCGCTGGTAGCGTACCGAAAGGAGTTCGGTAAAGGAGCACCCGCGTAAAGCGGAGCAACAAGTGAAGCCGCAGAGCAGCAGTAAGCAGACATGGCGGCTACGACATGGTAAACCCTCATGTAAGACCGGCTATGAGTGAGTACGCAAATTTATATATATATTGTCCATGCGCATGCGACTAAGCTAGGGCCGCGACCCTACGCAACCGCCGGTGAATATTACCGCCACCGCACCCGTACTCCTTTAATAGCACACTTAGAAGAGTTAGAATTTGAATGGGAAAAGGATAGAAGAAAGATGATTTAGATAAAACTAGGCCTAGTGAGAATAGTACCAAACTAATTGTAAAACCACTATACAATAAATGTCAAGACGTTAGTGAAACGAAAAATATCAACCTCGCAGTTTGAAATGAACTACATGTAGTTGGACAGCAGGAATCGGCTGTTTCTATGTAGAGGGAATTCACTGTCCTGGTAGATGAGTTAGGGGTTTCCGCTGGTTCGGGAGTACGATTAGTTTTCCGTTCTTCTTTTTTTGTTCTTTTGCTGGGGTGGCTGACTCCGAAATCAGTCCAGAAAAGTTCCCGAATCAGCACGGATCAGATGGAGTCTGCGAGACTGGATTGGGCCAGTGATGAGAATTAACCCTCTACTGGTTTGTTTCTGCGGTATCAAGTACCGCGTTTAAGGGCACTAGGTTGGCAGCGTAGGCAAGTCATCCGACGCGCTTCGGTTGCGGAGTATAGCGAGTCATTGTAAGGTCAGCGGACAGCTTCCCTTCCCGAATCGGGATAAAAAGAACCTCCCCTTGGAAGGTCTCAGGCTGGGCAATCACATCTCGGCGGGTGGTCTCTCTTAGGAGAGTGGCGCATTTAAGCCACCCGCTTATCATCGGGGAGCGATTCGGCCGACCAGTTACAGGCCTCAACCGCAACAAATAGAACCCACAGAAACCGAATTACGGCCTGTACACTATCATTCAGTGCATTTTTCAAACAGAAACAGTTTGAAAAATTCAGTCGATGGGAAACAATGCATCGTACAACAGCATACGTAGTTCGATTTATCTACATTACTCGTCGTGCAAAACTCGGGCTGCCCAAAGAGCGAGGACATTGTGGAAAACAGCGCAAAACGATGAATTTTCCGAAGAAGTGGCCATACTTAGTAAAACGCAAGGTCCACACGAGAGGCGTCATGCTATTGTGACGAAATCAGGTCCTATCTTTAACAGATGGCCCTATCTTGATAATAACGGGGTGCTGCGTAGTCGCGGACGTATCGGAGCGGTCCCTTTCGTGCCAACCGAAGCGAAATTTCCGATAATTCTTCCCAAAAACCATATTATAACTTTCTTACTTGTAGACTGGTACCACCGGTGCTATCGCCATGCAAACAGGGAGACAATTTACAACGAAATTCGCCAACGCTTCGAAGTTTCCAATCTACGAAGTTTGTTGGGAAAAGTAACATCAAAATGTGTTTTCTGTCGCCAGCAAAGGCCATCCCGAGACCCCCTGCGATGTCTCAACTACCTAAAATGCGAGTGACCGCCTTCACCCAACCCTTTACATCCACAGGAGTGGATTACTTAGGGCTAGTGTTGGTCAAACTAGGCAGGTGCAACGTTAAGCGCTGGGTGGCCGTATTTACATGCCTAACTATAAGAGCCATCCACTTGGATATAGTGCACTCATTAAGTACTGATTCGTGTATAATGGCAGTACAGCGTTTTATATGCCGACGCGGTACGCCGAAAAAATTCTGGAGCGACAACGCAACGTGCTTTCAAGGCACCAGCAACGCACTAGATTTACAACGCGAGGAGAGAAACAATGCGCTGGCTGAGAAATTTACTTCACCCACTACCTCATGGAAATTTATTCCCCCAGCCGCACCCCACATGGGTGGGGCTGGGGAGAGGTTGGTGAAGTCAGTGGAAGTAGCCACAGCAGTGATAATAGAGAGCCCTCGCAAACCCGATGACGAAACATTAGAGACGATTTTCCTAGAAGCTGAACAACTGATTAACAGTCGACCGCTTACATTCATTCCTCTGGAACACGCGGACCAAGAAGCCCTGACACCCAACCACTTTTTTGTTGGGTAATTCTGCTGGGAATAAATTTTTGCAATCGACAGAAATAATATCCGGTTCTGCATTGAGAACCAGTTGGAAACTGGCCAGGTTCATCACTGAAGAATTTTGGCGGCGGTGGTTAAAGGAATACCTCCCTGTCATTACCAGAAGATGTAAATGGTTCGACGACGTCGCTGACTTGAAGGTTGGTGACCTGGTGCTCGTGGTCGAAGGTACAACTAGAAGTCAGTGGACGAGAGGACGAATCAAACAAGTATACCCCGGGAAGGACGGCAGAGTTCGTCAGGTGCTGGTGCTGACATCGTCGGGAATCCTTCGGAGACCAGCAGTTAAACTAGCTGTACTGGACGTCGCAAATGATATTCAACCTGATCCAGACCGTATGAACGGGCATCAAGGTTTACAGGCGGGGGAATGTGGCGACGAGACCCCTCGTTGTGGCAGCACTGCGTACAGCGACGGCTCCGAAGCCGGTAACAGAGTTGACAGAAGTCAAAACCACTGTCACGTCGGATTCCGCAACAATATGTGACAGGAGGAAGAATCTCTGCTATTAGTCACTGCATAAAAATCAATTTTCTTTGTAATAAGTTCATATAAATTTTCAAATACTGTTTTCACAATTACATCGTGTATTATTATAGTTTTGAAACACTCAACTAATACTTTACTTTTACTTTGTTGGCCAACGTACCGTTCACCGGTCTAGGGCCGAACGAATTAGAGATGTCCAGCTTCTTCTGTCTTGGGCAGCCGTTCTCCAGTCTCCCCGTACACCAGCAGATCGTGCATCTTCTTCCACCGCGCACATCCACAGCGTGCGAGGCCTACCTCGGAGTCGACGGCCTGGTTCTCTACTGAAGATAGTTTTGGCGGCTCTCTCGTTAGGCATCCTGGCTACATGTCCAGCCCACTGAAGCCTGCACCGCTGTATTACCTTCACTATATCAGCATGTTTGTATACCTGGTACAACTCGTGATTCATGCGTCTGCGCCACACTCCATCTTCGAGTTTACCGCAGAACTTTACGCTCAAAAACTCCGAGCACTCGTCGATCAGCTTCCTTCAGCGTCCATGATTCATGTCCGTAAAGGGCCACGGGGGTATCAGCGTCCTATACAGCGCTAGTTTTGTGCGAGTTTGCAAACTACGGGACCTTAGCTGGTTACGCAGTCCGTAGAAAGCCCTGTTCGCAGCTGCAACTCGTCGTTTCACTTCACGGCTCATATCGTTGTCACATGTCACAAGCGTACCAAGATAAACGAATTCGTCAACCACTTCAAATCGTTCCCCATCTATCTCCACCTCAGCACCAACACCACAGGGACTTCCACGCTCTCTGCCAGCTACCATGTACTTCGTTTTGGCAGAGTTAATGACAAGTCCCAATCTCGCTGCTTCTCTTTTAAAAGGTACGAAAGCCTCCTCCACGGCCTTACGGTTGATACCGATGATATCGACGTCGTCCGCAAAGCCAAGAAGCATGTGAGATTTCGTGATGATCGTACCGTTTCTTTCGACGTTTGCTCTTCGTACTGCACCCTCAAGAGCGATGTTAAACAGTAGGTTGGAGAGCGCATCCCCCTGCTTCAGTCCATCCAGCGTTACGAACGCGGCTGATGTCTCGCCAGCTATCCGCACGCACGATTTTGATCCCTCCAGTGTCATACGACTCAGCTTTATTAGTTTCGTAGGGAAACCGTGTTCCAGCATGATCTGCCACAGCTCGTTTCTTTTCACTGAGTCGCCCTGAAGTCCACAAACAGATGGTGAGTCGGTAAGTTGTACTCCCGGAACTTATCGAGGATCTGTCGCAGGGTGAAGATTTGATCCGTCGTGGAACCCCCTTGTCGAAAACCAGCCTGCTATTCGCCAACAAAGGATTCCGTTAACGGTCTCAATCTGATGAACAGGATACGGGAGAGCACTTTATATGCGGAGTTGAGCAACGTTATCCCTCGATAGTTGCCACAATCCAATCGATGGCCCTTCTTATAGACGTGGGCATATGAGGCCTTCCAACCAGTCATTCGGCATTTGTTCATCCACCCAGATCCTTAGTATTATCTGGTGGATCGCATAGTACAGCCGCACGCTTCCCGCTTTTAGAAGTTCGGCCGGGATACCGTCCTTCTCAGCGGCCTTGCTGTTTTTCAGCTCACTAATCGCCTTTTTCACCTCCTCCTGTGTTGGTGGCTCCACAGCTTGTTCGTCACTCAGAATCGTCATCCTGTTCCTGCTCTGCTCATCCGGCTCCTCACCGTTCAATAGCGCCTGAAAATGCTCCTTCAACCTGGCAGCAACCGTCGGTTTATCAGTAAGCAGGTTGCCGTCCTTGTCATTACACATGACCGGCACCGGGAAATTCCTGCTTCTGACTCTGTTGACAGTTCTATAGAATCTCCGCACGTCGTCTTGAGCATAGCTGTCCTCTGCACTGGCGAGCACCTGCTCCTCGTACTCGCGCTTCTTCCGACGGTGGGTTCTATTTTCGGTAGCTCTTGCCACCCTGTTCCTCTCTCTGTTCTGACGCGTAGTCGCAGTGAGCATGCGGCTCCTGGCACGGCTCTTCTCATCTGTCGCTCTCTGGCACTCGGCATCGAACCAGCCGTTAGGCTGTCTACCACGGGTCGTACCTACCACCTCTCTCGCAGTCGTTTCGATGGCGCCGTGAATACTGCTCCACAGCCCATTTATGTCTTCCAATCCTTCCTCCTGCTGTTCTGCGATCCATTGATACAGCTCTCTGGCGTATTCTGCTGCCACGCCATCAGCTTTCAACCGCTGAATGTTGAAACGCGTCGTCCTCTCTGTGCGAGATTTCAGCAAGTTCGACAACCGTGCGCGGATCTTACAAACGACGAGATAATGGTCAGAGTCAATGTTTGGTCCCCGAAAAGACCTAACATCAGTAACATCCGAAAAGTGCCGACCGTCAATCAGTACGTGATCGATCTGGGAGCAGGCTTCTCCATTTGGATGCCTCCAGGTGTGTTTCCGAATATTCAAACGTGGAAAATAGGAGCTACATATGGTCATTCCTCTGGCCGCGGCAAAGTTTATCAGCCTCAGGCCGTTTTCATTTGTTGACGAGTGGAGGCTATGTCTTCCAATGACCGGACGGAAGAATTCCTCCCTCCCAACCTGTGCGTTTGCGTCTCCGATGACGACTTTTATGTCGTGTTTTGGGCACTCGTCATTGATTCGCTCAAGCTTGACATAGAACTCATCTTTGACTTCATAGAACTCATCCACTCAATTAATAACTTTGCAAATAAAATGAATTGGCAAAGCACATAATCGCGTGGGAAACACCGGCTCACTTCCGTGAAACGAGAAAGTGCACCAAAATTTGTAAGCCAGAATAGGTCAATCGAAGTACACATTATATTTAACGTTAAATGAATTTCAGTTTGAAGCTGAACCTAAGTAAAACGGTTCCCTCTAACCCAAAACTTGGTTTCGCTCTTTTGCTCTTTGAACAAGTCATACATCAAGCACTTGTAGAGATACTATATTTCTACAATTTGTCCAAATATTGTATTGTTGAGATTGCCATAGGTGCAGCGTAAAAGTCAGGCTAAGCTTGTAAAACCGGATGAGCTGCTCTTTAAATCTAGGAATTTCACCATTACAATGAATGAAATTGTAAAGACGGTTAATGCATGTTGATAATTTCTATTATATTACTAGCTGACCCGGCAAACTTCATCCTGCCTATTTTAGTGTTTAATTTAATAATTTTAAACATTTAAAATGCATTGATTACTTGCGATTTGTTTATATCGTTTGAAATGATTGGTTTGATCGGAATGAGAACATCCTCGACTTTTGGCTTTTGTACATCACCTTTATTCCGGAAATATATTGGGTGCATTTCAGTTATTTTCGATGTTTTCCAGAAACTGAAATAGGTCATCTTCGAATTCATTATTGTGTCCAGGGACAATGCTTGGCTTTTTTACATCATTTCGATCACGGAAATGTCTATATGTAGTAGAATTCGGTTATTTTCGGCTGTTTACCAGAAGTTGCCATTTTACAATTCATTCTGAGGTCAATTTTTAGCTCCTTGCATCATTCTGGTTCCGGTGATACTCATAATGGGTGGAATTTGGTCACTTAAGGCTATTTTTCAGAAACCGTAAGTCGCCATCTTGGATTTTAAAATTGCATTTGGAGACTATTTCTGGCCCCTGAGCGTCATTCTGGTTTAAGAAACACGCATGTTGGGTGGTATTTGGTCACTTTAGGCTGTTTTGACGTTGACAAACGTCTATATCGAAGTTAGGCCCCTGAATTTGAAAATCTAGTAATTCAACTAGGGAAAACCAGGGAAAAGTGGTCAGGTTTTGAGCGCTTATTTTGCAGTCATCTATAATCAGGTTTTCGAGGTTTTGGCATCAATCGATCAGAAATTCTTTTACGGTTAAATTTATGTAACAAAAACAAACTATTGTTTGAGATACACTATTGAAAAATCGGTAATTAATATCGATTGTCTAAATCATACCGCGCAGCCAATCACTACCTCTCTTCCCAAGCACCGTCGACACTAACGGATACAATCGATCTGACTTTGTTGTTATTGTTGTTGTCACTTTCTGTTTCCGATGTTTATGCTGCTGCTAGCGGAAAAAACCTTGCATATATGCATCTTTTTGTTGGTGTTAATTTTACGACAGCGGCCGGCGCCTCATCATTCTGATTCCAAAACCGCACCAGTGACATGCGGACGCTAGGTGATAGCAGCTGAAAGGAGGAAATACAAAAGAGTACCGCTCATCTCGTGCCGGTTTCACCCGTAATGCTGGTGGCTTTAGTAGTAAATGGCTACTGCAAAACACTTAAATGGCTGGAATTCTGGACGGACTAACCAGGAAACTATAATCGGCAACTGGCACCTTTTGGTGCCTCGAAATTTTGGTACAGAAGCGGCTAATTGAATTTTCTGTTTTACCAAATGCTGCTGCTAGCGGAAAAAACCTTGCAAAAATGCATGTTTGTGTTGGTGTTAATATTACGACAGCGGCCGGCGCAGCTTTCAAGAAACATTTGTCTCTACCATTCCATCATCTATGTAGCCCATCCCTTTTTCTAATTATCTGACGAAGCCTTGGTATAAAACGTATCGTTCGAACATTTCACCCCATCAGTTTCATTATTAAACCATACCGGGTACATACGAACGCTCGGTGTTAGCAGCTAAAAAGAGGAAAAACAAAATAGTACCGGTCATCTCGTGCCGGTTTGACCCGTGATGCTGGTGGCTACTGCAAAATACTAGAATGGCTGGAATTCTGGACGGAAACCAGTAAACAAGAAATCAACAACTGGCACCTTTTGGTGCCTAGCAGTTTTACAATAGAAGCGGTTAGTTGAATTTTATGTTTTACAATTGCTGTTGCTAGCGGTAAAAACCTTGCAAAAATGCATGTTTATGTTGATGTTAATTTCACGACAGCGCTAGGTGTTAGCAGCTGAAAGGAGGAAAGACAAAATAGTACCGGTCATCTCGTGCCGGTTTCACCCGTTATGCTAGTGGCTGTTAGTAATAAATGGCTACTGCAAAATACTAAAATGGCTGGAATTCTGGACGAGAATAATCGGAAACTGGTACCTTTTGGAGCCTCGAAATTTTGTTACAGAAGTTTTGTAAAAGAAGCGTTGCAATTCCCTCTACTATTTGCTTCAATGGAATTTTTTTTTTAAGAATACGGTAGTCAACGTCATGCGGTCGTGTCTTGAATACCACCCTCCTACTTTTTCAGAAACCGAAAGTCGGCATCTTGGACTTCAAAATGGTATGTGAAATTAATTTCTGACTTCCAGGTGTCATTCTGGGTCCGGAAACATAAACCAGCCACCGGAAGTCGCCATCTTTAAATTCAAAATGATGTCTGTGATCTATTTTTAGCTTCTATCTTACAATTCAAAATGTTGTCTGAGGTCGATTTGTGGCTTCAGTACATCATAACAGTTCCAGAAATACCCATATTGGGTGGTATTCCCTAGTAACAAAATTGGTTATATCAAAGTTTTATAGCGATTTTTTGGCTGTATTAAGCACTATAAAACGGTGATAAAACCAACATTGTTACTTGGGTTTGGTCATTTGCCGCTGTTTTTCCAAAACCGGAAGTCGCCATCTTGGATTTCCAAATGACATTTGAAAACAATTACTTGCCTCTGAGCGTCATTCTGATTAAAAAAGATCCCTCCCTTCCAGAAGAGGGAGGGGTCTCGAACTATCTTAGTCACCTTTCCGGGTCCCTAAAACCCCTATATACAAAATGTCACGCCGATCGGTTCGGTAGTTTCCAAGCCTATATGAATCAGACAGACAGACAGACAGAGCTGAATTTTTATATGTTTAGATTTCCAGTTAATTTTTTTATATTCAACTGTTTTTTAATTACTCCGAAAAAATTAATCAAAAGTAAAGTCTGTTTAAAATTTTAAGGTTTATTTAAAAATTATTACAAATAATCTACTATATAAAAATGGAATTCCGTAACGCTTGATCTTATTGATGTTATTGCCTCCGTCTCAGTGGTGTACAGTCACCACCATCATTTTTAATCGTTCTAAATAAAAAAAATAGGCGGTGACATGTGGGTTTTTCACATGAAAATGTTTGTTAACGTTCAGGAATGACATTTGGGGAAAAATCAAAAGTATCTGATTACTAAAACTTGAGATTTTATTCACAAAACTACGTAAAACTTGCAAAATTATGACTTTTTATGCTGAATTTGCCTCTAAATCTAATTTCAAAGCGATGACATGTGATTCTTTTATCATTAAAATGTTTGTTAACGTTCAGGAAAGACATGTGAGAAAAAATAATTAGTATCTGATTACTAAAACTTGAGATATTATTCACAAAACTACGTGAAACATGCAAATTTATGACTTTTCATGCTGAATTTGCCTCTAAATCAAAATTTAAAGCGATGACATGTGATTCTTTTTTTATTAAAATGTTTGTTTATGTTAAAATATAAAATGTATGTTTTAAGATGATTTTCTGTATACCGCACAACAATGTTGCGCGCTAGCCTTCTAATAGCGTTCTCGATCAACCAGATTAGTTGAGAAAATTCGTTATCGATATTGTTTTTAGCACATTTTGCATGCTGTAGGATAAGTACAACGATACACCGTGCCCCAGAGCTGAGCCGAAAAGAATTCCAGTTCGAAAAGATTCTCGACCTGATCGGGGATCGAACCCGATATCACAACCGTGTGGGAGCCAATCGACATCGCTAACCACAGAGCCACGAGGACCACATACAGCATACAGAATACAGAAAATCGCCTGAAAATACTTTTTTTTAAATTTATACGTATTATACGAAATTTTGACTTTTTATGAGCAATTCGCCTCTGAATCAAAATTCAATTATTTGTGTTTTTTTTTTCAATACCATGTTCGTTGTTCTTTCAACATCTACAATTTTTTTTTGCAGAATAATCCATGTCTCAAGCATAAACATTTTACATTTCTGATGTTTTCGTAGTTTTGTGAATAGTTACATATTACGGCATTCGATTTACTTTTGTACTTTTGAATTTGAATTTGATTTTTATTAGAGAGCTTTTAACCAGAAGGTCATTCAGCTCTTAACCTTAGGCGTCGTACACAAATTACGTAACGCTAAAGATCTAGATTTTAGACCCCCTCCCCTCCTATGTAACGATAGGTAACGTTCAACATGACTCCCCCCCCCCTAAAATTACGTAACACTAATCAAATTTTCAGTTTCGAGCAAACATCACAGTTACGTAACTGTCTCTACTACCCCCTCTCCACCCCCTACGTAACAATAAGTAACGCAGACTCAACCCATCTCCCCCCTTCATGCGTTACGTAATTTGTGTACGACGCCTTACTTATTTACTTTTTTTACGTTAATCCAAACTAGAACTCTTGGGACATTTAGCTGAAGGAAAGGTTACAATTAATTGGTTTGAATATCGATTAAGAGGCAGCTTAAGCATCAAACATCTTTTATTTTCTTATTTTATACGAGGTTTTGTGGATTGAAAAATGGCGACTTACGGTTTCAGGAAAATAACCTAAAGTGATATTTTCAATACTTTCGAAAGTGGAACTCCATACGTCATTTTGAAATCCAAAATGGTGACTTCCAGTTTCTGTAAATCAGCCCAAAATCACAAAAAACAATCCAATATGGGTATTTCCGTTCTGTGCGTTCTCAGAAGAGGTTTTTGAAGTGAGTTGAGCTAATGCAGCAATGAAATATGAAAAAAAAAAAACTATCTTTGAAAACTTTGATCCCGAGCATCGCCGGGAACGTTCAACTAGTGTTTCATAAAATAGGGAAAACGAATCATTTTCCCAAGCAAACATAAACATTTTCAATATTAAAATTCTTAAAGAACATTAAATTTTCCTCAAATAAGAAGCAGAGCAAACAATGAAAATCCACACAAAAAACACGTACGCGAGAAAGCTGAAAACTGCCCTCAAAACAAACTCGCCCTCAAACATTCCTGCCTGAAACGCCAGAGCAGTTGAAGGCAAATGAAAAGTAAACAGTGAAGGAGGAAATCCATTTGCCGACAATTGCGGTGTTGTATAAACAGCGTCTGGTTCCAGCAGCAGGTTTTCCTCCCTTCACGAAGGCCCGCCCACCCACGGCAAGAAACGTGCGCTGTTTTCCTTAGTGGCAATTCCATCAATCAATATATGGAGACTAAAATGCGAACGGTGAGTTTTTGTTTTGTCTCCAGCCCCAATTGGCATCGTTGTGGGAAACTATTTTTAATTAACTTGCCCTCTTCCGGCCAGGCGAACTGGGATCGATTTCAGTAGAAAAAAAGGGACAGTTTCATATAAATTGATAGGAGCTGGAAAAAGCGCAGACACGTAGAGAGCAAAACCACCGAACGCTCTTCACTGTTGTTAAATAATATTTATCGAAAAAAATATATATATTCGCTACTGGAGAACCATCGGCAAACAGTGCAGCTTTCCGTTCGCCGATGGCACAGGAACTCAATTAGAGGACGAGCTCACGGATTCCTCATTTATCATCATCATCAGCATCGCGCTGTTTGTGGATTCGTTGAGGTATTTCCTCTCCGGCCGGCGCGCCTTCGAAGCACACCATCAGGCATCAACAAACGCGCTGACGCCCCGCAATTTGGCCAAGATGAAGTGCTCAATTACACTCCCGGGACGATGGAAAGCGCCACGGTTCGTACGGAACGGATCAGTGCCGAACGAAAGCGGAATTCCAATTAAAAGTAATGAGAATTGATTTGTTTACTGAAGCCGTAATAATTTTTTCACTTCGTGAGAAGCGGTGGTAAGTTTTGTTTTTCTTTCAAGAAGTTTTCAAGCTGCTTGAATTAACGGGAGAAAAATGTTATGTCCAGTGTTTTATTTTAACCCCCGGACGTTCATAACGATCTATCCAATGGTAGTCGATTTCATCAGAGTCGGGCTCGGAATGACATGCAGAGTGTTCCTCCACTTAATTCGACCATTAAAATTTACGACTCTCATTGGGGAAATTCAATCGTTAAAAAGTACTCTCCCAGCTTTTTCCGTAGATAATAACTGTGCTGCTGAAAACAGAGCATACAAAACGCATCACCGCTCCGGTTATCTTTCGAGAGCTGGTACCATATAGGACTATCGGATGAGCCATTTCTCAAGAAGTCAAAGCATTTATTTTCCACTGGGGAGAGAGTAAGAAAAGCAGGGCAAGTCGAATGAATTGATGTACACACAAGTGCACGGTTCGTGTGCATCTGGCCAAACATAGAGAAAAATTTTTGGATTTTCTCACAGGACACAACACTTAGAAACCGTCGCTTCGTCTTATCCCGCGGAAAGAGACGATCTTGAATCTTTGAATACCAAGCGAAACCATCGTTCAATCGTCGAGTTGGAGAGGTAATAAAAAAAGTTTCTTTTGGTTCGAACGATTGCGGAACCCCAGAGAAAGATGAAGGAGAAACTCCTGTTTTTTTTTTTTTGTTTTCAATGAAAACATCGCAATTTCGAGGTTTTTAACTAGGGGAATTTATTGCTCAACTTTGCAGTAATGTTAAAATAAAAAATCAACTGGGCGTCCCAAAACATAATAATTCATCTCATAAAATAAACCCCCCTCCCTCCGTTTTGGTCCATTTTATCATTACCATATCGAGTCTGTCACAACGGTTCACCAATCCAGGATAGTTGAGCCTACTTCAGCGAGTTCCTTATTTATGGCCTCTCAACTTACTTCATCATGAGCTTTCTAGTAGCTCCAATGCCGAGCAATGAGAAAATATGACACATCCCTAGCTCATAACTCATGTTTTGATCCACTTGGAAAGGCACGCTCGGTTGGTCGGTCGGTCGGTCGGTCACCGGTTGAGTCCGTTCACACCGTCTGTCACCGGAAGCAACGGACATGGAGGACTCGACCCCGGTCGGTGGCCGGCTTTCGACACTCCTTATTTCTCGCAGCAAGTGGGCCATTTATTGGCTGCGGGGGCGACAACTTTCCGGTACGCGAAGGCAACTGACCCCGGGCTCGCAGCTCGAAATTTGCAGCAGCACTGAGCAAACTAACAAGTCGTAAGGAATACAAACAGTGCAAGTATGAATTCGAATTATTGCGGAAAGTTATACGGTGTTGCGGTTTTCTGGGTGCAGTGGAGCGAGAGTACAGCAGAGAAAGTTGCACTTCTTGCTATTTTATTATCAATTTGATCGCCTTTTTCGTAGCATTTCACAGAAATGCAAGAAAAATCGAACAGCACATTTTTTGCCAATTTGACTGTTCGCCAGTTGGACTGAAATTGCTTTGCACTCCGTAACTGTGGGTGTTTGTGTGCGTGTGAGCAACCGAGTCGTAAGGAAAAGTTTAATATTTTGTTTACGGTACAAAACCACCAAACGACCGCGCCACAGAATCGTACCTTCTACTGTATGCCGGTGCATTCTCTAATATTGGTGGCGTAATATGGCAATTGCGGTTGAAAACTTTACCCTGCCAGAGCAATGTTCGTTTTTATTCAGAGTTCGTTTTACCGATGCTGATTGGTTAGTTTTGATAGCAGCTTTGCTGTAGGAGGAAAGTTATATTGTTGCAAAAATGTCACAATGCAGTTTTTCTGCAGAAAATTGATTGATTACTATGCTGGAGTGGTAATTAAAAGGGGACCATAGTCGCTAGTGTACGCAAATGTAATAGTTGCCAGTTGCCATTTTTATTTCTATATGTAGAAAAACTGTCAACTGTCTATTAGGAACATTTTATTCACCTCCTAGTCTAGTGTTTCTTGTTTACCACTAACGAAATGTTTCTGTTTGACGCCACACCAAAGTTTTTTTTTTATCACTGCTTGGAAAACGCTTTTGTCGACCAGTATCTATCTATTGATGTTTGGAATTGATGAGACAAACAACTTCCAGCGGTTTTTGTCAAATTTTTCACATGTCAATCGATCACGATCGATCAAAGGTAAAAGAGATGCTGACCTAAAGCTCAAAATAGCTTCCCTTGAAAAATTATAGCTTTATAATCATTCCTGTGAATTTCGGCGCCTCTTACCATTGTCAAAACGTGTCAACTTACGTCAAAGTGTCGCGAAAAAATTGCTCGTCGGGTTCGTCGTTTCAACGTCATATTTAAGAGGAACCTCGTTTGATTCTCTAGAAAAATATTGGTGGCTAGCGGCATGCAAATTCACAGAAATGGTAAAAAAGTTATAAATTTTTCTTTTTTTCCAGTTGGAATTTTAGGCCCTGTAGACCAGTGTTGTCCAGTCTGATACTGGTCGACATAAGCAGAAAAAATCGCTCAAAAGCTAGAAAAAAAATCAAAGCGCTGCAATTTGCGAAAATGCTTAACAAGTGCGTTTTGTACAATTCTCCCCTACTCTAATAAAAAGCTGCCTTTTTGCGGCAGCGGGCAGCATCAGTAGTAGGTACATCAGCCGGCACTTCCTTAAAAAAAAGTTGCCTTATTTTGACAACACGTTCTGGAATGCTGGCATTCAAAGTATAGGGGCCACTAAACTTTCAGTGTTTGTTTTCCACTGTGTTATCAGATGAATTCTTTATTCCCACTGTCATGAATGGCGCAGAGATGCGACCATCATCATATTCGATATGGAGTTAAACAACAAATTGTCCTTTTGAAGATAAATTACATACCTTATTGGAAAGTTGATATATTTTCGTTCACTAATTTTTTTTTTTTTTTTTTTTTGTAGAAAACTGCACCACTGCACAGTGGTTCGCCCATAGGCCAAAAATAGAAAAAAAGTTTTTTTATTCTCTGGCTATTATTGATTAAATGGATCGATTATAGACCTGAGAATGCAGAAAAGCTCTTTTTGTTGGCCTAATTTATGAACAATTTACTTTTGAGCACGAGATAAGGGAAGGTGTTTGACAGTTGCAAAATCAACTTAAACAGACGTGTGTTTTTACATTGTGTACATATCCGCTGTAGAACAAATTCAATAGCTTAATCTGTTTATTTTCATCATGAGCTTTCAAAAAACAGGTTTGTTTTGCTATTGCGGTGTTGTTTGGATAGGTATGTGCTAAACTGTAATCATAATTAGTCGTGAGGGGGAACGTAGTAATAAAGTCAGAGAGCCCATACTTAAATTCATGTAAACTTTTAAATGTGTTCCGCACGAGATACTATCACCAAATTACCACCAAACGAAAGATTTAGGACATAAAAATAATTTGTTAAACGTTCCAGCTGCAGGTATTTGCATCTTAGTCGATGACAAGCGGCTAAACATGGTTATTTTTTCGTTTGAATTTCATACTTTTTACATAGTTTCTTAGAAGGGTTGTGGTACAATCAGCTCACATTTACAAATTTGTTCTTAAATGTTTGTCTATATTCGAATTTTGATATTTGGTGTTGAAATACGGGAGTTTCTTGAGAAAATATCAAATTTTTTTGAAGTTATTCCAAAAGAATAACGTAAAAAAAAATCTAACTTTGATCGCTTTGGGGTTCACTTAACGAAACCAGATTGTGCTTAAATTTTGCATAGGGTCTTTTTTCGAGAAGGCAAAACTTTTGAAAGCTGCCGTATTTTGAAACTCAATGGTCAAACTTTTCCCTATACGCGATTGGCACCCTATCATGCATGCATAATAATGGCAATGCCAGAAAATTTAAACAAGTTGGATGATGGCAATTCCGGAAAAGTTTGTTATAGTCGAAAAACACCTAATTCTGTCAATTTCAGTTGTTTTCAAGAGCAATACTGTAAAAAAAAAGATTTATGACCGCCCTTGCCATACAATTCGAACCACTGTGCACTGTGACCATTTTTCGATCTATTGTGGTATGCTTCAACTTACTCCAAGTGCGTACGAGCAAGTACATCACTATTTGGCGAGTTGATGTCTTTGCTACATTGCACATTTATCCCAGTTGGGCATCGTACTTCGTATGAAGTATATTACCTTACGGGACTTTTTCTCCAAAGTTCACTAATTACTCTACTTTTTGAATATTGGAACGGTTATGAATTAACTTCATCCTTATGTTTCACATCGTACTGAATTTTCTTGCTCTTCAGCAGTATGCAACACTTAACAACTTTTGTTATCTGCTTCCAAACGACACTAAAATTTATTATGAAACCTCGAAAATTATCAAACCTTAATTATGCACACAACTGTATACTATTGAAAATGGTCAATTCTTGGTAAATAACAGATTTCTATTGATCCGATTGGTCGTTTTAATGATTGCTTTCTCTAACACGGACGACAGGATTATATAACTAGCAAACCGGGAAGGTACTATTTGGCCTATATAAGAGCATGCTTCTGCCCAGTCATATTAGTTCTGGATAGCGACTAGGACAGTGCTTACTTAGCAGCAGCAGTGGTAGTGGTAGGTGCAGCGGCACTACTTCTTCCTCCAGTAAAAAAGATGCCTTTGTGCGGTAGCGAAAGCATCAGCGGTAGGTGCATTGGTCAGTTACTTTCTCCAGTGAAAAACCCTACCATATTTTAACACATGATCGTTTTTGGGATACTGTCAATCAAAACCTCTCGGGCGTCAAATTTTCAGCGTGAATACAGCTATCGACTGTGTTACTAGATGCGATCAGTATCATATCCGATATCAAATTTAACAAAAAAAATTTATTTTGAGGACAAATTAAATACTTGATTGAACAGTAAACATTATCCGGCACCAGCAGCTACAGCGGGTACCAGTAGCGGTAGTACTGGTACGTACTGCAGCACTTCCGTGTTGTATACAAAGCCACGACCAAAAATTGACGTTAAACTACACAAGGTTGTTTGTTACATTACTTACGTTGTTGCCAGGGCCGGATTTGTGTGCTGAGGGACCCGAAGCAGATAAATTTGGAATTAAACACTTGAAAGATTCGAAATGGCATCTAAAGTCGATTTATGGCCATTTAAGAATGCAATAGGCTGATTTCCTGAAAAATTACGAAAAATAGCCAAATACTGCTGAATATGGGTATTTCCGAAACCATGTGGTTGTCCGAAACCGGAAACCGACTCCAGATGCCATTTTGAAATTTAAAGTGGCAACTTCCGATTTGAAAAACAGCCATAAGAAAACAAATACTACCATATAGAAAGTATTTCCGGACTCGGGATAATATTCATAGGCCGGAAATTGACCTTTGTTGTCACTTTGAATCTTTTTGGGGCCACCACATATTTTTCCGGGAGTTTTTTTCATTAGTGTTTGATGAAAATGATTAACATTGATATAAGATAGTCTATAGAAATCTTGGGGACATTCATTGAAAGAATTATTGAAAAAAGAAAACTTTGCTCAATGATTCACACATGTTTTAGAAAAATTAAGGTGAAAAAGGTTGAACTTCCTTGAATGAGCCACTTGGATTCCTCTAGTGGACCACCCTTACGAAACACTGGTGCTTTTTACGGAAGTCGCTTCACGGTGAAATATATTTCACTCTCACGCTTATTTCTCTTTTTGAGACCTATTCCCGATTCCATCTCAAGTGAAGTGACAAAAATTACCTCCGTGGAGTAAAATTGTCAGTGAAGTGAAATTGGGAATAGAACAAGTGAAATGAGAATGTTTTCCTGCTCAAAAAATTCCCAGTCCCAGAAAGTCGATTTTTTCCGTTTTTTAGATAAAACCAGATCATGACCCCAAGTAACACACGTTGGTATAAAATAGTTGACGTTACCTATTTCATGACATCTCTATCACCAGAAAAGCGCAAAACATGAAGGCTAATAGAACAAGTACCGATAACAGCATGAGAGCAAGCCAACTTGATAGAATTAAGTGGCAAAATACATCTCGAGTACTAATACGGCAATGCGCAAATCTGTTGCTATGACAACTGTTAATTAGCGTATGCGCAAATGTGTTGTGACGGCGCAGTGCAACTAGATCGACAGTAGCTTCTATTAGTGGCAGTTTTAATTGATTATAAATTGATGACAAAAAATGATTTTCAACCTTTCAAAAAGAGTTGTTTCTTTTGCTTGAATATCAAAATTGTTTTCGCATAGTTTCAACGTTTTTTTTTATTCTCGCTTATTTTCCGTCGGTCTAGTTCCGCCACTGTTGTGGCCAATCACCGACGCCCAGGGAGGCGACTCAACACCCAGCACCCTAACTCACGACCCGTTTATCAACGGACCGGCTCCAACGGCTTTACTTCCTCATGCGATTAAAGGCGTGATCCCAGAGATTTTTCGCCTCAGAAAATCTTCCGGTGTCGGCTAGGATTGAATCTAGACCAGTTGGGTTGGTTGTGAGTGGATCACGCCACCTCGCAACCATCGACACCTATGTCGGCGGTGGGATTCGAACCCAGGCGTCGAGCGTGGTTGGCGGAGACGTTACCAACCACACTAGGCCCCCGCTGGCATAGTTTCAACGTTATCTGGATATAAAATCTAACAAAACTAGAAAACGATGTTGGATATACAATAACAAAAAACTGAAGTGATATTGGTTACACTGCAAGCGTTTTGTTTATCTTTTGATGGCACGTTTTGACCCGCTTCGAATAAATATAGAAATCGTTAATAAAATTTAAATAATAATTTGATCAAGTATTTTTAAGTTGAGTGCTACGACTGTTGTACTAAGGAAAAGCATTTTACAGGTACGTAATGTTGTTATTAGATGGTGCAATGTCAAACGAAAAGACCAAGTGATAGTGATTGTTATTCTTGAACTCATGTTATTAAAAACATCTCCAAAACCAGAAAAAATGAGCTTGTTTCCGAAATGCGGTTGTATTACTGATGAAAAACAACTTAAAACACGATATAATAACACAAGTTTTTAATTGCGCTTGTAGTACACTTATATGACTACTTTCGTTGTAATCTATTTTCGAACATGTTTTGTGTGTTACTTGGGACGTTTCCTGCATTTCTAAGACATTTGGTATAAAACAATTCCCTTGATGCAGATTAACTGGATAAGATGTTTCTCGATGGAAGTTTTCTGGAAATTGCCAGAGTTTTCGCATGAATTGAAATAATCTGACCGGTGGTCCACTAAAGAACGTGGTCCATCCAAGGTAATTTTACCTTAGTTTTAATAGTTTGTTTGGAAAACCGTCCAATAGCTCTTCAAAGCAAAACTCAGTCACATTAAATTTTATAGGATATTATTACCTTCGATGGACCACCACCAGTGGACAACCCTGAAGAAAAACTGTTTGTTCTCTTGATATAAATTGGAAGTCACAAATGTTTCTCGTGATTCTGATGCCGATTAACTGGATAGGATGTTTCTAGATGGAAATTTCCTTTAAATGCTTCGAGTATTCGCAGAAATTAAGTTATTTTCGCGAGCGGTCCATTCCAGAAAAGGGATCCACTATTGGTTAATTTACCCCATTTTTCTTTCAACTATGACTCCACTAATTTTTTCATATCCAATCATTTCCTTGTCACTGATACTGTCCTAACTAAATTTTGTGGGGACGATGCTCTTTCGGTTAAGGGCGGTGCTATCAGGGATGGGCAAATGGCTCACGAAAATGATCCACGGTTGGAGCGCCCCAAAACAGATCGTTCAGAGTTTACCGAAACATCACTTTTTTGCATACAATATATTTTCCTATTTCGATCTATGTAAACGTAATGTGTAAGAGCGAAAGTTGTGCGAAATGAGAAAACACATTGAATGATTAAGACTTGAGCTTTTCCGTGGTCCGTTGGTTTCTCCGCAAATTAGTAAAACTCACTGTTGACGATTTGTTGACTCGTTTAGAATGGCCTTTAAAACCTAATGATGTTGAGAATTTCCAGTCGGCATGAAAAATCTTTGTAATTTTGTATATGCGCTTAAAGTTTTCCTCCATACAATATTTTCAAACAAAGAGGAAGAGAAACCATTGACGTTGTATAATATGTATAATATGTAAACCTTTAATGCTTGTTCGAGCTCCGCTTTTATAGTTGCTGGCAGGGCATTGTATCTTATTTTACCGTAGTAACCAAAAGATTGCTTCATCAGCTCAGAATTTGGCCTTCTTTGCATTAAATTGGTTTGATTCCTTTTTTCATACCGGCGAGATGGATGTTCAAGTCGCAAATTATGATGTGCAATTGGGTTTTGCAACAGATTCTGCATCTGCTTATATATGGGGCTTCGAAATGTAATGACTTCGCGAGGTGAACTCAGATTTATTAGTGTTTGACGGTAAATTTTGTTCGGTCGATGAAAATCGTGATTAAACAAATGACAACGCGATGTATTTCGAAGAACCGCATCCACTGAAGTGCGTTCGCCTTCTGGGAGATATTCGTGATAAGCAATAGGCAAATACTTAGATACTTGCTCGTGTTGTTTGACGAGAGAGATGAAAAAATAATTAAAAACATTCCGTTCCGACGCAGCTGAGGGTCGTATATCGGAGTAGGTTTCGTTCGGTCTATAAATATCTTGAATAATCTAATGGCTACGCAAAGTATACCTTCGAAAGAATCACGTTTACTGAAGTGCGTTTCTGGTATTCGGGGTTGGCCTTCTTAAAGTTTATAAGTTTGAATCAGATCCGCATCGTGTAGTCTAATATGCGTGGCTCCAATAACATTATATTGTGAAAATCGGTCTCAAATCAGTAAATTTAATAGTTTTGTGCTCTTTCAATGGACATGCACACCTGTGCGCGGCCCCAAAGGCATTAGTAATGTCTCTTGGTCGGTACCAGATATAAATAAACTAACTGTGTTTCTCTAGTCAGCCGGCTGGTTATAGAATGCACCAAAAATAGCTTAATAGAGACGGATATGAGTTATGTGTACGATCGCATCACTTATCAAAGTGAATCCTGATCCAACGAGCCCTCCCCTACTAACAAAAACCTCCTTTCTGTGACCTTTGTGGAGATGCAGAAGTTAACACGGTCTTCAAATAGCAAGGGTCACACTAACATCCCTTCCCTCTTCCCACCTGATTGCAAGAACGTGGCGGGCGTCGTTATTGATCCTTCAAAGTATTGAGTCACTAAAACTTGTACAATATGAATGGTCGGTCACTCCCAACCCCATTCAGTTGATTCACTGTACAATTTTACTGATTCAGATCAATCACGAAGTGCAACCATTGATATGTGCAGCCAGTCAAGCTAAGCTAAGCTAAGCTGAAGACTGCTTTAAGGCCACGATGTAGTACTCGGTACAATGAGAGTATCTATTGCGTGGAAAAAATTTTGATATCTTCCATAGGGGTCCAGAAATAGATTTAAAAAAAAAACAAAAATCTTAACTTGAACACTCTTTCGATCCCGGTGGAATCAGTCTGATATTGAGCACTCGAAGGTGTTATAAGAACTGAGTGGTCTTGTCCAAGTTAGGAGACAGAATGCTTCCATAAAAATATTCTTGAAGTTTTACCATGTCTGCCGATATTTACCAAATTATTTCGTTTGTCGTAAAAAAGCTACGCGAGAGAGAGAGAAAGGTGTCATCAGCGAATAGTTTCGGACTGCTTATGTCATTTATGCATATCAGGAACAACAGCGGGTCGAGGTTGCTTCCTTTTGGGATTCTTACTCTTAACCAGCGATGGAAGAAAATCGTTTCTAGCGATTTTTGAATACATATAAATCTCCTTTGTGATGCATTAACATCTCTGTCAGTGTGCGATATACATTTACTCTTCTCACATTTGCAAGCAGATCTATGTGTAAGACGAGTTACGAGGATTGCAAAGGAGCACCATGTATATAGTATCCCTGCTGGCGTACTCTCTTTCTCTTCCTTCGCACTATTCGCCTCTTGTCGTGACTGCTAACAACAACATCTGTATCTAAATGTGCACAGCTGAGTATATGGGGTTAGTCGTAATATGTACATATGATGAACAAAGATCATTCATGATCATTCAGCCAATGATTGAGATTTTTGTCAAAAAGAGAGTGAAAAAAAAGTGTGTTGTCTCCTACTCCCATAATGAGATTGTTTTGGTGGCAGGCTCAAGTTCCCAGTTGGTTTATAGATCTTGCTTGTATAAAACGTGTGTCAGGATGGACAAAAAGGTAGAAAAGGTTAACATATCCGCAAAAAGTTCGGCAAGTTTTCGCAGTAGAGAATGGTGGTTTCAGATGCGGAAGGCGGAGTTCAAAATATTAAGAAATTATTTAATGAAATTGATCGCTAGTCTTTCGAAATAACCTATATAATGATATACACTATAACTAGCATCGAAAACATTATGTTTCATTCACTCAATACCAATAGAAAAATTCCTGAAAATATAATATTTGCTACATCATTGTCGTTAGGGTGGCAATGTTGAATTGGAAAAAAATACCATGTAAAATGGCAAGATATTTCAAAACAAATTTACAAAAAGTTTCAAAAAACTACTCTGTGCAAAAAAATATAACTCAACCAAAATTAAGATTGTGTCTCGCGGAAAATGTTGAATGCTTCCATGTCATTTACAAAATCACACACGGGAGGTGCATGGAATTTGAATAATGTTTTCTATTCCAAGTGTCTTGAAAGTACATGAAACGGTGGATACTGATGGAATATGTTTTTTTGATTTTGTTTGAAAAATATACTCTCTAGGACACTTGTACTTGTTTATGCGAATGCTGTACCAGACAATTTATTCGTTATATTTAGGGGCCGTCCACATACCACGTGGACAGATTTTTAACGATTTTGACCCCCCCCCTCCCCCCGTGGACAAATGCCCATATGAATTATAAAATTTTTGTAAGGACCGTGGACATCACACAACCCCCCCCCCCATGCTGTCCACGTGATATGTGGACAGCCCCTTACCACAATAATGTCCTTCGCCAGGGATAGGGATCTCAATCAATAAGCAACACAATTGACTCGTTGTTTCTGAGTTTGCGTCGTTTTGACAGTTCAACCATAAATTTCCTGTCAAGTTTACATCATCAGAACGTGAACGTGCCCATTGGCTGAAACTTTGCATAGTCATTTTCATAGGCAAAAAATGCCCTTTTGTACTATAGGTTCAATTTTTTGAAACACAACTCATATTGAAAAGCTATTGAAAAATGCTATTATGATGGTATTGATGATTACCAATAATTTTAGAGCCAACACGGTTCGTTTGAGCGGTGTGACGTCTTCGGCAAAGTTGTAACTTATAGTTTTGTCTTCCAAAAAATATAGACTGTAAAAACATATTATTGATTTTTTGAAAACAAATTAAAAGAAAATTAAAAATTAATTATCCAAAACAGCCCATTTGAAAAAAATCGATTATTTTTTATAAAAACTTCGAAAGATTACCTGAACAACGAAACCGGTCATGGAGGAATCAGAAAAAAAGCTATTTTTTTCACGGGGTACATCTCTTTTGGAAGTACAAAGTTATTATTTACAACTTTGCCAGGTACTGACATACTGACTGACAATCAAATAAACCTTTTTGACCGTAAAAATATTCTTAATTCCTCATACAGTGCTCTATTAGAAATTAAAAATATGTCTACAGTCGAAACGGTTTGTTTGATTGACATAGTGTCTTCGGCAAAGTTGTAGATAATATTTTGTCCTTCCAAAAGAAAAATATTCCTTTTGAAAAAACGATTCAAACAATTTGTTTTTTCCAAAAAAAAAATTTTTTTTTTTTTCAAAAAACGATAACTTTTTTTTTCTTAACTTCTGAATGGTCGGACTGGTTTCATTGTTTTGGCAATCTTTTGTAGGTTTTATTAAAATATCAGATTTTTAAAAAATGAGCTCATTTGAATACATAATTATTTTTTAATTTTTCGTCTTATTTTATTTTTCAATAAATGATTTTTTTTAATGTATTTTTTTGGAAAGACAGAATTATTATCTACAACTTTGTCGAAGACGTCACACCAATCAAACGAACCGAAGTGCTTTTTTATTTTATACTCATTTTTCACTATATTATGAATTATGATGTATTCGATGCTACTAATAGTGTATATCATTATACAGGCTATTTCGAGAGACTAGCAATCAATTTCATTAAATAAATTCTAAATGTTTTAAACTCCGCCTTCCACAATTGAAAAAACGATTAAGTCCCAGAGAGTCGATTTTTGCAATTTTTTTTTCGGATGACACCAATTCTCGACGTTTTATCTGCCGATTTTATCTGCCCCCTATTTTATCACCTTTTTCACCCAATTTTATCATCATATAACATTGTATGTCCACCATCTCCGAATCTCGCAATTATTTACAAGTGCCAGTTCCACTGTCATTTAAGATACAAGCTTTCGTCTTTTAATGTCTGTAGACAGTATCCTCGATTAATTTTTATTTTTAAAATCATTGGTGTTGTTTCAACTACTTCAACGATTTTTTTCCCTCTCTAGTTTTGCTTCGACCTATCGGTCCAAAAAGCCAGGGATTGTGACTGTTAGATACGTTACGTACGTCATCGATTTGTTTCTGCTTCTGGGTGAATGAAAAAAAAGTACAAAAAGTCTCAATTTTCATGTGTTTTGAAATGTATTGAAGAGATATTTTGTAAAAGGGCTATCAGTAAACCACATAAACACATTTTGGGTCATTTCTGATCCCTCTTCCGTAACCTTAGAAAATAGCTGAAACTAATTTTATGAGCTGCTTGAGATATGTATGACACTAAGAGAACAACTTCACAGATTTATGCAAACACTAGTACCTAACCTACGAACTAGTAGTGAAATTTATGTTTTACTTATATGAGAGCCCTCCCTCTTCCAGAGGAGGGAGGGGTGTCAAGTGACCATTGACATATTTCTTACTCCTAATAACCTCCCTATGTCAAATTTGGCTCCATTTGCTTGATTAGTTTTTAAGTTACGTAGAAGTTTGTGTTATATTTGTATGGAAGCCCTCCCTTTAAGAAGAGGAAGGGGTCTCGAGCTACTCTAATAACCTTTTCCGGCCTCAAAAACCCCTACATAAAAATTTTCACGCCGATTAGTACAGTAGTTCCCACGTCTATAAGGATCAGAGAAGCAGACAGACGGATAGAACTGCTTTTTCATATGATTCGATTTCTTGTAGTAATCAAAATCGCTGATTTTACGTGTTAAATTATTGGTTTACCATCTTTTATAACAAAATAATAATAAAAAAAAATTCCCGATTTTATCACTTTCCCTATTTTATCACTCCAAACATCATCAAGGGGGTGATATAATCGGGTGATCACTGTATTTGCAATGGTCGACTAAATTGATTGCCCGGTTTTGTGATGGAATTGCTCTGATATGAAACATGATGGTGCAACATCGACGTGTTATATTACAAATAACGTAACGCTGAAAATCTAGATTTCAGACCCCCCCCCTCCTATGTAACGATAGGTAGCGTTCGACATGACCCCCCCCCTAAAATGACTTACCACTAATCAGTCTGACTCCTCTCCGAAATTTTCAATTTCGAGCAAACATGATAGTTACGTAACTGTCTACTACCCCCCCTCCCTCCCTCCCTCCCTCCCTCCCTACTACGTAACAATAAGTAACGCAGTGATTCTTTGTAAAAAGTCAATCCGAAAGGAAACGATAAAAAAATAAAATATTATACGTAGGTACCCGAAACTTATTGTTGCTTGAAAAAAATTATTGCTATGTTTACTAAAAATCTTAGTTCAATACGACCAAAAAGAATTTAGTTTTAGGAGATAGGTTCAAGCATTTGAATGTCTACTATCAATCACGCAAACTATGCCAAGCTTGCGTTTTTTAAATTTATTTATATCAGGTAGCCACCTTCTCTCTCTTACCTCTTAGCACTACCTCTGAAATTAATATGAGGAAAATGTTCCATTCACCAAACCATAACCAAAACGAGAGGTAGATAAATTCTTCGGCATAACCGCAAGCTTAACGTAGGATAATTCGGTTAATTGAATAATAGCAAAGTTTGGTACCTATTAATTTCTGTATTACCTGCTTGAGCTGCCTTTTTTTTTAAATGAATAAAACAAAAAAATATTATATAATATCATGTTTCACACTACTCCCGCAGTTTTTCATTAATTGGTGTAGCAAACCTGCTGAAAACAATCGTTGCCCAAGTAGTCCGATAGCCTAAAATAACTCCCTCCTGCCGTCACCATACCACATCATTGCTACTGCGTCACTGTGATGCGAAGGGGACAAGTCAAGTTTATTATTCTCTTTTGCTATCGTTTTTCCTCGTGCGACGAGCCACGTACGGAGAAAAAAACACAACGAGTTGCGTGGATCATTCTCTTCTAAGAGCTGTAACTGGACTATAGTTATGTATTTATTATTGCCGAGTGAGCAATGCATCAACATTTTGTTACTTACTGAGAGGATTCAAGTTTATTCATTACTTGAACACATCGCAATCTGTACAGTTTGGGACAAAACGACAATCGGGTCATAACCGTTTCGTTTCCATCGCTGCTCTTAACTGGCAATAAGTACGTCTTGCTCCGTTTACTTCAACGTGCTGAGTCCGGTTCGAAAGATAATTTCTATGCAGTTGATTGGGAATTCCTCTTACCCCATAATATGGAAGCGAGATTTCGTGATCGATAGTATCGAACACCTTGTTAAGATCCAAAACTAGAACACCCACCAGCCTGACCGTATCTAAAACTTCAACAATGCTCACAGGTTGCAATTTGAGTGTTGGAACCGGCAGAAAAACCATATTTATAGTTAAACAGAAGTTTCTGCCGCTGGAGAAAGTTTGCGATTCTCTTGGCTAGTACTCACCCACCAGCTCCAAGGTCTTGTTGATCACAGATAGAACGGAGATCGAACTATTACAGTTTTCTTTAATTTTTCATTAAAATTACTTCTTGCTCTGTAGTGAATGAAAAGCTAATTACTTTGGTGATTCAGAGAGCCAAAACGATATCGATTGCTGTGTATGGTTGCAGTAAGCGTAGGTTCGATTGAGCTGAAGAATTTGTTGAAGGTATCAGTAACCAATGTTCCGTAGGGTGAGATGCTGTCATGCACTTCTGGTTTTATCTGGTCCGCCCCAACGTTTTGACGACCTATCAGCTCATCGAAGTTCCTCCACAGTAAGCAATTCCTTCAGATGAGCATCGCTTGGTCTTCTCCTTAATAGGCAGGAGTTTTCACAAATTGAAGGGCATCCATGGACAGAACCCTCTGACTTTAGCTTCCAATAAAATTTTCCTGGCTCACTGTTACTTTAGCTGATTTTAAAAACCTAGTTCATGTTAGTAGGCGACCCGTCGGGAATATTGGATACGATGACTCTGAAAGCTTCATCTAATCTGTTATGGCTGATGAACTATGCAGACCACATACAGATATATATTCAAAGTTTTTTACCTGATTATGACGAACTTGGTTCATTATACAGAGTACGTTATTCCAGGTGCACTGCAATTATTTTTTATACATATTATGCTTCTTAGCTTGGGGTTCAACGGGTCAGGAATTCCAATCGAGTGAGGCACCACAGAACTTCATGAGAATGCAACTCCAACTTCAGGCCATACGTTTTGCCTTTCTCCTAGAAAGGTATAGCAATCACTGGAAAAACCGAAGGTATAAAAGTGGTCCCAATGGCCGAATGTCATATACCACTCGACTTCTTTCGACGAACTGAGCATTTTCTGTATGTATGTGTGTATGTGTGTGTGTGTGTGTGTGTGTGTGTGTATGTATGTGCAACTTTTTTTTCTCACTCACTTTTCTCAGAGATGGCTGGACCGATTTTCATAAAATTAATTGCAAATGAAAGGCTTAGTTGCGTCATAGGTTGCTATTGAATTTCATTGTAATCGGATTTTTGGTTTAGAGGTTATGTATCAAAATGTAAAAATCACAAAACATCAATATCTCAGAAACCACACAATCGATTCTAATAAAACTGGTTTCAAATGATTGGGCTGTCCCCAGAACCCTTAACTTTCAAATTTTGTTATGATTGAACATATGGTTCAAAAGTTATGTAAAGAAAAGTTATCCTGAGGTTGTTTAAACTCACTCATTTTTCTCAGTGATGGCTGAACCGATTTTCACAAAATTAGTGTCAAATGAAAGGTCTAGTTGCCCCATAGGTTGCTAATGATTTTCATTGCAATCGGATTGTAACTGTGTCCGTTGTTCATAAAAATGTAAAATCACATAATGAAAGTAAACATAATGACTTTCTCCTAACGATCACTGGCTAATCAAAAGGTAGAAAAATGATTGAAATGGCCGAATGTCATATACTACTCAACTCAGTTCGACGAATCGAGCATTTTCTGCATATATGCATGTACAGGTGTATATGTTTGTGTTTGGTTGTGTACGTGTATATGTGCACTTTTCTTTCGCACTCATTTTTCTCAGAGAGGGTCTGACCGATTCTTTCTATCTTGGTGTCAAATGAAGGGTCTATTTGTCGCTTAGGTTGCTATTGAATTTCATTGTAATCAAACTTTTAGTTTTGGCGCTGCGTCAGAATGTGAAAAACGCTCTTATATCTTAGAAGCTATGAACATAGTTGAATTCAAATAAATGGGCTTTCAAACCCTTAAACAATGAATTTCATAATGTTTAAACATGTGGTTTGAAAGTTATAGAAAGAAACTAAACCCGCAGACTGTTTAAAACTATAGCTACGATTAAAATATGTGGCCTCAACATCATTTAAATTTAATATTGTACTATTTCAATGTTGCGGCCTTGCTCAGGATTTAAGTTGGAATTAAAAGTCATTTCTATCATATCACTTTTTGCCTTTCTCCTAGAAAGGTTCAACAATCACTGCAAAAACTAAAGGTATAAAAGTGCTCAAAAGGGCCGAATGTCGTATACCACTCGACTCAAATCGACGAACTGAGCATTTTTTTCATGTGTGTGTGTAACGCTCTCCCAATCTCACTCGATTTTCCCAGAGATGGCTGAATCGATTTTAATGAAATCAATTGCAAATGAAAGATCTAGTTGCCCTATAAGATCCTATTGAATTTTGTTGTAATCTGATTTCTAGTTTAGAGGTTATGTATCAAAATGTAAAAATCACGAAACATCAATATCTCAGAAACTACACAACCGATTTGAACAAAATTGGTTTCAAATGAACGGTCTACCTAAAAACCCTCAACTTTTGAATTTTATGAAGATTGAACATATGGTTCAGAAATTACAGAAAGAAACGTGTTCTGGAGACTGTTTAATCTCACTCATGTTTCTCAGAGATGGCCGGACCGATTTTCATAAATTCAGTGTCATATGGAAAGTCTTGTTGCCCCATAAGACCCTAATGTTTTTTTTGCGAACGGATCATTGCTTTTCCTGTTATGTTTAAAAATGTGAAATCCAGCTATGAAAAGAAACATATTCTGATGACTACTTGGACTCACTCACTTTTCTCAGAGATGGTTGACACGATTTCCACAGAATTAGTATCAAACGAAAGGTCTAGCTGCCTCATAACACCCTGTTCAATTTTGCTGTAATCGGAATGTAGCTTCGTCTGTAATGTATCGAAATGTGAAAATCACTAAACTTCATTATCTTAGAAACTACACAACAGATTTGAACAATATTGATATCGAATGAACGGGATAGTTAAGGGTTAACTGATGAATTATGACTGAACACTTGGTTTCAAAGTTTGGCTCCTCCATACGTTCCCTTTTCATTTGATTGTAATCAAACTTAGGCAACCGTTATGTATTAATGTGTAAAACAACGAAAGCTATTATCTCAAGTATTACACGACTTATTTGAACATAACTAGTGTCATACGAACGAGTCATCTCTCAAACTTATAAATAACAAACTTAATAAAAATTTTATATGCTCTTCAAAAGTTTTGTAAAGAAAAGAAATTCAAAGACTATTCAACACTATAGCTGCTTTGATCAATATATATGGCCTCAACATGATTTAAATGTGGTATCGTACTACTTGAACGTTCCCGGTATCGCTCGTGATTAAATTGTTCGAAATTAAGAGTCATTTCTTATATTTCGCTATTTCAGAAACACTAACATTACGTCAAATTTCATATTTTATACTTTAATTACAACATCAATATTTTTGAACCCAAAGAGTGAATATACCTTTTTGGATTTAAGCATTCATGTAAATCTATTTTTACAAATAATAAGTTTGAATGAGAAAGGCTGAGTCTGACCGCTAGGTGGGTTAATTTAGGTTTTTTTTTCTGTAGCTCTTGCTGTAGTTTCCTCACATCATCTAGCAATTTTTTTGCGAAAGACGTCAATTCGTCTCCAACTGAGATTTTTTAATCGATTCGCCGAACCTTGCATCTATCTTGTATATTAAGTTCTTAATTTCATTCATCCTGAAAGTGGTTAAAAGCAGTGGTACGGAATTGCCAGAATTTCTAACAAAGACTCGAACAGTGATAACTTCTTCAGCAGAAATTGGGCATCCAAGAGCTACTTCAATTTCGCATACCAGGCTTTTGACGTCTTCTTTCTCCATTGCAGGAAGGCCAAGAGAGACAACATTCTTCGCTAACGACTCACAACGTATTTCATTCAACACCATCTCAAGATCATCTATTTTCACAGCTTGTTGTTGGTGTAGGCGATAGTTTTCTCCGTATGCTTTTGATACCGCCGTTTGATTTGACTGCTTCGCTTGGAGAGCTACTAAATTAACATAAATGTTTCTATTGGTTCCAACGATTGCATGCATCTGACCCCGGGTTCCCTCCAGGACGGATCGGGTTTGTATAGACTCTAGTTTGTGTATTAAGGCAGCTAGTTAGTTGAAGCTCCTTAATAAATTCATCGTATTCGTTTTGTTTACTGGTGGTCAACGCATGTATCCCGGTATAGACGCAGGGCATTTTGATCGCTTTATTTACAACATTTCCAGCGATCTTAAGGCACCTGAAGGCTTGCGAAGAGTGTACAACGTTGTCAAATTTTATCGCTCCCAGTGTTTGCTCTCATTCAAGTCCACTGAAGGGAGTGTACGGAATCATGACTAGCATACTGCCGTAATCTCGCAGATTGACGTATGCGACAGCGAGTAAAATTTTCAGTACGAAGCTTTTTCTAAGAACGTTTGTATAATGAGTGTTAGGACGAATTTCAACAATCTGATCTGTACATAATGCATTAATATAATCACAAAACTTTGCTGAACGTATGATTTGTAGAAAAAGGTTCATTAACTGAAGTTATGTTACCTACGTCATTTCGTTGTAGAAACAGCGATTTCTATTTCACTGTTTCTACAACCGATTGACGTACATCCATCGTAATATGTGACAAGTCGCTCAACTTTTTTTTTCATAATCAGGTAAAAAGTCGCGATTCGAGAATACTTTTTTGGAAATGAATTTAGTTTGGAATATAATAGCATTCGTGGCCACTGCCATCTTCCATCTGCCCTTCTTTCGTGCAAAAAGCAAGTGCGCTTTAGTTGTCCACGAGCATGGACCAAGCATGATCAAAGTTTTGTAGATAGTCAACTTCGTTCCGCGGCGAGTTTTATTCGAGAAGTGCGTCCTCCGGAGTCCAGAAAAGGCACGATTTTCCGCCATAGGACCTCGACGAATTTCTTTGCTAATGTCGTTCTTGGTAAGCACCAGTTAGCCTAGGTGCACGCACTTGCCAACTTCCTCGATTTCATCCCCGCTATACTGAATCCGTGGTCGGAGAGTAACACGGTCTTCTCCGGGGTCAATTTTAGGCTCCTGTTCATCATCCCGATTCGGAAAATAGCCATATTGAGTAGTATTCGATAATTTTGGGATGTTTTCCAGAGAGCAGAAGTCGTCATCTTGGATTTCAAAAAGGTTTAATTTCTGGCTTCTGGGTATTATTCTGATTGCGGAAATTCACATATTAGGTGGTATTTGGCCATTTTGGTCTGTTATTAGGAAACCAGATGTTGCCATCTTAGAATTCAAAATAGTCTCTGGGGGTAATTCTTGGCTCCTGGGCATCATTTCGATCATTTTAAGCTTTTTTTTGAAAAATTGTCTCAAATATGTGTTTTACTTGGACGGAACCCTTCTCTTGCAGAGAAGAGAGAGGTGTCGTACCACCATAGAAATATTTCCTGCTCCCAAAAACATCTACATGCCGAATTTGGTTAAATTTGCGAGTCGTTGAATGCAATAAAAGCGTCACAAACATAGTTGGGTTGGATTTACTTCACGTTGAGTAGAAATGGCGGTTACGTCATTTCGTTTTCGTGAATCAATGACGCTATTTTTTGCACTTTTGATAAAATTTCGGTGCCTATGGGTCCGGTTTGGTGTGTTCTATCATTTAATCGCAAAAAACACAAATCGGCCACTTTGGCGCTTACGTCAGTTCGCGAGATTACGGCAGCATATTGGTTCTGCAAATCGAGCCCACTGACCACAAGCGTACATGTATTTCAAGACAACATGATTACATTGTGTACAGTGAAAACTGAAAAGTGCACTGCGCTAGGGAGTTTTTGATCTATTTTAGGTTTTTCGGTTGCATTACCTATTCGAGAATGTGGCAGTTTTTCTCATTTTGTGTACTAAAGACGGGGTTTTAGGGTTCAACCCCTCCCCCCCTCAAAACTTTGATCTTATTTTTTATGTTAGGATTCTGTATTGTATTGCATGCATTAGAAAAATTTTACATTCGAATTTCGGTTAGCACTAGGATTCAAAAGCTTCGTCTTCTAGAAAAAAAATTGTCATACAAAATTTCAGCTCAATTCGAGACTTCGGGCTGTGAAGTCTCAAAGAGGCCGACGTTTCACTTTTTTATCGATGAAAAAATGCACAGAAACTGTCGAAATGAAATTGCCGAAATCTAATTTAAAAAATAACAAATGGCTTAGAAATGTATTGAACTTTGAATTCTGGTGTTGTCTCGAAAAAAATCTCCCCAAAGGACTTCCACCTCGAAAACTTTCTGACTCCTAAAAAGTCAGTTCTGTAAAAAAAAAATGTATCAGAGACAGCATCAGATCTCAACGATTCATGCATTTCTAATACATATGGCATAAAAATAAATTCGATATCGGAAATTTCATGCTTTTTGACCAGTTAGAAAAGTGAAACTTTGGCGATTTTCGAAAGTCCGATTACAAAGACTATCTTCAAGATCTTTGCCAGAGACTTGTTATACATAGGTCCCGTTCGTGCGGGGAAAATAACGACCGCCCATAATTGAGTTTGTTGCTAGATTGATCTTATTAAATAAATTCAACTTAAACCTAACCTTCTCAAACCTCGAAGAGGAACAACACTCGTTTTCGATTTTTCTCCCTCTTATTCTCTAGCTCTTGAACTCTTGTTACTGTCAGTTACACTTACCAAGAAAGGGAACTACTCGCCTACTTATTTCGCTACCATGCGGCCGTCGTTGTTTCTCTCATGGGAAACAAGGTGTCTAATATCTGCAGTTAATTCCAGCGAAGGAATATCTAGAAAACATACTATTTCAGACTACACAACAGAAGGCTGCTGCGAATGTCTGTTTGCCTGTAGGAATGGACTATACCTGGTTCTGGAAAGGAGGCTGATGCACGACTGACCTGAAACTTTCATTGTGATTTTTTTACCGGAATTCGAAATGTCGATTTCTATTGGCACCCTTCTATTTGTCATGCAATAAACAACAATTCGAATGTTATCGTCGAATTGACCGTTGACTAAAATACACAACAGTTCATTCAAACAGCATGCGCGTTGCACGGCAAGCGGTATCGCTAAATAAAGCAAGAAAACACTTTACCAACGCAACTCATATTGAGAGTGATAAAGTAAGCACCGGCATGGGTCTTCCCCAGGGCTCATGTTTAAGCCCCCTTCTTTACAACTTCTATGTAAATGACATCGACGAATGTCTGGCAAATTCATGCACGATAAGACAACTTGCAGACGACAGTGTAATCTCTGTTACAGGAGCCAAAGCTGCCGATTTGCAGAACCATTGCAAGATACCTTGGACAATTTTTCTGCTTGGGCTTTACTGCTAGGTATCGAATTCTCTCCGGAGAAGACTGAGATAGTAGTTTTTTCTAGGAAGCATGAACCTGCTCAGCTTCAAACACAATTAATGGGTAAAACGATTTCTCAGGTTTTGGTACACAAATATCTTGGTATCTGGTTCGACTCTAAAGGCACCTGGGGTTGTCACGTGAGGTATCTGATGAAAAAATGTCAACAAAGAGTGAATTTTCTTCGTACAATAACCGGATAATGGTGGGGAGCCCACCCAGGAGACCTTATAAGGCTTTACCAAACAACGATACTGTCTGTTATTGAGTACGGGTGTTTCTGCTTCCGCTCCGCAGCAAACACACATTTGATCAAACTGGAGCGAATACAATATCGTTGTTTGCGTATCGCCTTGGGTTGCATGCAATCGACCCATACGATGAGTTTGGAGATCTTAGCTGGAGTACTACCATTGAAAAACCGCTTTTGGAGCCTGTCTTCTCGTATTCTAATCAAATGTGAGGTCTTGAACCGTCCCGTGATTGAAAATTTTAAAAGGTTAATCGAACTTAATTCTCAAACCCGTTTTATGACATTGTATTTCCATCACATGTCCCAAAATATTAACCCTTCTTCGAATATTCCAAATCGTGTCGACTTATCAAATACTTCTGATTCTACTGTGTTTTTCGATACATCCATGATAGAAGAAACTCGTGGAATCCCGGATCATTTACGCGTGCAGCAGATCCCTAAAAATTTTTCCAATAAATATCGAAACATCAACTGCGACAATATGTTCTACACTGACGGATCACTTCTTGATGGGTCCACTGGCTTCGGTATCTTCAATAACAATTTAACCGTCTCTCATAAGCTCGATAATCCTGCTTCTGTTTACGTCGCAGAATTGGCTGCAATTAAGTACACCCTAGGGATTATCGAAAAAATGCCCACGGACCATTATTTCATCTTTACGGACAGTCTCAGTTCCATTGAGGCTCTCCGATCGATGAAAGATGTTAAGCACTCTCCGTATTTCCTGGGGAAAAAATCACAGGAGGGTTGTGTGCAAAGCCACGACCGCAAGGATGAAGTAGAATACTTTCACAAGAAAGATAACCTGGCTGCTTGCATGTCAGTCATTTTTTCTAGTACATAAACGTTGACTAATCAGATCAATCGAATTTTTCGCTTCAACAAGGATTGACCATTTTTAATAATATAATAAGTTGCTTGTCATGATTGGGGCGTAACAATTTTGAAATTTTGGTTATGCGAAAAATTAATTTTTATACAGATAATTAAAATTTTTCAGATGCCGTGCTGAGGGAAAACATAATTTAGTACGTTCTGAGACACGGAGATAAAGTAAAATTTATAACTTTTACAAATTTAAAGATGTAAAATAACTCAAGAGAAAATATTAACTTTTCAATCATCCGGTTTTTAATTTCATCCTGAAAAGGACAATTTGTTGTTCGATTCAATATCGGATAAGACACCGATCACATCTTGGCGTTATCACGGACAGTGCGAATAAAGTATTTCCTGTGATAAAATAAACAGTGAAAATCTGATTTAACACTCAAAACTAGACGGCTCATGTGTTGTCAAAATGAGTCAATTTTTCATTGAATGCATTTACTAGTGCCCGCTATCGCACAGTGCCTCACTGCATCAGCTGCTATGGATGCTGATACCCGCTGCAACTGCTACGCTATCCGTAACCATGCCACAGTTGTGGCTGTATATCGCTGGTATTCACTGCACTGCTGCTGCTAAGGAAGGACTGCTGTTGTCTCTGTCTAGAACTACTATTAGCGGCTTCGGTTGAAACAGGCTCTTATATAGGCCAAATAGTATAGTTTAAATTGCAAGGTATATGATTCTGTCGAACGTGCTTGGGAAGCAGTCATGTAGCGACCAATCAGAGGTCGAATTTTTCGTTTTTGCAAAGCTTAACTATTTTCAATAGTTCAATAGTTTGGATAATAAAATTACAATTATCTTCATTTGGGAAGAATCTTAGAAGATTTTCCAATCTATTGCTGCAAGAACGAAGGGAATCCATCGAATGCTAACCGATTTATTCGCATTTGAAATTGGACATATTTTTCACTTTTTTCGGTTTTAGGTTTTAATTTCACATCGCTATGTAGCCGAACTTCCTGAGAGAAGTATTCTACTTCAAAAAGCATTTTGCGGTTCAAAATCGGTTGCTTATTACAACTTTTGAGCTGCCATAACATTGGGGGAATTAAGATACACGGACAACATGCACTGTGGAAGCTATTTCACATTCAGTAAATTCGACGGGTGCGACAGATTGCTTGCTTGCGTTGACAAAAATTATTAACTTTCAATGACTTGTTTATTTGCCTTCAAAAAGGCATTTTGATTTCTAAAATTGGATTTCCTGATGGCAATCTTCATGTTGCCCTAACAGTGGGGGAATAATGGCAGTCTGGCGACACACGCTGAGAAGAACCGCGCTGCTCCTGAGACGTGATGACCAACCACAGGGCAAGTGGTTTGTTTAATTTGGAGGCAACCACAGGCGCAACCCGCTGCTATGGTCTGTTACTGCTGAGTGCCGATATCTGCTGTTACTGCTGTCAACGTTGTGGACGGTCCATCCAGTTCACCTTCCGACATGAATATAGCTAGTTTTCCCAGAAACACTCTTTTATAGCCGAAGGGTGCTACGTAATAGACCACGCCTTTCAGTTCAGGTTTACCATTTCTTTATGTTCTTTAGACGAATTATTCCACAATTCGCATTTGATTTTTGTATCCAGCGAACAAACACCGATGGTGCTCTCACACACGCAACGGTTTTAACCCGTGTCTTATTGCGGTTTGTAACATCAAGCGATTTCGTTTGCTCGCTGTTGCGTGTTGCGTCATGTTGCAACTTGGCAGCTGAGAGACGACGAACATCTGTTTATGCTGATTGATTGAATCGACTTCATATTAGCTCTGCATAGTCAAACTAACTGTCTTTATGAATGCGGTCTAACAGGGCAGTTTGTTATTCAAAGTTGGTTATGCTGATCGCAGCCTTTGCGCTGCCCCTACAGTGGGGGGTTTACTAAATAAAGTAAAAGTAAAAATTAGACAACTACAACAGAATTTGATTGCGTCCCGCACAGAATGTCTGCTTGTGTTGATGCCAGAAAATTATTAACCTTCAATTATTTGTTTATTTGCCTTGAAAAAAGCATTTTGCGTTACAAAATCGAATACTGATTACAACTTTTGAGCTGCCCTAACATTGGGGGAATCAAGATACACGGACAACATGCACTGTGGAAGATATTTTATACTCAGTAAATTGGACGGGTGCGACAGATTTGAATTGCTGGGATGCAACACAGAATGCTTGCTTGCGTTGACAAAAATTATTAACCTTCAATGATTTGTTTATTTGCCTTGAAAAAGGCATTTTGATTTCCAAAATTGGATTTCCTGATGGCAATCATCATGCTGCCCCAACACGGGGGGAATAATGGCAGTCTGGCGACACACGCTGAGAAAAACCGCGCTGCTCCTGAGACGTGGTGACCAACCACAGAGCTAGTGCTGCTGCTAAGGAAGGACGACTGCTGTTGTCGCTGTCTAGAACTATTGTGAGCGGCTCCGGCTGAAACAGGCTCTTATATGGGCCAAATAGCATGTTTTCAATTGCAAGGTATATGATCCTGTCGACCGTGCTTGGGAAGCAAGCATATAACGACCAATCAGAGGTCGAATTTCTCGTTTTGACAAGGCATGACTATTTTCAATAGTACAATAGTGTGAATAATAAAATTACAATTATCTTATTTTAGGAAGAATCTTAGAAGATTTTCCAATCTATTGCTGCAAGAACGAAGGAAATCCATCGAATACTAACCGATTTATTAGCATTTGAAATTGGACATATTTTTCACTTTTTTCGGTTTTAGATTTTCATTTCACATCCCTATGTAGCCGAACTTCCTGAGAGAAGTATTCTACTTCAATACGGGAGCATCTGAGTGCTTTATCCGAAAAATCGTTTCAGATTACCTTAGCGTGGGTCCCTTCTCACTGCTCGATACCGGGCAATGAGAAAGCGGACTCTTTGGCTAAGGTGGGCGCAACAAACGGTGGAATTTATGTAAGACCAATTGCCTTTAATGAGTTTTTCGCATTTGTACGTCAGAATACGATCATCAGTTGGCAAAATGCTTGGACCAGAGGGGAACTGGGAAGTGGTTACATTCCGTTATTCCCAAGGTATCGACAACCCCGTGGTTCAAGGGGTTGGATGTAGGTCGGGATTTCATTTTCGTGATGTCCCGGCTTATGTCCAATCACTATAGATTTGACGCGCATCTCCGTCGTGTTGGGCTCGGGGAGAGTGGTATCTGTGCCTGTGGTGAAGGTTATCACGACATAGAGCACGTTGTTTGGTCATGCCCTGTACACCGTGACGCCAGGTCTAAATTAATAGCTTCCCTGCAGGCCGAAAGTAGGCAGCCGGTTGTTCCCGTTCGTGATGTCTTGGCGAGCCGTGACCTATCCTACATGTCCCTTATATTCGTTTTCCTGAAATCCATCCACGCCCCAGTTTAGTCCTATCCCCTTCCGCCTACATCCAACCAAACGACAAGAACACGTTAAGACCCCGGATCCGGAAACAGCAATCAGACCCGCACAATACTCTCAAGGCCCGATGGAAACAACCCAATATGCCAGTCCGTAATATCTTGGCCCAGCAGCGGAACATATTCAATATGCTGCTTACCTATGGCAATGAAAACCATCAAACAGCAAACCTGTGCTTTTAATGCAAAATATTCTAGCTTTAAGTTAGATTTAGTTTCAGCTCGTAGTTGGCAGCGAGGATAAAAAATTATTTATTAAGATTATTAAGATTATTAAGATACTTTTGTGGTAGATGGCTCGGATAGCTGCGCGGTGTGTGGCGTGTAGTTCGGTCGAGCAAGCGATGGTTCAGCGTGATATGCCGACGTAGGCGTAAAGCGACTGTACTGACGTCATGCGATCGAGCACTTTGCTGACCCCGCGTTATGCTGCCGGTCATCGCCAGTGGTATAGTTTAAGCGAAGAATAGAAATAAAGAAGTCAGACAGTCCCGTCCAGACGGGCACGCGAGAAGGAAGTTATTAACTCTCTGTTGTGTATCACAAAATCCGAACCAAATACAACATGGCGATCCTGCCAGGAGCTAGTGAAGCTAGTGAAGTTCATCGTGATGAAGAAAAATCTATTTTAATGGTATGAAAAGCTATCGTTTTGGCAAAAAGGAACGAATTCTTGGGAAGCTATGTTGGCAGAAAATTACACTAAGATTATCAGTTTTAACATCTGCTAGTGGTAAAAACTCAAAGAGTGGCGCTTGGTTCGGTCTAGTCGCACGCTGACCAATTGAGAAAAAAAAAGTGAGCCAATAAAAGAAAAATCCTAACGTAAAAAAAAGAAAAAAAAAATGCGAGCGCAAATGGTGAACCAATAAAACATTTCAGTGTTACGAACAGTTAAAATGGGTTGGTTTTCGGTCGATGAAATTATCGCGCCCGTAACCAACACTAATAACAGCGAGCGTAACGAAACCGCGATCGCTGTAGCCGCCTGCGTGTTAGCAGCCGTCGCCGTGAGCTATATCGCGGTAAAATTGCTAGCCAAATTGCATCGGCAGCAAACCGAGCGGGTAGCTGACCGTGCGGTGCGGTTAAATAATACTGTCGCGCAAATATGAACAATAAGTAATAAGCCGCGAATATACAAACAATAAGTGAAAAGTGACAAAATACAAATAAAAGACACACAAATGAGCCAAATAAGTCGGCACGACTCAAATGTGCGAGTGCTAGAACTCTGTAACAAAGTCCTGGCGCATATCGAAGAACAAATGGATAAACAGCTGCATGCACCAGCGTCATCGATTTCGGCTGCCCGAAAGACACCGTTAAAAAGGCAATCATGAGCATTGACGCCTACGAAGACATCCTTCTGGGTTCGTTCGCGAACTTCACAGCGCTGTCGAACAAAATCGGAGGAGACGTTGCTGCCCAAGCGGAGCTGATCAAACAAGCCTTCAATGCCCAGTTCTCGTTTGTGCGGACTGCAGCCGAATGCAGCGCACCGTCTAACAATAGTGACCTGCAGAACCTGCTCAAGCCGACCTCGGATAAGATTGCCGCCAACTAAGCTAAGTATTTCGAAGCAAGGAAAAAAAATAAACACTAAAGTATATTTTGTTTTAGGCAGAAATATAGCTCTCCAAATATTAAAGTACCACAGAGTACCTCTCAAAATATTAAAGTAGGCAACTGTAAGTAAAAAAAAAATATAATAGTAATAAAATAACAAAATAAAATTACTACCTAGATACAATAAATATTTGATAATTCCTATATAATAATCAAATAGCCATATGGAACAAATTTTCTCATATGGAAAAATTCTTCGAAGCGGGTGACACTTTAAATAAGTTGCTTGTAAATTTGAAAAAGTTTAAAAAATTAACAGCCCCGACAAAGAGGGAGAAGGTAATATTAATTAATAGAACACTAGAGAAGATTAGAAGGATAGTTCTGGAGTCTGAAGGGACTCAAAACTATCCAAAGTTCAGAAAACGGTACAAAACCCTAAAAGAAAAGGCAACGGAGTGCCTAGAAATACTTCAAGGCAATTTAGAAGACACGACGACTAGTGAATCGGAAAATTCCGATTCTGACGAAATACAAATGGCAGCAAAACTCGACCATTCGCTAGCCCTGAAGGTTTTATCCATATTCACAGGAGACTGCGCAGAGCTAGGACATTTCCTAGAAACCGTAGACCTCCTCAAAGCGTACTCGGAGAATGTTCCCGAGACAGCTCTATTAACCTTCCTTCGGACTCGTTTGACTGGGGCATCACACGGAGTGATCGAGAAAGCCAAGTCGATCGACGAAGCGAAACAAATATTAAAGGACAAATTTTCAGTCCGAATCACCCCGAAGGCGGTAGAGAATGAACTAAACCAAATGAAACAAACTAATAAAACTTTTTTCGAGTTTGGTGCGGAAATAGAAAAGCTAGCTACAAAACTAGCATCGGCGCACGTTTCGAACGACACATTCGCAACGGAAGCAGCCGCAGCTAATATAGTACAGCCCATTGCTGTACAAGCATTTATTAATGGATTAAAAAATCATCAAACAGCTTTTTTCTTAAAGGCCAGAAACCCAGGCACCCTAGCAAAAGTAATTAGCGATGCACTGGAAGTGAATGATACCAGCGACGAATCCATAATGTGGATTCAACCCAGGTTTCGGAGGTATAATAACAACCCTCGCGGAAACTGGCGGGGACGAGGCCGTGCTTTCCGGAATAGAGGCGGTAACCGCGGTAGAGGGAAATTTTACCAAAACCAAGGAAATCCAAATAACAAAACAATTACCAACGAGGTAATTACAACCAAGAAAACAACAATAGACGTTTTAATAACATTAATAATAATAACGAAAATAACGATGACGCAAATAATAGAAACAATGACCGCGGACGACAACAAAATAATCGTCACGCAAATATGGCAGAACAAGAAAATGGAAATAACGAAGAGGTGAACGTGGCGAATCTTTTTCGTGAATAACGCAAACAAAGGATTGCTACGTGCCAAATTTTATTTCTATCAAAGGGCCGTAAATTTCATAATCGATAGCGGAGCCAGTTGTTCGCTTATATCAAAACAGTTGGTACCCAGAAATGTTAAGATCAATTACCATAATACTATTACTATAACAGGGATAGACGGAAGATCACAGTCCTTAGGGGCAATAGCCACTGAAATTTGTTTCGGCGACTATTGTTTCCCCGTAACGTTGCATGTATCGGAAAATTTACCACAGAGCGTACCGGCACTGCTCGGTACAGATTTTTTGAGAAAGTATGAAGCTAGCATAGACTTACGAACGATGAAACTAAAATTAGCTCACCAACAGTGTAAAATTACGATTCCTTTCAACAATTATCATAGTTACCACTGCGTAACTACCAGCGTAACAATACCAGCGAGAACTGAGATCCTAACATTCGTTCCAACAAAGATAAAAGGTGAATGCGTGATTTTAAACAAGCAAATATCACCATTCGTTTTTGTAGCTAACTCGGTAGCTACTCCAATTGAAAATAAACTACCAGTACGAATATTAAACGTAAATAATAAACCTGTGAATGTTGTAAATTTGCAAGTGGAAACCAAACCACTAACGGATTATAACGTCATTGAAATCACAACACTAAAGCATGAACAGAGCCGGATTGATAAACTGTTCAAAGAATTAAAACTAGATCATATGGGGAAGGACGAGAAAAAGACGATCTCCGATATTTGTAAAAAGTATAATGATATATTTTGCCTAAAGGATGATCATCTGACGACATCTCGAATTTATGAACCTTCCATAAACATAAAAGAATGTTCTAAATCTTTATACACAAAACCATACAAAATACCACACTCTCAAAAAGATGAAATAAACAAACAAATAAAAACTATGCTTGAAAACGATATAATCGAGAGTGCACAATCTAAGTGGAACAGCCCAATATTATTGGTACCGAAAAAATCGGTCAACCAAACGCTTCAAGATGATAAATTTCCCTTGCCAAATATTGAAGAAGTTATCAACTCATTATCGGGCGCAAGATATTTCTCACACCTTGATCTATCACAAGGTTATTATCAATGCCAAATTAAACCCGAAGACAGACCTATAACAACTTTTACAACACCAACAGGTCAATACCAAATGAAAAGGTTACCAATGGGTTTGAAAACAAGCCCATCCTCTTTTTCTAGGTTAATGACAATTGCTATGTCAGGTCTAAATATGGAGAAATGTTTAGTCTATCTGGATGATCTGATCATCTTTGGACAAACGATTGAGGAACACAATAGAATCCTCATTAGCACTTTCGAACGTTTAAGGAAAGTTAATTTGAAACTGAACCCAGAAAAGTGTAATTTCATCAAAAAGGAGTTGGTGTACCTAGGTCATTCTATCTCTTCGGAAGGAATCAAGCCTGATCCCTCGAAGATCGAAGTGATCAAAAGCTGGAAAACACCAACTAAATGCGACGAAGTTAAAAGATTTGTAGCTTTCGCTAATCATTATAGAAAACACATTGAAAACTTCGCAAAAATTTGCATTCCGCTAAACAAACTAACGAGAAAAAATGTGAAGTTTGAATGGACACAGGAGTGTCAGGAATCTTTCGAACTTTTAAAATATATATTCGTCAATCCTCCAGTATTGGATTATCCTAAATTCAACAAAGAAAATAAATTTATACTGCACACTGATGCTTCTGGTTGCGCTATAGGTGCCGTTTTATCAAATGGAAACGGAAGGCCGGTGGCGTACGCCAGTAGAGCATTAAACAGTGCAGAATATAACTATTCGACAATCGAGAAGGATCTTTTGGCCGTGGTCTGGGCGATCAGACACTTCAGACCATATTTATATGGAAAGAGGTTTTCGATCCTCACTGATCACAGGCCTTTGGTTTATCTTTTCTCGATGAAGGATCCTTCAAGCCGTCTAACCAAATTCAGATTGGCGCTTGAAGAGTATGACTTTGATATCACCTACATACAAGGAAGGCAGAATGTGATAGCGGACGCGTTGTCACGTATTTCGTCTTCCGAGTTGAAAGATATAAATAACAAAGTCAACAAAGATATTCTGATAACAACAAGAAGTAATAAAAATAATGAGTCTAGTTTGAAACAAGTCAATGAAATGCCTGGCCAACATTCTAAAGACGGAACAGACATCGAAATAATAATCTGCGAAAAACAACAATCACCTGAAGCCGAATATTACTCAAAAAACAATCAAATAATTTTGAAACCAGCGAGCACGCTTATCCAGCTACGGCGGATAGTTATGAAGCTGAAAAAGATATGCCAAGAAAAATCAATTATTGAGCTCATATTAAAAAATAATGAACGCGCGAAAAAATTTTATAATGAAGTGTACACTAATAATTTAATGAAAGGCATGCCACCAATAAGATTGGTAAATAATAAAGTAAAGCATATCGTAGATCCAAAGGAACAAGAATTGATAATAAATGATTTTCATTTATTGCCAACGGCAGGGCACGCAGGAATAAATAAAACATTAAAAAATATACAGAAAAGATACTACTGGAAGACCATGTCGAAAGACATATCGAATTACGTTCGTTCATGTGAAATTTGTCAAAAGAACAAACACGTAAAACCGAACAAGACACCCATGATGCAAACAACAACTGCAACAAGTGCATTTAATAAAATATATTTGGATTTAGTTGGTCCATTGCCACCAAGCAACGAGGGATGTCAATACATTCTGACAACCCAGTGCGAACTGACTAAGTTCGTAACTGCAACACCAATACAAGATAAATCCACAAATGTTGTAGCAAGAGCTTTCGTCGAGAATGTTCTTTTAAATTATGGGATTCATGTTCATGTCTGAGCTATTTCAAAAAAATTGCAATCTTCTAAGAATTAAAAAGCTGAATTCCACGGCATACCACCATCAGACAGTGGGAGCTTTGGAGAATTCACACAAAACGTTAGGCAAATTTCTAAGAATATACGCATCAGGAACACCAGGAAACTGGGCATCTTGGATAAAGTATTACCAATTTGCATATAATACAACAACACACTTAGAAACGAATATGACGCCTTTTGAATTAGTTTTTGGAAAATTGTGTAGATTACCATCTAATCTGAGCGAAAACGACAAGGCAGATACCTTATACAACGTAGAGGACTATGCAAAACTTCTGAAATATAAATTACAAAAAACACAAAAGGAGACAAGAGACAAATTAATAAACTCTAAAATGAAAAGAATAACCAAATATAATGTCAATGCAAAAGATATAAGATATAATGTAGGTCAACTAATTCTTGTAAAAAATGAAACAGGATCTAAGTTGAGTAAAATATATTTAGGACCATATCCAGTAACCGCAAATAAGGGTCCTAATGTAGAAATAAGAATAGGAGACAAAATAGATATAAAACATAAAACTAGATGTAAACCTTTTATAACCAATAAGGATTATACAATTGATAAGGCGTGTGGTAGATGGACACGAATTTTCGGATATAATATCATTAATTGTTCAATCTGAAATTATATAAAACTCATAACTATAGTGAAAAATTTTATAAAAAAAATAAATAGGGCGTGTGGTAGATGGCTCGGATAGCTGCGCGGTGTGTGGCGTGTAGTTCGGTCGAGCAAGCGATGGTTCAGCGTGATATGCCGACGTAGGCGTAAAGCGACTGTACTGCCGTCATGCGATCGAGCACTTTGCTGACCCCGCGTTATGCTGCCGGTCATCGCCAGTGGTATAGTTTAAGCGAAGAATAGAAATAAAGAAGTGAGTCAGTCCCGTCCAGACGGGCACGCGAGAAGGAAGTTATTAACTCTCTGTTGTGTATCACAAAATCCGAACCAAATACAACACTTTAGAAAGTAAGCTACCAGATATAATTGGCGCCGTTAAACATTAAATTGTATTTGTGCCGTGTCAAATAAATTATAGATGAAGAAAAAAAAAAGTAAGCACTGAATGTGATTTTCTCGAGGATGCCAATAATGAACACGGGCTGAAGAGGTGACACAGAATTTGGGAAAATTTTTCAGTCTGGCCGAGGAAATTTTTTCTAAGTCGATATCACATCTTCAGCCCGTATTCATTATTAGCATCCTATTATAACTTAAAATGTAAGTCAAAGGACAAAAAAAATGTAATTAGTTCATGAAGTCGTATTGAAAGTGTTTCTAATCCTATTGTAATTTCACATTTCTTATCAACGGCCCGAGATAGAATTCAAATGAATTAACCTTGAATCCAAAAAAAACAACTCATCGGTGGTATCAATCAATATCGCACGCTAGCCTGGGTGGCTAATGCGGTCTCGATCAACTAGATTAGTTGAGAGAATTCGTTATCGATACTGTTTTCGGCACATTTTGCATGCTGTAGGATAAGTACAACGATACACCGTGCCCCAGTGCTGAGTTGAAAAAATTTCCAGCTCGAAAAGATCCTCTACCTGATCGGGAATCGAACCCGATATCACAACCGTGTGGGAGAGCTAGCCGACCGACATCGCTAACCACAGAACCACGGGGACCACTTTACTCATCGATGGTATACGTTATTGTTTTTGTGAATTTCATGTTTTTAATTTAGTGTTCTGTTCAAGCCATTTTTATTTTTTGATCCACATTCTTCAATTTTCTTACATCTAAGGAATGACTAATATAGAAAAATTGGTTTAACCCTCTAGTGCACAGTGCCGGCTTTTGGACCGTCTTCAGTTTCAAAGTGTTTTTTTCGAAGTCCGTCTGAAAATTAATTTGGGCACTAGAGGGTTAAGGCATCTCGCCAAAGTTTGGAAGCCTTTCCCGTGTTCGCAGCCATAAATCAAACCATGCGTCGCACCAGAACGTATTCCATGCAAACTTCAATTCCTTCCCAGTCAACCACAAATCGTTTATCAATGTGTGAAAATTATTGCAAATATACCTTAACGAAGTCGAATTGTATGTCATGGCGGAGTCTTCCCGATTTACGATTGTAGGCTTAGAGTTGTAGGACAGTGTGAAACAAATCACTTTCTATCGGATATTGTCGTATATAAATACGTATAGCAATGAATTGCATACCATTATTCCTCAGTACGTATATCGCCTCCAAAATAGTACGTATATGCTGTTTTTGTGCATAAATGTGAGTTTGGATATTTGAGTGCAGATATTGGAATCAAAACATTATTTTACGTATGAAAATGCTGACTGGGTTCCATCGTCAGTTACAACAATTTCATACCTCGAACCATCTCTTAACTCTCATTGACCCCGCAGCCCCAGAAGCCTGTATCATCCTAATTACAGAAAATAAAAATCATCCCAAAATCAAATGCTAATCCCAAGCATCATTAACAGCTTAATAGGTTGATTCCGGCCGGCTAACAACGCCTCGTAATAGCAATTGTGACACTTGGCTGCGCTTTTCATCGGGGTTCTGTGGTCCCATAGTAGCAGTAGACAACAGGCCAAAGGCAGAGGGGCTTACCATTAATTAAGGAAGGATTGAAAATTATTTCGCTCCTAATTAAACCGCTACTGAAAGGTCGGTTCCACTTGAACCTAAGCCCCGGACATTCCCCACACCGAGGAACCCAGGGCAGGAGGTGGGGGATGAGTCAAGAGCCATCGAATGTGCGAAGGATAAATGAGTCTTCCACTGATTGAGATTCTCTTCTCTGCTGCTCGGCTGCGGTAATGGTCGAGCTCTTGGCTTGTGAGCCCCTTTTTGTGGCGTTGATATCAGTGGTGGTAAATCAAGGCACTTAATTTTCATAATTCACTGTTCGTTATTTCGTGATAAAAGAGCACTTTATCTCTATCGTATCCACACCCTTTTCCGGTTTCTTGGTGATGCTGCCAAACTCTAGCCCGCTGTCGGGGAAGGCCAGCTTTGCTTTACAACATATACAACAAGTTGTTCGGGCGTCCTTTTATTCGTTTCTCGAGACCGAGCTTCGTAACAGAAAACAGGGTTAGAGGCAAAGCTGTGTCTACTCAAGCATTCCGGTCATGCCTACTTCTGTGCTTGCTGCTGCTGCTGCATTAGTCACATCGAACGTTGGAAATTCCGGAATAAAAATGCTGGCTCGAGGAAAAACTATACGCAAACCCACACCCGGAACTGGCTTCGTGGGGCCTCAAACAGGGTAGTAAAGCAGCCTGGCAGAAGCACACCATCCCAAGTATAAATATTCCAATAAGCTGCTGTCGAGCTGCTCGTTCGTGCGGAAACTGAATTCGGCAGAAGATTTGTTTGTCTCAATCGAGCGTGGTGAATTTGTCTATTGCGAAGCGGGGGAGGGTTCGGAGGAAAACAGGCTGGGAAATACAAGTGAGCAGCAATTTGTCAATTTGGGTGTGGCACTTTATGGGCTTTGTAGTTTTATATAACTCTAGGATAACAAAATACCAATAATGTTTAATGAAATAAGTTTGTACTTTAAGTATAAATTGTCAATAAATTATCAATAAAAATTAGTTTACTGATAACGGACCAGACTTCAAAACGAAACCAAGTAGAAACCGTGCTTGTATAGCTATGAATAGTTTTCTGGTTGTCTGTAATGAAGCAATAATCTGATTTGAGTTCAAAATAAAATAAAGAAACAGTATTCTATACCGGACTAAAAATAAATCCGTTTTCTCCTCAAATCCATTAAACGCAACCTTTCAATCTATCCAATCCATATATTTTTCCTACATCCCTACAAAGTCAATTTTAGCCATACAGCAGTATGAACAGCTACGCAAGGGTTTAACGACGCGAGGCCGGAGATTGAGACAATTCACCCACGTTTACCAGGCTGCCCCTTAGCCGGTAACTCTTCCTCGCGCGTATGAGAGGAAGCACTTTTTGCTTGTACAAAGATTTTCCCACAACCAGCTTGCGGCTTGTTGATTCTCACTAGGGGGAAAAACCAGTATTAACAACAAGTGGTAGTGGAAGCAAGTGCCAAGAAAGATGTCTACAAAACATTCTCTATGCTTGTGCCACACTCGTATACATGCAGTCATGCAGCCATGGGCTGGAAAAATAAAACGAACAAATTCTTCGCTTGTTCGACATCCAGTAATCCTTCCGGGGGAGGCAGCTATGTGTTGATAAATAAATCGATGCTTACAGTTCAATCGGCAAAATTAATACCCTCTAACGTGACAGTTAAATAAGAGCCTTTCTCTGGTGCACTTACTAGTCACCATTTCACAGTCTGTTAAAAAAAAAACACTAGAACAAAAACCAAAGTGACATCCGAGTTCAAGAGGTGCAATCGCTTGAAGCTCGAAGCTCTGCAACATCAAACGAGCAAAAGATTCATCCCCGGATCACACGCCCGGCACAATCCGGAGGAAAAGGAAAATTCCTTTCCCAAAAGGATATTGTGGCGGAAGGTGATGACAGAGAGCAAAAAATGTCTTTTATAGCGCTCTCGGCAGCACAAAGCAAAAGTTATTCAATGCCAATTTTTGCCCCCCGTTGCTCTTCTTGCCACCATGTTCACCAACCGACGATCCATCGAATGCGCGACATGCGATGATCGAGAGGGAAAGGCAAAAGTACCTATCTTTCCGGCTCCGTCTCCTTGCATCTCGCCGTCGTCCGGGGCCAGTGACGCAAAATACCCAAAAATTCGAAACGGGATGTGGTTGTGGAATTCATTGTCATGATACTATTATGTAACAGCGCAGGTATATAATGTTATTGAATTTTGCTCAGAGATTATTGCGCAGGATTACGCGTTCCATGATTCAAAGCCAGCCGTTATCCTATCATTTTGCATCGTACACGGTTGGATGAGAGCGGAAATTGAATATTCAGTAGCGATATAGTAAAGAAAAAAAAAAATAATCATGGCTTCAACTTTCTGCTCTTATGCTCCTACGCTTGCAGGCAAAATATTTGCTATAAGTAATCCGTTTTCCAGCCCACCAGCAGCTTCAACAGCATAATTGCTCACTGTTCTAATGCCGTAGCTTGCTCCGGATGCTGTAAACCGTAATCCCTACAACCGAACAACCGAGGTTTGCGAGCCGCAAGTGTTTTAATTCCATTTTTACCGCTTTGCCACAAACAGGATACCACCTGGATGCTGTGCCGCGCGCGTTGCCACCGTCGTCCGCTTTCTGGTGTACGATAACGACCTGCACCGGAATAGTGGCTGCAGTGTTTTACTGTGCAGCAATTTTCTAGCTTGTGCATCGGGATGGATTCTGCATTCTGCATGATTCTGCCTAAGCATCTGGGGGATCGGGTAAGAAAATGGGAGTGAAATATTGCCCCGCTCGGTACAGGCCAGGAATGCATACCGACGCGCTACACACTGCATTCGATTCCGTTTCGTTCGACCACCAGGACGGTTCGTGCAGTTGGGTGGGGGATTAACGATGCGCGGGGATGGAAAATTGCGATCTGAATGTAATCGATTCACAGCGTACTACGATGATCGCATGAGCGACTGATGTGATGACGGATGTCTGTAAAGTTATTGAATTAGTGGTGCAGCCTAAGACAAAGAAGGAAAAATGAGTAGAAAGTACCTATGTAAAACTTTTTCTATTCGTTTCAATCCTGTATTTGACGCTTTGCTGGTTGTAAGATAAAATAGGACTGCTTAGACATTTTTCAGATAATATTAAACGTCGGAAATCAACCCCAGGTGCCATTTTGAAATTCAAGGTAGCCCAATGAGCAGTTAAATATAAGAAATGTGCGGCTTCCCGTAAGGAGAGTGTGACATGTCTCTCCAACCACAATCGGATCAAGGCGCTTCCAGTGCCATCAGCAGATGATTCATCCAGGAACCAAAGGTCAACAACACAAAGGTTCCTGGTCTCGTGCACCTTAAAATGTAGATTAATTTACTCTAACTCAGTTTAGATCTATTATATCCTGTTGATTGAAGTAATTAAATATTGTCCAATTATAAAATTTATTCAACGTGACTCTATTGTTATTATGGCAGCAGTTCAATAATATCTTACTTCCAGCGAGATCAATATATATAAAAAAAACACAGCTAAGTTCAAGTGACGAGTTGTCAGCTCATCCTTTGAAAAGGGAAACACTCAGGAGCCCGAAAAAGACTAGAACTCATTTAAGAAATACGTAGTCACGTCCCGGTCGTCCTACCTCATAAACAAACGCACTTTCGTCGAACTGAACATCGCTGATCAAGATTTGGAATGGAAAATCACTGATGCCTACATAGCAAGTTGTTCTCTAAAGAAGAGAACTGTTTGGCGCAATGTGCCCTGGTGAAACGAAATCATCAATAACCTCCACCGTGTGGCTAGATTCCTATTTAATAGGGCGGAAGGCACATCCCACTGGTATGAATACAGACCGTCGCTCTGTTAATATAACGCTAAACTACGTGAGACGAAAAGAATTTGTAACGCACCTTTCTTATAGAACGCAATATTCGATTTTGATGATCTTATATGCAAACGAAAGCTACTGTGCTCCCTCAGAATGCTACCGAGTGGATTTTTGATTAGTGGTTTAGATTTTAAAATATTGATCAAAGAGTATTTTTTACATAAGAAATTTAACTTTTAAGACATAATTAATGGCACGGAGAGCCATGTGTTGTATACCAATTTACTCAGATCGACGAATTGATCAATTTATGTATGTTTGTGTATGTGTGCCTGTACGTATGTTTGTGTAAATATGTTTTTTTTTTCACCTATCGTTTATTTGACACGGCACAAATACAATTTATTGTTTAACGGCGCCAATTATATCTGATGACTTAAATTCTTTAAGCAAATTTTTTATCCTCGCTGCCGACTACGAGCTGAAATTAAGTCTATCTTAAAACTAGCATATATTTTCCAATCAATTTTTTGTAGTTGAATGGTCGTCTGATGATCGTCGAATGGCCATGGATATGCAGCATGTATGGATTTGTTCTGCTAAGCCACGATGTCATGAGCTGGGACAGGGGCATGTAATCCTCGGGGCCTGGAAGTATTGTGCGGGGTTCAGTTGCTGGTTATGGTTCGTTGTTGTTGTTCGCTGTTGTTCAAGCCAAGATATCGCGAAAGGCCTCGGGTTCTCAGGTCCTAGCGGATTCGTGTGGGGTTCAGTTGCTGATTCCAAAATCGAGGTCTATGACGTGTTCTTGCCGTTTTGTTGAATGTGGATGGAAAGGAATGGGACTAGACTGGGGCGTGGATGGATTTCAGGAAAATGTATATAAGGGACATGTAGCGTAGGTCACGACTCGCCAAGACATCACGAACAGGAACAGCTGGTCCTCTACCCTCGGCCCGGAGGGAAGTTATTAATTTAGACCTGGCGTCACGGTGTACAGGGCATGACCAAACAACGTGCTCTATGTCGTGATAACCTTCACCACAGGCACAGATACCACTTTCCCCGAGCCCAATACGACGGAGATGCGTATCAAATCTATAGTGATTGGACATAAGCCGCGACATCACGCAAATGAAATCTCGACCTACATCCAACCCCTTGAACCACGGGTTCGTCGATACCTTGGGGATTATGGAATGTAACCACCTTCCCAGTTCCCCTCTGGTCCAAGCATTTTGCCAACTGATGATCGTATTCTGACGTACAAATGAGAAAAATTCATTGAAGGCAATTGTTCCCTGATAATCCTTAGGGTGTACTGAATTGCAGCTAATTCTGCGACGTAAACAGAAGCAGGATTATCGAGCTTATGGGAGACGGTTAAATTGTTATTGAAGATACCGAAGCCAGTGGACCCATCAAGAAGTGATCCGTCAGTGTAGTACATATTGTCGCAGTTGATGTTTCGATATTTATTGGAAAAATTTTTAGGGATCTGCTGCACGCGTAAATGATCCGGGATTCACGAGTTACTTCTATCATGGATGTATCTAAAAACACAGTAGAATCAGAAGTATTTGATAAGTCGACACGATTTGGAATATTCGAAGAAGGGTTAATATTTTGGGACATGTGATTGAAATACAATGTCATAAAACGGGTTTGAGAATTAAGTTCGATTAACCTCTCAAAATTTTCAATCACAGGACGGTTCAAGACCTCACATTTGATAAGAATACGAGAAGACAGGCTCCAGAAACGGTTTTTCAATGGTAGAACTCCAGCTAAGACCTCCAAACTCATCGTATGAGTCGATTGCATGCAACCCAAGGCGATACGCAAACAACGATATTGTATTCGCTCCAGTTTGATCACATGTGTGTTTGCTGCGGAGCGGAAGCAGAAACACCCGTACTCAATGACAGACAGTATCGTTGTTTGGCAAAGCCTTATAAGGTCTCCTGGGTGGGCTCCCCACCATTGTCCGGTTATTGTACGAAGAAAATTCACTCTTTGTTGACATTTTTTCATCAGATACCTCACGTGACAACCCCAGGTGCCTTTAGAGTCGAACCAGACACCAAGATATTTGTGTACCAAGACCTGAGAAATCGTTTTACCCATTAATTGTGTTTGAAGCTGAGCAGGTTCATGCTTCCTAGAAAAAACTACTATCTCAGTCTTCTCCGGAGAGAATTCGATACCTAGCTGTAAAGCCCAAGCAGACAAATTGTCCAAAGTATCTTGCAATGGTCCTTGCAAATCGGCAGCTTTGGCTCCTGTAACAGAGATTACACTGTCGTCTGCAAGTTGTCTTATCGTGCATGAATTTGCCAGACATCCGTCGATGTCATTTACATAAAAGTTGTAAAGAAGGGGGCTTAAACATGAGCCCTGGGGAAGACCCATGTAGCTAATGCGAAAAGTTGCCAAATCGCCGTGCGTAAAATGCATGTGCTTTTCGGACAACAAATTGTGCAAAAAATTGTTCAAAATTGGAGAAAAACCTTGTCGGTGAAGTTTACCCGAAAGAATGTCAATAGAAACGGAATCAAAAGCCCCCTAATGTCCAAGAACGCAGACGCCATTTGTTCTTTGCGAGCATACGCCAGCTGAATATCTGTTGAAAGCAACGCAAGACAATCGTTCGTCCCTTTGGCACGGCGGAAGCCAAATTGAGTATCTGATAGTAGACCATTTGATTCGACCCAATGGTCTAAACGACGGAGTATCATTTTTTCCATCAATTTCCGGATACAGGATAGCATTGCAATCGGCCTATAAGAGTTGTGATCAGAAGCTGGTTTCCCTGGTTTTTGGATGGCGATCACCTTCACTTGCCTCCAATCCTGCGGTACAATATTTTGCTCCAGGAACTTATTAAACAAGTTCAACAAGCGCCTCTTGGCATTGCCGGGTAGATTCTTCAACAAGTTGAATTTGATTCTATCTAACCCAGGCGCGTTATTGTTACCGGAGGGCAACTGAAACTTCTGCCATCGTAAAAGGTGATTCTATCGCATCGTGGCCCGGAGACGCATCGCGAACAATGTTTTGCTCAGGAACAGAGTCCGGACATACTTTCCTGGCAAAATCAAATATCCACCGACTTGAAGACTCCTCGCTTTCGTTGACCGTTACGCGATTCCGCATTCTTCGGGCTGTGTTCCAAAGAGTGCTCATCGATGTCTCCCTCGACGTCTCGTTCACGAACCGACGCCAATATCCGCGTTTCTTTGCTTTAGCCAAGCTTTTAAGCTTGGTATCAAGCTCCGAATACCGTATATAGTCGCCAGGTATACCTCCCTTCTGGAAGGCCAAAAACGCGTCGGATCTTTGCGTGTAGACATCGGAGCACTCTTGGTCCCACCACGGAGTGGGAGGCCGTTCTTTGATCGTTACGCCGGGATATTTCTTCGTTTGGGCTTGCAACGCGGCGTCGAGAATCAAGCCCGCGAGGAGGTTGTATTCTTCAAGTGGTGGGTGATGTTGAATCGACTCGACCGCTTTTGAAATCATTTCCTCGTATAACTTCCAATCGACATTCCGTGTGAGGTCATATGGAATGTCAATTGGTCGCATGCGAGTTGAACCGTTTGTAATTGAAATAAGAATAGGCAGATGGTCGCTACCGTGAGGATCGAGGATTACCTTCCATGTGCAATCCAACCGTAGCGACGTCGAACATAAGGATAGGTCCAAAGCGCTTGGGCGCGCTGGAGGTTTCGGGATACGTGTCATTTCACCGTTGTTTAAAATAGTCATGTCGAAGTCATCGCAAAGGTTATAGATTAAAGAGGAGCGGTTATAATTGTATGGGGAACCCCAAGCCACGCCATGAGAGTTGAAGTCTCACAAAATCAAACGTGGCGAGGGAAGAAGTTCTATTAAATCAAAGAGCAGCCGTTGCCCAACCTGTGGTCTGGGAGGAATATATATTGAGGCAATACAAAGCTCTTTACCTTGTATTGTCATTTGACATGCGACAACTTCGATGCCTGGAATCGAGGGGAGGTTAATACGATAGAAAGAATAGCACTTTTTAATCCCTAAAAGTACTCCTCCATATGGGGTGTCTCGATCAAGGCGAATAATATTAAAATCATGGAAGTTGAGATCAATATTTGAAGTAAGCCAAGTTTCACAAAGGGAAAATGCATCGCATTTGTTTTTATTTATCAAAACTTTAAACGAATCAATTTTTGGTAAAATGCTTCTACAATTCCACTGTAAGACAGAGATAGAATCCTTCATATACGCAGTTGAATTAGGCATCGAAGGATACAATCGCTGCAAGGAGGGTCAACTGCTTCAAAAATGTTCTAACTGTTGGGAGAAATGCTGTGAGAAAAATTTTAATTGGATCGGGTACATTGAAAGTTTCAAAAATCCAGTCCACAATATCAGTCCAGCATTTGATTTATCAACTGGATGTGCAGAAGGAACAACTGAGGTTTTAGATGTTCCAGGAAGTGCTGGGAACTCCTTCTGAGACTTTAAATTTGCAAGCCCAGGAGGATAACACGGGGTACATACAAACGCACAGGCAGACGAACCCGGTTAATCGAGACGTGGCTAGGGAGAGCAGATCCGGCAAACGTAACGCGAAACGAGTCTGACGGAGTGTATACTTTTTTACCGTTGACGAGCGACATAGACCGTAATTGCTTACAGTCCAATATCTTCGCCTCAGTATTGAAATTCGTGAAGCAACCAGTTGCGCTCAGGATACACTTGACAGACAGACTCGATTCGGTTATCACACCGTCGATCTCCACGTCTCGTGCGGGTACATACACGCGATACTCGCGTGTAAAGAGCTCGGAGCAAGCTATATCGTTGGCCTGATCCAGATCATTGACCACGACACGGAGCTTGTTTGGTCTGACTTTTGCGATTTCGGTCACGGCCTTGTATCGTGACGTCAGATCTTTCGCGATTTGAAGCGTGTTCAGTGATTTTCCTCCTGGTTTGGGCCTCATGTAGAGAACCAGTGGACCCGTTGATCCGTCTGGGTAAAGCCTGGGACGAGGATTGACTTAAGCAGGGACAGAGGGGGGGTGAACAGGAGGGACAGGGTCGGGTGGGTTTGGAGACGGGGGATCGAGGGCTAAGGGATCCACATCCATTGGGCTCAAACTAGCGCAACAGTACAGTGGCAAAGAAACACGTACCTCTTCTTCTTTGTTTTCTTCAATAGAACAATCACCGAGTCTTTCGGTGCCTGAACGGGCAGCTGTGCAGCGACACCACTAAAGCACAATAGCTGGATGACCTTCACTGCGGATTATCAGCTTATCTTCACACCGCACTTCGCACTCTTTGAAACGCGACCGGGTAAGCAATGCCTTTTTCGATTTTTTCTACACAATATCGGTTTTATAGCGAGACAACCACTTAATGCGTCCGTTATTGCCGAGCGTTCGGGACGGAATGTGTAAATATGTTGTTTATATGTGTAGTACATCAGAATCGACCCAAAAAAGAAAAATAACAAAAAAAAAACACTCTTTTTACTGAACGCTTATTCCGATTTTGATGTTCGCATGCTTCAAATGAAAGCCCCAGAGATCTTTGAAAATCATACTGAGTGCGATCTTTTATTGGTTGCTTGAACTGTAGAGTTTTGACCAAAGTATATTTTAGACATGGGATATTTTACTTTCTGGATAATTGTTCTCTCTCACTGCTATCCCTCTTTTTTTGTATCGCTATTTATTTCTCAAAGGAAATCAACAATCATCGACAACTTTTCATAATCTTCACACTCTTCGTAGTGCGTCTTAAAACTGGTTTAAATAAATTACCCTTCAGCTTTTCCTTGAAAATTCGAATCAGATTTCAGAAGAAACTGCAATGCTGACTTAGTTCCTTTCTCGCTTCCGAAGCTTCCGTCCTCACTTCTTATAAAATATATACTAAATTGTACGTTGAACCTAGATTTGTGAAGAGTAAGAAACATTTACAGCTTTCGGGAGCCAAGCATTGTTGTAAATTCTGATCCTACAGTGTAAAACAATTAGCGATGCAGATATTTTAAAAAGCTTTACCAAAGATGTATAGACCTATTTACGTACGAATGTGTCAGTGCCACCCGTTGAGAAAACACAAATTAATCGCTGTTTTGTTTGCAATGCTACGTTTTGAACAGCTGGAAAATTTTTTCAGGTGAACACTTATTTTATGTTTCAAATTTGTGACCAGGATTCTAAAGTAGCTTGTGAACGTAATCGGCAAAATAAGGAAAAAGTATTGAAGCAACTCTACATGGCTCTACACGTTTACTAGTGTGCGCAGGTAAAAAGTAACTTATCTCTATGAATGATACAATATGCTCATGTAAGATATAAATATTGCTTTCTAATTAAAGACTAAGTGCAAACAGAGTATCCATGTTATTACACTTCTCGTTATCGCAGCAAGATTTAAAAAGTCTTTATTTAGAATTTTTTCGTACAGCCTAGGCCTTCGAAAAGAATAGTGTTCTCGCCTACACTTTGAAAATCCAAAATTCTCAAAGATCATGGAGAACCTTCATTTTCAGATAATGCATTTGAGATAGACTTAAATTGACAACTTTCATGAACAGCTATATTTTTTCCTGTATACTACTGAACTATATTTCGAGAGCAGGTTTGTAGAAGTTTGCTTAAACTCGTAAAAAAAACTTGATGCTGATTCATAATTTTAGGTCCTGCGATTTCTGAAAATAAAGCGAATAAGTAGAACCGCATTAAACTAACATACTTGTTTGCTGTTTTAATGTAAAATCAGCTCATTGTTATCTATTACTGTTTTCCCACGTTCGATTATCTCCAAAAAATTAAATTGCTTCTAACCAGCATTTAAAAATTGGTTTGTGATCGAAAAATAAGACTCATGTACTCCAGTGATAACATTCACATTACTTTCGAAAACCACGTCAAGCTCTAGTTCATTGATCGTCTTTGGTTAACTCTCTGAAAAGTAATAGTCAGTATAACAAAGGTTTCCGCACCACTAGGCGGATTGATACAGGTTTTTTCTGTAGGGATATAATTTGCCTATTCCGGGGGATGCAAAACTTTTTAGGGGATACTGCAACATTCAAACTGGGTGTTACGATACTCAGCGAATAGATTCCAAAATTATGACAATTACACTCCAGAAGCTGAAGAAGAAAATTACAGATAGTTATATCCACAATGCACCTCTTGAAGATCAGTACGCTTACCAATCTAGGAAAACGACTGAAACTGCTCTCATTGGTATTGTGGTTCTTATCGAATAGTAACTGAAGTATCAAGAGGTCGGGCTATGTGTATTTTTTAATATTGAAGGTGATAACACATTCTATGTCTCCATCAATTCAACTCTCCTATACAGGTAGAAGAGCTTACAACATCACAATGAACTAGGTTCAGAGCATGCTCTTGAACATCAAAATCGCAGCTTTATTGGGGGACGCTTGCTTTGGTCACTGTTAGTCGATGCACTGTTGATCAAACTAACCCAGGCTAGGGCTATGCCAATGACATAGTTATCATAATTCATGGTAAATGTGACGCCATACTGTCAAACCGTCTTCAGATGACACGAGGCACTACTCTGAGTGAATGCACTCAGGAAGGCCTGACCATAAGTCTTATCGAAACCGAGGGAATGTGCGAAGAGTTATAACATCGAGTACAACATATAAACGTCAAATCCAACGTTTTTGTTCCTTTCTGTTTTCTTGCTCGTGTTTTCTGTTGATACGAAAATCTCGACGTTCCTTCTAATTTCGAATGTAAGGCTAATATATAAATTATGAAAAGTTTTTTTTACCTAGATAACAAATATTTTTGGATACTAACCAGATCCATTGTGTCTACCGCGTCTACCTAAGAAGCGCAAGGGCTGAGCTCCAACTCAAACAGCAAAGCAATGAAAACAATCCGGCCGACATTGACGTTTTTGTATCTTCGATGATGATACTCTGTCAAATGTACAGCGCGGGATACGAAAAGGCATTTTCTCGATTAAAACAAGTGTAGTACATTCCACCATACGGAGGAAATACATTTTGTTTTCTTCTCTTCTGAGTGGGCTTTACAAAAGTTTTGTTGAGAAGGTAAATACATGGGTATTATCGACATTTTCTCGAACGCTCAAGCTGCACTGTCGATACGTCCGCAGAATGAGCAACCAAATTAATTTTAAAGTGCGCTGCAGCATTACGGTATTTTATTAAAACCAAGCTCTGGGTACTGTGATATCGAAGGCAATGGATATGACTAACTATCTCGCAAGCCAGGGATCAGCACAGCAACGTCTGGGAACCTTCGAATCCACCATCAAGTGGGAACTTAAATCTTTAAAAAATGTTAAACTGTGTGATAATAATAATCTGAACACATTCCATATCACGCAACCGATGAATACTGCTGCGGCTAATAAATCCTGTTTCCTGGATCTGATGGGATCCCAGCCGTTATGTTCCCTCGTTTTATTGATGTACTAGTTTTCCCATTCTGTTTATTTTTTATAGTTAATTGTTTTATACAACTAGAAGCGCCTAGTGAACGTGGTTCATACGGATTTGAAAACTGCATTAAACAGAAACAATCATCGTATACTACTGAGCAAAATCAACAGCTTAGTTGTATGGGTCATGTTCATACCTATCTCAGTATCTCAGTTCCGTTTGTTGACTTGAGCGGTGTACCTCAAGGAAGCAATTTGGGGCCGTTGCTTTATAAAATATATTTCAATGATGTATTTTGCTTACTCAAGATGGGCGTAAACTTGAATACGCGAATATCCTATAACTATATTTCGTGAAGTGTAAAGACGATCGTTATCATTTGCAGCAACTGCTTTATTGAATAATAACTAAAATAAACTAAAGATTTCTATGACCCGTATTCCTTGAAAGCTCTATATTGCTTGCTAGTGAGACCCATCTTAGAGAAGCCATCGTGAATTCCTGGGGGTATTCTAAACAAGCGAGTCCAAATTGCGTGATACGATTGCGTGACCAGATGACGGCGGAAGAGTCCAAATGTGACCGTACTAAATAAACAGGTTTGCTCTTAAACAGATTGCTGCCTAGAGGGACACCGGAGTAGCTGGTAAACTTCTGGAACAGAGATGTGTCAATTTTTCATTGTAAAGTTCTCCATTTAAGGTACGATGTCAACCTGCCACAGTGGCGAGCAGAAAACCCTAGTTGTTTAAACTTCTTGAGGACTATATCTCGGTCGATACGATAAAAAGCAGCTTTTAAATCGGTATTAATTGCATCGATTTGGTTACCCCGTCACAACACAGAGAGGTAAACTCCATAAGATTTGTATCTACGACAGTTAAACATGCTGGAATTGCTATTAGTACTTCACAACCAGCTCATTATCCCTCGATAGTTTTTAACTAACTTCGATTTTTTTGAGCGAGCCTTTTAAGTACGGCGTTTAGTGCACCATTTACAAAACACGCGAGAAGCTGGAGTGCCACTACTACCTTGGTATTTCGCTTATCAATGCCACCTACAAAATGATGATTTTCGAGGATAAATTTGTCATCGTAGCACGTAACTTTGCGACAGTGGAGGAAACCAAAGGCACTCACTCGCCCATTGGGCAACTGGTAGAGTAGGAAATGGTTATGAGTCGAGTTTCGTTGAGGCACCCCGGACGAACACATGCGATTCTCATAGATTCTCTAGGATTCATCACATTGGATTCGTGAGCGTCCTTGAAAAGGATTCCTAAAAAAAGAAACCTCTGGAATGCCCTGTATATGGCTCTAGGATTCTTGAATAAGAATCGTGAGTGGGAATCCTCCGGATCGTGTTTGCGATTCCTTTCACGATTCCGTCACCGTGTTAATCGGTATCCTGGGGATTCTTACTCAGGATTCCCTGCGTGTTAGTAAGGGACTACGGTTTTGGGCTGATACCTGCATCGAGCTCCCTTAGTGAAGTCGTGTGACAACGGCTTGAAATGGCGAGGTGGTACCCGGTGCAGGGGTCTCCGTCCCATAAAACCTGGCAGGCCTTCCAGTACGTTCCGAGTCTATTGCCTGGTGGGAATCAGGCAGGAGTAGGATCAGATGGTTGTTCCTGACTTGCACCGGTCGGTGGAGTCATAGTTGCCCATAAGGCGCTAGGACTGCTTACCCTAGCCATGACCTCACTGCTTCGGCATAGACCACCATGGGACCACATAGGCGACTACTCCACCATGGACAACATCAAGATGAACACATTCAAAACGAAAGAGACGAGTGCGGAGGGATTACAAAATCCCTTCGCAAGAGGTGGCATCCAGCGGTCTCCGCAGAAGAAGGCGGAGACGGATGCGGCGAAGTCTGGAGGTGGAAAAACGGCGAATCCGTCGGTGTCCACACCAGACTTCTCGGTAGACGGTCCCTTGCTAGTCAAGGCCGTCGAAAGGTGTATGGACACGCGGCCAAGAGTGGCGGCGCTGTCTGAACAACTCGATGCCATAATCGAGTTCTTGGCGAACAGGCGAAACATCGCTGGCGACCTGAAGCAGAGCCTCCTCCTGCTTCGGAGCACCATTGATGAAGCCAGAAAGGAGCACGAAGAACTCGTAGCTTGGGTGAAGGCGGCCGAGAAAGCGGCCAGGACCGGGAGGGCGACTGCATCTAAAGAGGTGCAGACAGACGCCCCCTCGTTCGCGTCGGTCTGCTCCACGGGGCAGGTCGCTAAGCGAACGAGGCAGTCCCCGAGGGAACAGGCCCCCGGGAACATCAAGAAACAATTGGTCGTGCTACTCCCACGGGAACACACGCCAACCGGTTCAAGGTCCACCGCGGAAAAGGCACAGGTGGAGGCTACGGGCAACCCTTGGACTACCGTAGAGGGTAGGAAGCGTCGGGAAGGTGCGACGCGACATGATGGCGGAGCGGCCAGAGGACCAAAAAAGGTCAAAGAGGCGCGGAGTGGGGGTGATGCCCTCATACTCAAGACGGATGGGTCGAAGTACTCAGAAGTCTTGAAAAAGATGAGGGGGGAAACCCAGCTCAAGGATCTGGGGCGGATGTGCGGAGTATCCGCCGATCTCGCACTGGCGCTGAAAGGTCTTCGAGGGCGGACATAAGTCCTGGACCTGCAAAGGGCCCGATAGGAGCCAGCTGTGCAGGCGATGTAGAGGTGCAGGCCATAAAGCAAAGGACTGTGGGGAGTCTCCCAAGTGTTCCAAGTGTATGTTCCGGGAAACGGGACGCCAAACACTTTATGGGAGGCCCCAGGTGCCCAGCCGGTAAGCCGGCTGCGAAACCACGGGCGTAAGGGTGACGCAACTGAACCTGAACCATTGCTTCGCGGCTCAGCAGCTGCTACACCAAGCAGCCACTGAGTCGTTGTCGGACATCGCCGTCATATCGGATCCCTACCGCATCCCTCCCGGAAACGGTAACTGGGTTGCGGATAAGTCCAGTTTGGCGGCCATATGTACGACGAGCAAGTTCCCGGTTCAGGAGGTTGTCTTAACCTCAGAAGAAGGGTACGTAGTTGCTAAGGTGAACGGAGTGTTCTACTGCAGTTGCTATGCTCCGCCACGTTGGTCTACCGAAAGGTTCACCCAGATGGTCGACCTCCTATCCATGGAGCTAACGGGCCTAACGCCGTTGGTGGTGGCGGGCGACTTCAACGCTTGGGCTGTTGAGTGGGGAAGTCGCTTCACGAACCAGAGGGGCCGGATCCTGTTGGGGGCTTTTGCAAAGCTCAACCTAGATCTGGCCAACGTTGGGAACAAAAGTACATTTAGCAGAAATGGTGCGGAGTCGATCATCGACGTGACGTTCTCCAGCCCAGGACTGATCAAGAACTGGAGGGTAGACGATGGCTACACTAATAGCGACCACCAGGTGGTCTGTTATAGTGTAGACAACAACGAAAGGCGGCAAGCGACGGGTAGAGCCAACACTCCGACCGTTCGCGGGTGGAAGACATCGCACTTTGATGCCGAGGTATTCGAAGAGGCAATGAGAAGGGAGCACGAGATGGGCAGTTGGCTCTGCCCGACTGCTGACCAACTAGTTGCTATGCTATCGCAGGCGTGCGACGCCACCATGCCTAGGACTCGCCAACCTAGGAATGGAAAGCCACCGGTTTACTGGTGGACGGACGCGATAGCCGACCTTCGCAGTGCGTGCCTCCGTGCAAGACGGAGGATGCAGCGTGCGCGAAACGAAGAAGAGAAGACAGAGCGTCGCGCAGCATTCAGTTCGGCAAGATCGATGCTAAAGAGTGCGATAAAGGCCAGCAAGAGGGCCTGCTTCGATAGGCTATGTGCGAGTGCCAATACAAATCCGTGGGGTGACGCCTACAGGATCGTAATGGCCAAGACTAAAGGCGCGCTGGCGCCTGCAGAGCGATCACCAGCGATGCTGGAGCGTATCATCGAGGGACTCTTTCCACGCCACGAGCCAAGTCCTTGGCCTCCGGCGGTCGAGTCTCACGTCCGACGTTCCAGTATCTCAGACATAGACCAGAGATGGTCGGCCAACCTGCCGAGCATCCAATCCGTGAGCGACGACAGCCGTGTCGAGGCAGGGGAGGAGGCAAGGGTTACGAATGAGGAACTCATCGTGATCGCCAAATCCCTAAAGGTGAGCAAGGCACCGGGACCGGATGGTATCCCTAACCTGGCGATCAGGCTGGCGATAAAAACGGCCCCCGGGCTGTTCAGGGCAGTCATGCAGAGGTGCCTGGATGACTGTCTCTTTCCGGACAGGTGGAAGCGGCAGAGACTGGTCTTATTGCCGAAGGCTGGGAAACCGCCAGGGGACCCATCGGCATATAGGCCTATCTGCCTGCTGGACACCGCGGGTAAGGTGTTTGAGAGGATCATCCTCAACAGACTGGTGAGGTACACGGAGGGTGTACACGGTCTGGCAAGTAACCTGTTCGGCTTCCGGAAGGGCAAGTCCACGCTGGACGCAATCTCTTCCGTCATCAAGACGGCGGAGGTAGCAATCCAGCGCAAAAGAAGAGGAATACGCTACTGCGCAATCGTCACGCTCGACGTGAAGAATGCGTTCAATAGTGCCAGTTGGGACTCTATAGCGCTCGCGCTCAGGAGCATCCATGTACCGGTGTCGCTGTACAAGATTCTGGAAAATTATTTCCAGAATCGAGTACTTGTTTACGACACGGAGGAGGGTCAGAAGTGCGTCCTAATTACCGCAGGAGTTCCGCAAGGCTCTATCCTGGGCCCGGTGTTGTGGAATGTCATGTATGACGGAGTGTTGAAACTCAAGTTCCCTGTAGGGGTTGTGATCGTCGGCTTTGCAGACGACATAACGCTGGAGGTTTACGGCGAGTCTATCGAGGAGGTTGAGTTGACGGCCGCACACTGTATAAGCAAGGTCGAGGACTGGATGCGCTCCAGGAAACTGGAGCTCGCGCATCATAAGACGGAGGTCACGGTTGTGAACAACCGTAAACCGGAGCAACAGGCGGTGGTCAGAGTCGGAGATTGCACCATCACCTCGAAGCGATCCCTGAAGCTCTTGGGGGTTATGGTGGACGACAAGCTCACGTTTGGGAGTCACGTCGACTATGCCTGTAAGAGGGCCTCATCGGCTATTGCAGCACTATCTCGTATGATGTCCAATAGCTCAGCGGTTTATGGCAGCAAGCGAAGACTTCTTGCCAGCGTGGTTTCGTCCATACTTAGGTACTAACAGTTACCGTGGTAAACTGGAAAGTACCTACAGGCTCATGTGCCTGAGAGTTGCGAGTGCGTATCGTACGGTGTCATACGATGCAATCTGTGTCTTGTCCGGCATGATGCCTATCAGCATCGCCATCAAGGAGGATAGAGAGTGTTTCGACCAACGTGACACAAGGGGCATACGAGGTACCAGAAGGTCATTCTCGATGCTCCGCTGGCAGCGGGAATGGTCAAACTCCACAGAGGGCAGATGGACGCACCGACTCATACCGGAGATATCCGGCTGGGTCGGGAGACGACATGGTGAAGTGAACTTCCACCTGACACAAATCCTGTCAGGCCATGGTTGTTTCAGGCAATATCTGCACAGGTTCGGACACGCGGTGTCCCCCATGTGTCCCGAGTGCGTGGAGGAGGAGGAGACTGCTGACATGTCTTCTTCGTATGCCCCCGTTTCGTAAGAGCGAGGAGCAACATGATGGCTGTGAGCGGGCCTGGCACTACTCCGGACAATCTAGTCCGGAGGATGTGCGACGACCCGGACATCTGGAACGCGGTCTGTGCGGCCGCCTCTCAGATTGTTCTGGAGCTGCAACGTGTGTGGCGGGTCAACCACCAACACGCCAGTTACCAGTCTCCAGGTAGTTAGCTAGGAGGTTATAAGAGTAAAGAGGGTGCATCACGCACAAAAGCCACTCCCCGACGTAATACTTAACCGTCGTTCCGGGAAGACCAGGGCTGGAGACTGGAGGGGTATTACTGGGTCGGGACAGGGATCAGTAGGTGCCTGGGCGAGTGTAACTACCCCAGCATCTCTCCCCTAGTCTCATCCCCACATCCTGAGTTCTCTTCTCAGGTGTCTGTTTGCAGATTTCCCCGCCACCTTTAAAAAAAAAAAAATACGACGGTGCAGGAGGTTTCCTTCCCGCAAAACCAGACAGACCTGGCTTTCTAGTACATCTCGGGAGTAGGATCGGATGGTTCTACAATATATCTTCCACCATGGGACTATTTAGACAACTACTTCGTCAAGGACAAAGAAAAACGGCTAGTTATGGGGCCAATTTCACCAAATATGAACAACAATAAAAAAAACAACGTAGAGCATAGAAGGGTTACCAAAACCACCAGTCTCCGCAAAAAAACAGGGACGGATGCAGCGAAAATTGGAGGTGGAAAGGCCAGCACACCGGATATAACGGTCGACCGTCCCTTGCTAGTCAAGACCGTCGAAAAGTGTATGCGCTGTCCGGAAAACTCGATGTCATAACCGGGTTCTTGGCGAACAGACGGAACATCACTGGTGACCTAAAACAGAGCCTCCTCCTGCTCCGGAACGCCATCGATGATGCCAGAAAAGAACACGAGTAACTCGTAGCTTGAGAGGAGGCGGCCAGGAAGGAGTTCAAAACTTGGGAAAACAAAGAAACGGTTGATTGGGCCACTCCCGCTGGAAAGCTCATCCTCATACTTAAGACGGAGGGGTGCGACGTTGCACAAGCCCTCGTTTTCACCCCGCACGGAAGTGGCCTTTGCGTCAATTCGCCTTTGAAAGGGTCTATTGGGGACCTAGGTGGCCACTTTCTGACTAACATCGGCAGACACGAACCTGGGCCTCAAGACTGGATACTTGGATACTGTTCTCTTGCCATACTCCTGCAACCGGACGTTTGCTTCAGGTGCTTTGAGGGAGGGCATACGTCCTGGGCCTGTAAGGAGCCAATTGTGCAGGCGTTGCGGTGAAAGCGAAAGACTACGGGGAGCCTCCCAAGTGCCTGGCAGGAAATCAGGACCCAGCCGGTAATCCGGCTACTAAACCACAGGGGTAAGGGTGACACAACTGAACCAGAACCACAGCTTCGCGGCCCAGCAACAATAATGAGATCGCGGATAAGTCCACTATTGCGGACGACAAACAGGTTCCCGAGTCAGAAGGTTGTGTAACCCTCGGACGGAGGATACGCGGTTGCCAAGCTGAACGAAGTGTTCTACTGAAGTTGCTACGCTCGGCACGTTGGTCCATTGAAAGGTTTGTTCAGGTGGTCGTCCTCGTAACCATGAAGCTGACTGATCACGAACTGATAAGTAGACAATGGTTTCACCAATAGCGGCCACCAGTCGGTGCTCAATAGTGTAAATCACCTCGTAAGGCAGCAAACGACGGGTAGAGTCAACAATCCAATCATCTGCAGATGGAAACATCCAATTCGACGCCGAGGTAATAAAAAGAGAGCACGAAGGGTGAAGAGTCTTTGCTTCCCACTGTTTGACATGCGGTTGCCAGTGTTTGGATTATTGCTCGATTGCAGTTTTATCCTCCTGCAGTTTGCATTTTGTGTGGTACGATCAGTTTGCTCCAAGTTACGTCTCATTTCGTTAACTCCACTTGGTCCTGGGATTTGGCTTTGAACGTTGATATTCGTCCCAGCATCTCCATATCCATATCCTTGTGGGTTTTTACGATAATGGGACCGCCCGTGAGCTCTGATCCCCCACTAGATAAGTTGTTTTGCACATTTAGTTCAGTTGTGTCCACCTGAACTTTTTTCTTGAGCTTTTGCCTCAGTTGGGCAGATCCAAATTTATAATCTAGCACAAATTTGGATTTTTTGATGGAGTTTATAGAAACCCCATCGACCGTGAACACAAGGTCTACGTGCTGGTTTATAGCGTTACGTTGGAGTATTCTCCACGCATCTACTACCAGCCCATCGTTTTGGCTCTCAAGTAGCGCAAGAATCCTGTCCGTAGTGTCTGCTACACTTAGTGGAAAGAACCCGATCAAGATTTCTGGGCGAGGGATGTCCTTCTCATCGACTGCAAAAAGTTTTGCCCCCGACCAGGGTTTTATGGATGACACGACGGACTTTAGCCACCCTGCTGTTTTCTGGTTTTTGCAAAGGATAACCAAGTAACCCGATTTGAACGCACAATGTCCAAACTTGGGTTTTAGAGCCTCTTTCCTTTGCTCTGTCACTTTCGAAATTACCGCATTCTGGGTGTTGTTTATCTGTTGGGTGGTAAGTTCTATATTTGGATATCCGACTGGGAGGAAGGGTGTACTCCTTGAGCCCTAATCGCCTCGATACGCTGCTAAACGGATCTAGTAGCCGTGGATCGTGCATTCCCAGTCTGACGTGGCAGTTTTGAAGGTCGCGGATTTCCACTGCTGTTCGATCCATTCAGGTCCGAGTTCCTAAACCGTTTGGAGAGGTCTGTTGCTCTGTGTGGGATTTGAGCCAACTGGTGTGCTTCCTGTCGGCTATACCCACTCTTTCTCAATTATTGAAGCGTTTGATTAGGTTTTGGGTTGCTCCGTTCCGGTCGGCGGGAGCTGATTTGATGGTGGCGTTGATAAGAGGGTTACGTTGATACCATCTTCATATTCGTCATCGTCAGCGTATTCATCCTCCATAGCCACACCAGTTTTTTCGGAGTGTTTAGAATGGACAATGAACAAGAGGGCGCATCTTCGACCGATTTACTTTGTAGTTGAAGATCTTCATCGTTCCTTTCCCTGTCGATTTCCATCTCTAATCCACTCATGTTTTTCCTAAAAAAGGCTTCGCAGCACAATGTTGCTTATACTATAGTTGCACTGCGTATAACGCGAAACTAATTGGGCTGTGAATTATATTATACACTTAGTGCTTTCCTGGCCGTATTCACTAAACTTCTACAAAAGACGAATATCTGGGTATTACTCTGAACAAAGAGCTGAATTGGACCATAAAAGCTACAACTGCACAGGACACTTCAGAAAGATCTGGGGATTGAAACCTCTTTTTGACCAAAAATCACCAAGGCCAAGTGATAAGTCATTCAAAACTCTATGAAGTTTGAAGACTGGCCTGTTTCTCCGTTACCTGCACCATGAGCGCTATACCTAGAAGCTATGCTCTGTCTATTGCAACTACAGATGGTACAAAAATGAGTTTCAATACTGAATCCGTGGTTTACACGACCGGTATTACGAGAACTATCTCGTCATACACAATGGCTGCTGTTCTGTGGTAACGAGGGTCATGAAAACGCTGGTTACCTAGCAAAACAAGGATCAGCCCAGCAATTCATTGGATTTGAGCCATTTCTGGGATCCTCCGAAATCGCTATCAAATATAAACTTGAAACATGTAAATTGCTAAAAATAGTTAATCAATGGGCACGACTGTGTAACCGATGGACACACATGGTTGTAGACAAGCGCTGCAGTCTATCTCTCCAAACCATGCTATAACCATGAGGCTTCTCATTCTCTATCGTAGTGAACTACGCATCTACACGGGAGTTATGTGTCTCAAAAAAATGATCCAGTAGAAGGGGTGTTTTTTTTCTGGAATGTTTGTCGTTATAAAATATGAGAATGGTGGAATAATATTAAACTAGAGGCTTTCGTAGAAATGTTAATTCGGGAATGCTAGTACTGCGCAAAATAGTTTGGCTTAAACAAAAATGTTCCACCGAGCAAAACATCTTGAGAAATAAGAGAAAAAAAAACTATTTTATTCCGGTTGGAAGAGCACGATTAGGTTGCCATCTTTAGCATAATCTTAGTTCTAATCCCAACCGTCACATAGGACAAAGATACCCGAACGCTTTTCCTTAACCACATGCCCAGGCCGAGCTACTTAGCTTTCGAATCATGCGGTAAATTTCCTCCCGGTTGGCAACGACGAGGTGGGCTCATTTTCCAACCGGGTGAGCACGAATTGCGCTTCCCCCGCGGATTATTCTCGGTCATTCGCTCCACTTTTCACTCTGCCACTTTTACTGAATGGCGATTTCCCCTTTACTGTTTTTTTTTGCTCTCTATCGCTCTCGCCATTGTCGACTGCATCACTGCATGGGGGAATTCAGTTTCGTTAGGATTCACCATAAAATGGTGCTCCAGGCCATTCGACGTTCGGGCGATTCTGTCCACCAGCGGCGACTGCAACCGAAGCAACGGTTATTGGTTATATCGGCCACCACAGCAGCAAGCTTTTACAGGTACAATGATATACCAACCCTGGTCCTGGTTACGGAACCGGCAGTGCAAAGAGAGCGAACCGACAGTTTATTGCCTTCCACTGCTGGCCTGCTAGTAACCACCGAACGAGCGAACGAACGAACGACCGAACGTACAGGAAAGAGGTCAGCGCGCTCCGAACGAATACGCAACGATAGCCCATCCGGTGATTTTCAGCATACGGTTGCAAAAAGTGGATAACCGGCTCCCGGAACGACCGAGGTTCACGTTGTTCGCGAAATTTGGCTAGTTTTCGACCTGGGTAGAGTAGCAGGGCAGTGCGGGTGATAACCTATAATGGTTGGTTGTACAAATCGACGTTGAAAGGTAAGAGGCTATCCGGTTGAAAAATTATACGTCCGAGAGGGTCCAATTATATGGATGGCTTTTTAGCACCTCCGTGTGAGCGGTTTTTTTTGTGTCTGGCGTGGATTTCGCGTTCGAGGACTGCAGGTGTTTTTTTTTGGGAAATGCTGGTGGTGGAGATGTCTCTTTCGATTAAAGGTGCTCAGTTTTTATGATGAAGAGAATGTTGAAATAAAAGTACTTTAATATGATTTCAACGTATCAGTTTATTAACACTCTGAAGATTATTTGAAATTTTTATCTTGCATGCCTCAAATATCACGTTACTTACACCTGTAAAAATGCAGCGGAGCAAACGGCTTCTCGAGTGACGCCATTGCATCGTCACGTTAGTAAATTAGCATGCCGAAGTAAAGAGAAAAAAAAACAATAGCGTAATCGTCTGCACAACACATTAATGCTAATGAATGGCAAATCACACGCGCGCTGATCCTGCGAAGCGGAAAACGTGACACGTGTCAACCGGTGTGCAACGCGTCACCTCCATCTGTGTTATGCATCCGCGGCACGCTCGTAAAGTTCTGATGACTGCGTCGCAGCTTGACAAAGATACCGTGTCACACCCTCCGTTGTCCCCGTTCCGGATGCTAACGCTCTCTCAACGTGCCTCCGGGAAAAAGAATGAATTAATTTAAATTATTTCCACGCGTGCTAATGATAATCATAAAACAAATAATCGCGCTGCCCCCCCCCCCCCCCCACGGTGCCACTTTCTCTCGTGATTACTAGGAGTGGGAGTCAAGATACGTAAAGTATGGCTACAAAAAGCGCCAGATTATTATTCCACCCTATGCGCGCCTCCATCCGGTCGTGAAGTAGGATATTGCTGGAGCAAGCCGACACCACCACCCAACCCAACAGTGAAAGCCTCGCTAGCTGGTTGGTTGGATAAACGCCAGACCCGTGGGGAAGAGGAGGTAAATCCGTATTTGATTAAGCCGCGTGTAAATATGGAAAATCTGTTTTCCACTTCCATCCATTCACGCCTAGGCCAAATGCATGCGATGTTCGGCTTACGGTTGAACTCGCTGTTGGCCTATAAGAATTATTCAAAAATGGATGGGGAATTTGAAAGCGACTGAGGCTGAGCTGTTGAACATACTTTTTTTCTCATTCAGTCTATCGCACAAAATAAATGCATTTTATGAATGCATTTTATGAATAAAAACCGCTTGCTTTTTTGGGATGTTAGATCAAATACAATTTGGTGGGTGATTGTCATTGGTCTTCAGAACCCGTGAGATTTTTGATTGTCACTAAAAGGGTGATATTTGAAGCAAACTATTGCGTACCATGAGGTTGCAATAATTTTGTCGTTAATTTCAAAGTAATACCCAATAAACTTTGCGTAATTCCGGATCAACATAAGCAACCGATTTCGGAAAGTTTTTAACATTCGATGTTCATATGAAAACAATTTGATAAGTTTTATTCTACATTAAATTTCAACTTAACTATTTAATACTCGTTTGATTATATCACACTAGTAACTGAAAGTTGAAAAGTTATTATTATTGGTTCTAACGGTCTCTTCCATCGTTTTGAATATGGAGTTGTTAACAGCAACTGATGATTCACTACTTCGAGTCCATTACAAGTCACAATATAAGATTTCATGAAAGAAAAGACCAAGATGAAGAACTGGAGGAATTGCTTGATGAGGATCTATGCCAAACGCAGCAACAATTTGCTTCGGTAATATGAGCCAGCCATTCCGATAGCTCGTTTTGAGAATGATTCAAAAGCAGAGAACTTCAGTTTCTTATAATTTGTATCCGAAAGATAATGAGCGTGTTTTTCGCCTGTGAATTACTGCTCTAGCGGTGAAAAAGGAAGGGTTTACTTCATTGCATCGTGACGGGCGACGAAAAATGGATTTATTACAGCAACTCAAAGAAAAGAAAGCCATAGAGACTGCGAAAGTTTGTATTCGGTGAGATTATGTAATAGGTTTCGGTGAGGCAGTCTCTTGAAACTGGATACTGTTGATGTGCTGCAAGGAAGTAGTTTGGGCCCTCCCTATTTTTGCTTTGTACCAACGATGATGCAGCTAGCTTTTAAACTGATAAAGGCGATTCATCTATTCAAGGTCCTGTGTTACTGGATCTTGTAATCCTTGATATATATTGTAAGCAACACGCGCTATCATTCAACACAGACTGAAGCTATCGGGCTTAAGTTTAGGCTTTGAAAACCCGACACATAAACATCTTTACTACAAGCGGAAGATCTAACCGATTTTTTTACCTTTTGATCCGTTTTATCGGATCTTTTGGCATCAACTTGAAGGTTGTTCATGGATCCAGAAAATAATACCAAATTGTTCTTTTTAAAACAATAACCACGAAAAATAGTGATCAAAGCTGTTTTAACATTTTTGAGACCCAGGTTTGATATTTTTGTTGAATTTTAGCTTACTTTACTTAAATTTTAAAGAAATCAAACTATTTAAAAAAATCAATTAAAAATATATTTCGATAGATAGATTTCAAAGAAAAGAGCATCACCACCCCGGGGGTTCGGGTGTATAGGGCAATGATGGTAAAACCCATGTGGACCAGCGAGGAATGAATTCTACACGACCGGAAAACGCTGGATCGGATCAGTCTACGGACAACGAGAAAGTCGCTGGAGTAATGGTGTCAAAGTATCACCCAGTTCTTTCTCAATGTAGGAGAATCAGGAGTGTTGTCTCACCACGGAATGCTCGGAGGAATTTTAGTACGTAACTCCGAGACTTAGTGGTCCCGCAGTCAAGGTGAGGAACAGCAAGACGAGTGAAGCAGCAGTATGAGTACGACAAGGAAGAAGAACTGGCGGAACTGACTTGCGAGATGTTGGATGCTAAGTGTTAAAGAAACCTCTAATAAATTACTAGAATTAAACATCTTTTTAAGATACTTTAGTTTCATTAGGTAGGGATAGATGCAGCGCCTCAAGATCAACAGTCTTTCGTTTTCCGTTCTATTCACTACAAAAGTTCTGGATTACAGTTTCACTAAGATTGAGTAGGAGATCAGACACAAACATCCAGCCTTAGAAACTCAATTGAGAAGTACTCCAGCCGGATCGGATACTAGTGGAAGTATCGAATATTCAAACAGAGACGTGCATTTTTCTATCTTCCTTGAAAATTCAGTTATGGGCAAGCAAAGAACTTTATTTTGTCAGCTGACTTTCGCTTGTTGACTGTTTTCTCCGAAGTTACGTCTACCATTTTCATTCTAGTTGCTTTACTTCACTTTAAAGGCGACAGACCGATTATCGATCCAATGCCGAATCCAGAATACGTCGCTATGTCCCTCGGTCTTGGGCTGCTATCCTCCAATCGCCCCTATCACCTATTTCGCGTGCATCCTCGTCGACAGCACACATCCAACGAGTGCGGGGTCTACCTCGAAGTCGTCGACCTCTGTCGGGATTCCTGCTAAATATAGCCTTCGCTTGACGCTCATCCGGCATTCTCGCTACATGCCCAGCCCACTGAAGCCTGCCGTGTTTTATCCGCTTGACTATATCCGCCGATTTGTATACCTGGTACACTTCATGGTTCATTCGTCTGCGCCAAACACCATTTTCTAGTTTGCTGTCAAGGATTGAACGCAAAATCCTACGCTCAAAAACACCAAGAGCTCGCCTATCAGCCTCTTTCAGCGTCTATGTTTCATGGCCGTAGAGAGCCACCGAAAGAATCAGTGTTTTATAGAGTGCAAGTTTAGTACGGATTTGCAGACTGCGGGACCTTAGCTGGTTACGTAATCCGTAAAAGGCCCTGTTTGCGGCTGCTATTTGCCTCTTTACCTCACGGCTAACCTCGTTGTCACATGTCACTAATGTTCCCAGGTAAATAAATTCGTCGACTACTTCAAATGTTTCCCCATCTAGCACCACCGAAGCACCAACCTCCGACGGACTACCACGCACTCTGCCAGCCACCATGTATTTCGTTTTGGCAGAGTTTATGACAAGCCCTAATCTCGCAGCTTCCCTCCTGAGAGGTCCGAAGGCCTCTTCCACAGCTCTACGGTTGATACCAATGATGTCGATATCGTCCGCAAAACCGAGAAGCATGTGCGACTTCGTAATGATGGTGCCGCTTCTCTGCACACCAGCCCTCCGTATAGCACCTTCCAATGCGATGTTGAACAATAAGTTCGACAGCCCGTCACCCTGCTTCAAACCATCTAACGTCACGAACGAGTCCGATATCTCACCGGCTATCCTGACGCTTGATGTAGAACCTTCAAGGGTGGCACGTATCAGCCTAAACAGCTTTGTTGGGAAGCCATGTTCAACCATAATCTGCCATAACTCATTTCTCTTGACTGAATCGTACGCTGCCCTGAAGTCTATGAACAGATGGTGCGTCTGCAAGTTTTATTCTCGAAATTTATCGAGGATTTGTCGCAAGGTAAACATTTGGTCCGTCGTGGAGCGTCCCCCTCGAAAACCGCATTGGTACTCGCCAACAAAGGTCTCCTGCAACGGCCTCAGTCTGTGGAACAGGATGCGAGAGAGAATTTTGTACACGGTATTGAGAAGTGTTATGCCCCGATAATTGCTACAGTCCAGGCGATGGTCTTTTTTGTAGATCGGGCAAATAAGACTCTCCAACCAGTCCGAGGGCAATTCTTCATCAGACCACACTCTCAGCATGATCCGATGGATGGTACGATACAGCTGTTCGCTCCCGACTTTGAAGAGTTCGGCGGGAATGCCGTCCTTCCCAGCTGCCTTGCAGTTTCTCAGCTCTTTCACTGCTTTCTTCACCTCGTCCATGGATGGTGGATCCACAGCTTGACCAACATTCTCAATAGTCATCCTGCTCCTTTCGACTCCACTGTTTCCCTCACCGTTCAACAGCACACTGAAGTGTTCCTTCCAACGTCTGGCCACCTCTGTTATATCGGTTATCAGGTTCCCCTCCCTATCGTTGCACATGACTGACACGTTTCGATTCCTGATTCCGTTGACCTTCTTGTAGAAGCTCCTCGCATCGTGCCTGGAGAAGCAACCTTCCGCCTCCGCAAGAATACGCTCCCAATGCTGTCGTTTCTTCCGGCGGTGGAGTCTCTTTTCAGCGGCTCTTGCATCTCGATATCTACCCATGCTCTGACGAGTCACAGCCGTGGCCAACATGTGACCCCTGGCGCGGTTCTTCTCCTCCGTCACTCTCTGGCACTCAGCGTCAAACCACTCATTGGGCGCAGCTGCCGCAGTTGTACCCAACACTTCTCGCGCTGTAGTGCTGATCGACCTATGGATGTGCCTCCACTGTTCATTCAGGTTCCCCTTAGCTCTTTCCTCAATCCGTTCATCAACTTTCTGCGAGTACTCTGCAGCTACTCTTTCAGTTGATAGCCGCTGGATGTTTAACTGCATCCTCCTCGTTGGCTTGGATTTCAGCACGTTGGACAGCCTGGCGCTGATTTTGGCTACTACGAGATAGTGATCCGAGTCAACGTTCGGTCCTCTGAACGACCTCACGTCTGTAACGTCTGAAAAGTGCCGTCCATCAATCAGAACGTGGTCAATTTGAGAGCAAAGCTCTCCATTCGGGTGCATCCAGGTGTGCTTACGTATGTTCCGGCGTGCAAAATAAGTGCTACATACAGATAGCCATCCCCCTAGCTGCAGCGAAATTAACAAGCCTCAGGCCGCTGTCGTTCGTAGTAGAGTGGAAGCTTTCCCTACCAGTTACGGGGCGGAAGAAGTCTTCCTACCCGACCTGTGCATTTGCATCTCCGATGACAATCTTTATATCGTGTCCTGGGCACTCATTGTATGTCTTTTCCAGGAGCTCATAGAACTCCTCCTTTTCGTCATCGGGTTTCTCGTTGGTCGGTGCGTACACATTTATTAGGCTGTAATTGAAGAGTTTGCCCTTAATTCTCAACACACATATACGGTCACTGATCGGCCTCCATCTAATGACACGCTTCATTTGTTTTCCAATTAGCACGAAACCGACTCCTCTTTCTGCTTTCACGCCGCCACTATAGTAGATGTGGTACTTAAATAAAGTGTCCGCAATAGGATCTACTGCTCGGAATTCGCGTTCTCCCGATTTCGGCCACCGCACCTCTTGGATAGCTACAACCTCCACATTCACCTTCCGCAGCTCTCTAGCCAGGATACATGCGCATGCCGGTTCGAGTAGAGTCCTTACATTCCAAGTACCGAGTTTCCAATAATCGTTGTCCTTTTTCGTTCACCTAGGTCCATGCCGATTATTCCGTTCCGTATTTATATCTGGATTGTTCGTAGTATTTAATATTCAGTATGCTGCCTTACTAGGGCAGCATACTGAATATTAAATACTACTGAATATTAAATAATACCTAGTCTCGCGACGGGGCTGCCGTCTTTGATATAGCTGGCGAGACACCGCGTTTCATGATTCAGCCGCCCGCTCCGGATCAGACGCTGTTGTACGTCGCCCCTAACATGGGGAAACAGCCGCGTACGTTCCCCCTTCCCAGTCAGCATACGACCAAAGTTTCCACCGGGGTTGGTTACCCGATCTCCGCTAAGGTTACTCGTATCCCGGTCGGCACCACGTGGAGGTTGGGATAGGAGTTGCTGGACAGAGGTGAATGACCACAATAGGATCTCAAGTGACACGTGTCCAACCATTCGCCAACCTTTCATTCTAGTTCTAGTTGAATGTACCTAATATTGTTCGTATAATAAGTGGATGAAGTCGGTGTGGTTTGAATGCTACTACCTAGGACGTAGATTTACATATTGAGCAGTTCCACAAAAAATGTCCGAGTTTTATTTTTTTTTTTCAATTGATATTTTTGATTTGGCTGAAACTTTACATAGATGTTTCTATAGGCAAAAGATGCCGTTTTGAAGCTATTGAAAAAAAAAATTGGGAAGGTATTGATGATTACAAATATTTTTGGGGCCGAAACGGTTTGTTTGATCGGTGTGACGTCTTCGGCAAAGTTGTAGCTAACAGTTTTGTCTTTTTGAAAAAACATACACTCTGGAAAACGGTTTTTTTTTTTGAAAATAAGTTAAAATAAAAATTGAAAATTAATTATCGAGACAATTTTTTTTAAATCTTATTACCTTTATAAAAATTACAAAAGATTACCTAAACAATAAAACTGGTTCGATTAAGGTGAAATCAAGAAAAATTTTTTGGAATGGTATTTTTTATATTGAAGGACAAAATTATTATCTCCAATTTTGTCAAAGACACAACTTTATTCTTCCAAAAGAAAATTTGCCCCGCTAAAAAAAATTAATAAACTTTCTTTTTTTCAAAAAAACATAACTTTTTATTTCGAATTCTTCATGATCGAACCAGTTTCATTGTTTAGGGAATCTATTGTAGTTTTAATAAAAAAAATTTAAAATGAGGTTTTTTCGTTAATTAGTTTTTAATTTTTATCTAAACTTTTTTTCCCAAAAAAAAATAATATTTTCAGAGTGTATATTTTTTTCGAAAAGACAAAACTGTTATCTACAACTTTGCCGAAAATAAAATTTTTCAAGAGCTTCTCAAAAATAAGTCGTGTTTCTAAAAATTAAAAAAAAAATATTGTTCCTCTAGAGGTCCATAAATTACTTTATATTAAGAGATTCAAAATCTGTTTAACGGCTCAAAAGTTATAAATTTTTAAGAACAGAAAATTTACAAAATCACATCACATTTTATAACATTAAAAAACAGTTAAGCGATATTTTATGGTGGTATATTATACAAAACAATTCTAGTAAAAAATTGAAAAATAACGCTATTAAACTGCGATAATTTTACTAAAAATAATGGCTACCCGATCAGAAGAACAGAACTTAAAAATTACAAAATTCTATCAACACGAGATACAAATAACAAATTTTGATACGAATTTGTATTTTCACATATGCTTTTGATAACGAAATTGAATCTGAATGAGTTATGATAACAAATTCTTAAATGAAGTTGTTCTGAAACAAGTCTAACAGATTATTCATCTCTATCAAAACCCATTATTTCTAACAATGGTTGTTATTATACTGTTCTATATGCTATCTTATTTTGTTAGAAAGCTGATACGTTAGTAACAAAGCTTGATATGGGTTTGATACTGGTGGAATCATTTTTGTTACAATTTCTGTTATTTTAACACCTAACTAGATCAAATTGAAAACACAACCAAAAAGGTTTTTCTCATAACACACTAACAGCTTCTGTTACAATTTTGTTTTGCCCTTCTGATCGGGTAGCCCTTCAAAGAAACTCTCCAGAGGAGAGCTATACAAACAATGGTGGTGAACAAGTGATTTCGATGAAAAGAAAAGTAGGTTTGATGCCTTTCAAAGCAGCGACTTTAAAATATTTGCACTTCCAATGAGATAATGTCGATTCACTCGAAATAGTTCAGGCACTATTTGCTACACATGATGTGTAAAATTTTTTGGTACTACGCTATCAATCTTTTAGACATCGTCTTTCAGGCTCTGAGGTGTCCGAGCACTGCGCGAAAAACGGCCACAATACGAGCAGAGGCACGGAAAAATGATTCTACTGCATGACAACGCTCGGCCCTATACTGCCTAAGTTGTTAAAAGTGCCACAGAAACGCTCAATAGGGAAGTCCTACCTTACCCGCCAAGTTCCCCAGATATTGTGCTGTGTTTCGTTTGATGGCACATGGTCTGGCTGATCAGTATTTCTGCTCATATTAGGACATCGACAATTGCTTTCCAGGAAGCTCTTTTTTGGAACTTGGAACTTTGTGCATTAAATGGCTTATTTTCTGATAGAGAATTTTCTTCGCTGCACTGAATTGTTGGGAATTTTCAGTTTTAATTTTGGTTTTAGTATAATCTAAGATTCCATTTGTTAAATAATGATGGTATTTAAATGTTTTATTTTTTAATATATTTCTGAGTATCTTCTACTATGATGATTTGACTATGATTTGACTTTTTTTATAGGTTTTGTGCTTCGGTGCCTTTTTTTTTTGTGAACATTTTTTGTTTACATGTAATTTTTATGCCATCCAGCTATTGAGGATTACAAATTGGCTTGTCATTGCTCCTCAGAGAATCATTAGCGTCTAGGCGATTACCTTTCAAAGCGAAAACAACTGCTCTCATACTGGTAGGCAAAGCGACGCAACTACCCAACAGATCTCACTGCAGGGCTTCTACTCTGCGTCTCTTGAGCATAAATCAAATGAGCATCTATAGGTAGAAAAGTAGACTGCGTTGTTTGCTTTGCATTCCGAAACTGAAAAAATCTGATGCCCGTGACGCATGTTTGTGTTGTTGAGTGTTGCGAAATTTCGACATTGAAAAATGAAAATGATACAACAGCAGTTTCTCTCTCACTCTCTTCGAACTGATATTGAGTGTCACCCGTGTCAATTATCAGTCATGTCAGTGATATAAATGATTTATCTTAATTATTATCGAATTTTTTTTATTTTTATCTATTTTTCTTTGTCTTCGAAAATTTCGTACAGACTGTTGCTTAAAATAAATGCCTAATTCTATTAACAAAAACATCTCTACTAATACAAAAATCGAAATAGCGTAAACAGCGTTAAAAGCATGGAGCCATGCACTAAATGGATTATTAAATCCGTAGTTTGTCCTACTAGCTGGGAGCCAAAGTGCATCATGGTATCGAAGAGTACGAGATGGGACGTGGTTGTTGATGGTTTGCAGTAAAGCTGGACAATTCATACGGCTAGTGAGAATGTCAAAAACGAACATTCGCTGTAGCTTAAGACGTCTGTCGGATAAAGTTTCCAAGCCAATCTATAGGCAGCGTGGCGGGTACGGTGGCAAATCTGTAGGGTTGGTCCATGGAAGGTGACGAATCGCGAATCGTATGAAATGCTTCTGTGCTCGTTCTAACGTCAGACTATGCGAAATCTGATACGGTGTCCAGACCGGTGCTGCATATTCTAGGATACTTCGCACCAACGAGCAATACAATGATTTGAGAGCATACACATCTGAGATGAATGCAGCGTGGCGATGGATAAATCCCAATACGGTGAACGCTTTGGCGGCAGTTGACGCAACATGCTCAACGAATCTTAGCTTGCTGTCCAATATTACACCTAAGTCCCGTATAGAATCTACCCGATCGAGAGTGATCGAACCGATCTTGTAGGTAAATTCAACGGCTGTTTGGCGACGCGTGAAGGAGATTATTTTACATTTCTTTATGTTCACATTCATCCCATTTTCGTCACACCACAAAAGGAGTTTGTCGATGTCAAGCTGCAGGGATGCACAATCCAGAACGGATGAAATCACTCGGAAGATTTTAAGGTCGTCTGCGAAAAATAGTTTCCCTGATGACAAACGGTAAACGAGGTGGTTTATGTACAGGATAAAGATGAGAGGTCCGAGGATGCTCCCTTGTGGTACACCAGATGTGACATCGAATGTTACCGAGGCTACAAGATCTACTTGGACAAAATCTTTCCTCTCAGTAAGGTACGATCTCAGCCATTCAACTATCCAGCATGGGAAGCCCATATGTAGCAGTTTTTCGATTATTAGAGTGTGTGGGACCACATCAAAGGCCTTCGAAATTATTTGATCTGGCCCAATCCATTGCTTGAATTCAATGAAGCAGATAGGCACCTTCATCCTACACTGCTTAAACATCGCTAGAGCAACATAGCGTGTGCGAAATCACAGAAATGCTGCCAGTCAGCATTACCACTGTCAACTGATTGGAGCTGAAAGCAATTATCACTTTCAGCTCGTTCGTGTTGATACTGATACTCGTAGCTCTCAGTTTCAACTGAGAATCTATCACTGACAGTGAAAATTTTCAACCCTGGCTGTACTGCTGTGTTTCTTTCACTGAAGTGATTCACCACTCTTGTTTCGCTCAGCTGTAGTGTGAGCAGCATGTGTGTTAATTTATCCGCGAGTGCCAGAAACACAGTACAAAGCAGAATAAAGAAGTTTGGTGCAATAAAATTGTTGCACGCAGCGCTCATACTGGACAAGAAGTAAGCGATGATTGTTCACTCTGCTTTTTCTACATATTGAGGAGAATAACAAGCCTAATTACAGATTATTTCATTATTTTGCGTAAGAAACAGGGTTAACGTTAACTCAGCCAGATAAAGCTCATATAATGCTCCTTACTAGTGGAAATAAACCATTTTCCATCATTATCAGACTGTTTATAGCAGCACAGGGGTTGTAGGAAGAGAGGGGTCCGATTTTTTCTACTCCATAACCGTTTAGCAAGGTACCCGGGTACCCGTCTAGATGTAATGCTTCTTACTTTTTCAATTCTTGACCGATTTTGGATCTTCGCTCGTCAAAAGATCGAAAAATTTGACCATTTTCAGCATCTAAGACCGACAGAAATCCGGGACCATAACTGGTTCATGTGAATCCGGATCTTCGGGACCATGTTTCGGTGAGAAAATTAGTACAGTTATTGTCAATAAAGCCGTATCAAAATTCATGAAATCACTTCAGGAGTTGATTAACATCCCCTTTGAATTCACCTTAAAATTGTCTCCGAAATGGCCACCCCAGAGTAGATGTCCATGAGGCCTTATGTGGCCACCAAAATGATTGGATAGAGACCCTAGCATTATGTATGTCAAATTGATGGAAACCACTCCATGAATCCTTCGGAGATTTATTTGAAGCTATTTCAGTTTAAAATGTATTGATAAAGGCTAAATTTGCCTACCCTTCAGATGGACTCGAAATGAATAAAAATCAACGAGTGATTCCATGAGTTTTGACATCAATGTTATTTGGTTTTTGGTAACCCCCCAGATGGTCTCGAGGTACGATGCTGGCCTATCAAGCCAGTCGTAGTAGGTTCGAGTCTCTGCTCGGGAGACACTGTTAGTATCAGTAGGATCGTAGCGATCAATTGTCCTGTACACTAACCAGTCAGCTGCGAAGTCTGTGTATAAATAAACAGAAGGTCAAGTTCCGAATCGGAATGTGGCACCAAGGCTTTGCTTTTTTTTGCTTTGTTATTTGGTTTTATTGACAATTGGTAAAATTTGCCTTGGATCTTGAACATGGTCCCGGAAAACCGGATTTACGGGAGCCATATATAAACGAACGGCTAATTAGGTCTCATATGCTGAAAAAAATTTAATTTGTTCAATCTTTTGACAGGTCAAGATCCAAAATTGGTCAAGAATTCAAAAAGTTAGAAGTATTTTATTTTGGTAACCCTGCCGAACACTTACGGATGTTAAAATTGCTAGATACATAATGGTTAATCTCTCAGTATCCATCTCTTTATATCCGATTTCAACTTTGATTTTTTTATTATTTAGTATCTGCTTTGTGTTTTATTTACTCTTTGTTGTATTTCTCACTTTTTCGAATTTTGACGTAGGACTACGTCTTACTCTTGTAGAGTGGCATACTGTGGAAAATGTAACGAAAATATGCCCTCCTCAAATGCATATCATGTTACCACCACTCAACGGATCTTGAGCGCCAATGTCATGATCGAGAGGTGAAGGTTACCTATCACCCATGGTATAGTAATTTCAACAGCAAATTAAAGGAAAGTCAAGTTGAAAATCAATTATTTTTGAATGGTTTCGTACTTTTCAATCAATCATGAGCTTGCTTCTATAACTGAGAACAGGATGGTAAAGTGTTGTGTGTCATAGGTGAATTTCCGCTAATAGGGATGCTTGTGGCCCTTAAGGTTACAAAGTTGCCTTTGATATACGATTGGTCATGAGTTTGAATCTTAGCTGAATAAGACCTTTCGCGTGGGTTTTATGCGCAGGCTTATACCCATCCTCTTACTTGACTCTTCCCTAATGTTAAATTTACGAAAAAAAAACATTCATATATAGAATTCATACCTCTCCAAGGAATTATAATTGCCGATACTTGGCAGAGTACCTAACGAGGCACAGCAAAGGAGAGCAATAGAGTCTATGTTTAAGCGTTCAGAGGGAGGGGTAGAGGTATAAAAATCCGTCACTTACCACAGTGACAAAGTAACCATCCTCTCCGTTATAGTCGTTAGAGATGCAGAGGTAGGCTCGGTCGCTAGCAACAACGATTGTCACACTTCCTTCTGCTTTTTCTAACGGAACGTCAAAACGTAGCCGGCGCCATTAACAAGCTATACAACGCGGAAGCTACTGAATTGTTATACGAAAAAGATGCTCAATTATTCCCGAATTGGTCTTCTCACGGTTGTTGTATGTGCAACTTCACAGCTCATATTATTCACGGAGGAGCAACCACAAAATGTGCAATCTTTCTAGCTCAAGCCATTCGATAGGTGAAGTTTCCTAAACTTTTGGTGAATAATTGGAATATTTTTTCCAATTTCAATCTAATGAAAAAAAAACTTAATATCTATTGGAAAAGCGAAGGTTGAACAGCCACGAACCTGCTTTTGCCGCGATTTTTATTTTAGACCCATGTTGTAAATAACCCCACCTTTTTTTCAACTTATAACATTCTCTCAGTTCCGCGTGACATTTTATTTCGTATATAACAAGAATGTACGAAAAATGAAGGTCATTTCGTGTTAACAAACAAATTATTCTGGTGTCCGATGGAAGCAAGCAGCATTTTCAGTATATCGAAGACATTTCCTGCTGCCTCGGCTGGTTGTTAAAAAAATTGTTTGGAGTTCGAAATGCTACTGTCAAGTCAAACTAATTATCTTTAATAAGGCGTTTCAATTATTTGAATGAAGTGTGATGAATTTTCTAAAATATCCAGCTTATTTTCGTTTGATCTAGCTGTGATTGTGCTGAATTTGATGCAATAAACGGTAGAATGTTTAAAAATATGAAAATCAATTTCAAAATTTTTGTACATTTCTTGCTTAAACAGTAATTTCTACCGGTAACTTTGCTCTAAACTAGAGGAAAATCTTTATGTGTGGTATCGTTACTCGGCAGCAGTGAAGTGCAGATAGCCAGACTAATGATGCTGCTTTGGAATCGGTAAGTGAACCATCTCTCTTAGTGTTTCTACCAAATTATACTCAATAAGATCTGTACAGAAGTTTGCCTTTCCGCGTATGAAAGCAGAATCAGCCATATTAGGATAAGGAGGCATTCATCAATGTAAAGGAGTGATTCCATGAAAATGTTCCAATTTTGATATTTTTTTTTCAATTGTCTTGTTTGATTTAACTGAAACTTTGCACAGAGTTTGGGCTAAAGATGTCATTTTGTGTTTTTGTTTTTTTTTTAAATCACGATTTTTTTGCGACAAGGGTTTATGTAAAAAAGAGGTATTTATGATTACAAATATTTTAAAAACCAGAACGGTTTGTATAAAGGGTGCGACGTCTTCGGCAAAATTCTAGATAATAATTTTGTCTTTCCCGAGAAAATATGCCTACTTTTCATAATACTCAATCAGCGTATTCACACTTTCAATCACAGAGACATTGTCGATCAATAAGCATGATTCCGCAATTTCCAACCTAGGATCGATCGTTCTTTTTTCACAAAGATAGATTTGTTACGTTTTCGAAAGAACTGTTCCCAATTTGGTTGAAAAGTCGCTTCGGATATAACCTGATTAAAATAATATACCACATGAGCCGCATGAGAGGGAATGTTGTTAGCTAGAGGAAATGAATTTAGAATTCATATTATGCACGATGTTTGTTCTTCTGGGAAAATGATAATTCTCAAAATCAGATCATCAGAGTGTTGAATATTTTGCTAGTTGCTCTCCAAATTTCATTATGCCAGGAACAAATGCATATTTTCCGAAAATACTAGCTGGTTATTCCGAGAATTCGTATAAATACATTTTGCTGGTGCATTTTGTGAGCATTGCGTTGCACCGCGCAAAATTTAATTTTAATATATACAAGTGGTTTAGATTTTATCCATTTTAAAGAAAAATAAACCGCTGATAAAAAATCGACTGCTGCCGTGAACATTTCTGCACGCAAGTCTTTTTAATGCTTTAGCCAATTTTCTCACCCACGTCCCTAGAGCAAATATCCGAACAAATACCCACCCACAGTCTAAGTCTCGAAACGTGATAATCAACTCTCCGGTCGCAAAACCCACCTGCGTCCTGGTTTCGCCGTCTACACGTGCAGCGCTCGCGAGATCTGCCGAAACCTATCGCGGAAAGCGAAACAAACAGCACACTCACGGAGCCCAAAATTGGGCTACCCGAAATTGAATTGCCAACAGAATCGAGCGGCGACGACAGGCTCATCCCTGGCTTATCTCAGGTGCCGGTGGATCCCCAAGGGTTGATGCATGTGAATGCGAACAGGAACACACATACCCACACACACACGCACCCACATTAATTAGTTCCTGGCGTTGACTAATCGGGTTTTCAGGCTAAAGAGAGGAACGGTTTTCGTTTACCGTTTCGTTCCTGAAGCCAGTAGCAGCGAATCTGTGTGTACTCTTCGCTAACGGCGTATAATCTGTGTGCCGCTTGCCGTACGTACCGTACGAGTACCGAAAGTTTATTCATAATCAGGTGGCGTTAATTTAGTTTTCCATTCTGTTGTCGTGGAGTGATTTTTGAAAATTTCATTTCGAGCTCGAAGCGTTAAACACGATGATGGTGCTGCGGTGGTAATTAAAAGTAGAGTGATTTTTTTTCAAAAGAAAATAAAAGTTTAATGAATCGTGGGTAATCGGCTGCACGCGATTGTTTCGACAAACTGTCAGTTGATACCGCTCTCATGTATCAACAAAAAAAAAAAAATATAAATAAACAAGACAGTGTGAACACGTACGCCACGGAGGCCCATCTCGAGAACGCGTTCCTCCATTTTTTTTTTTTTTTGGTTTTTGGCAGCTCGAATTTGCTCCACTCCGTTTCAAGCGAGGGCGGCAGCAGTGGGGCGGAAAGGAAATGGTGCGAAAATCGGTATAAATTATGTTTAATCTTAGCACTTCTTTGAAGTGTGGAAGGTTTCACCGGAGAAGAAACACATTTTGCCGTGTTCGAGCCAGCCAGCAAGCAAGCGAGGAGGCCAGAAAGACCGGAAGCAAGAAAAACTTTTAATAAACAAACAAGTTCTTGTTGATGATGAGGTTTGTCGTGAGCGCAAAAGTGGGTTACGTTGCTGCGGTGGGGGGTAGAAAAAGCGATTCTTTTCGTACAGTGGCCGGAAACGTGGAAGGGGGCAAACAAATAGAGTCGTAGGCTTCACCGCCGGTAAAAACCGGAAGATCGTCAATTCAGGCGTATGAATTAATTATAATTTACTCCTACAGGTTAACTCCTGCGAGAGTGCTGCCGCCGCCGCTTAATTTGCGGGTGGAATTTTTGAAGCTTCCTTTGCGAACGGAATGCGAACCGCTACGACAAGAATGCGCTAATCTCATTTGACTTTGAGTGCTTGGGGCGTGAATTCCGATCAGGGGTAAACACAAACTCAGCGGCTTCCCGATGGCGATGTTTGTTCGCGCGCTTGTTCCCAGTAGTGGGTGATTATTTTCCTCGGCGGGGATTTATTGTTTCAGTTTGAAGTCGAAAATTTCCTTCCTGTCAGTAATGAAAATGATTTGCTTTATTTCCAAAGTGGATTTATTATTTAAACGGGTTCGCAGTGTGCAATGAAGCTGGACTTTCGGAACAGTTTTCGATGTCTAGCTTCAAGGGAGCGAATTCAAAATTTTGTTCGCGTTTCAAACGTTTTAATTTTACCTCTACAAAAATATTTAAACACTTTCTAAAGCTCTGATTCGAAAATTTTATCATCAATCAATAATTTGTGAGAGAAAAATAACCGATTTCTAGAGATACATAGCAATTGAAACTGGAGCTTTACTGCACAATTAAAGCCTGAACACACTTATGTCTAACTAATCTTTCGTTTTTCCATTGATTGACATGTTTTGATCCGCTACTAATCGTTGCCTCGTCAGACATTTTTATGTGTGCGTGCAAATATGAAAGACCGAATATCATCGAGAAAAAAAAGATGCTTAAGATCGTCTGTTTTCTACTTCAACCAGCATCACGTTCTCCGAGCCGGGGCGAATATTACGCGTCGAAGTTACGGTAAATAAGCTCGTGGGATACAATGAAGCTGACTTACGCCGAACGTTGTGAAAATTCATCACGACGAACATTAAACAGAAACGTATATTGCCCCTCCGAGAATCACGATAACGATGATGTTTGCTCTAGGATCGGTTGACAAAGTCTTACGGCTAGGAAGCGCAAACACGGAACGGTGCATACTTCTTTGTCATCAGGATTCTGATGGATGAAAACCGTTGGTAAAGCACCTTATATAGCTTTATTTTCCTTTGTTCCTCCGGTATAGTGAAAAAAAAACTTCGTGATTTTCAGATAGCATTATCGTGCCCATGTTTTAATTTTGGAACTTTGACATTGCACCGAGGCACTACAAGTGAAACCGACCCCATAAATTCATGCCACCTTGCATCATCAGTAAGCCTCCGTTTAACAACCAACGTTACGATCTGCCTTTACGAGCCCACGAGCACTCGGAATTGGCTCCTGCTGGAAGAAAACTTTTTCCCCTAATGAATTCCTTTAATGGATTTATATTCGTGCTTTCTTTTATGTTCATGATTTTTTACTTTGCTCGCTGTGCTGCACTCGCAAAAGGCATGCAGCACTCGGTCGTACTCCTTTTTGCGGTTTGCAAATATAAGTGAAAATAAAACCCTCCTCTCTCTATCGGATCCGGGACTGACAACGAGAATCGGTGGGGTAAGACAACTTTTGTGTTGAAAACATCTTCAAAATATTCATTCATTTTTTGACTGGCCGGCTGGCTGGTCCGACGATCGTTGCCACAATCGGTAGCAGGGTATTCCGATGGCGAGTGAGCCATTCCTTTCTAGCCTTGGACTTAATTATTTGTTTGGGAGGTTGTGATAACTTTCTTCCTCTGTGACAAGCAGGTTTTTGCAGTTACTCTGCAGTGAAACTTAGTGTAATGAATTATGGTTTTGGAGTTTTATGTTACTTGGTATTACTGGACGGTGTGTTGGTGCGTTGAACGATTATATTTATTGGACGAAGTCTTCAGTTGACAAGTAACGTAAAAAGATACACAAATTGTTTGAAATGATGAACAAATTAAATTTTGTCAATTATTTTCTATGGTGTCTTTGTGTCTATTAGAATAGACTATGAACAGCTTGGGAAGATTTTTAGAATATCTTTAGTAGATTGAAAAAAAAAACAGAATATTGAAATATTCAGCAAATATTTTTTATACAGAACGTAATAAGGAGAGCTTATTTAACCAGTTAACTTAGGAAAATTTTATTCAAGAATTATAAATTTGAAAAATAACTACATGGCGACCATGACAGGGCATCATTCTGAAATTGAAAGTAAAGTCACATAGACGTTCGACTTCAGTTTGAAAAAAAAACAAATCAGGTTTCTGGGCGCATTTTCTACGGTCTATGATTGATGACGAAAAGTATTTCAGAAAATTGCCTAGAATTAAGATGAAGAAAAAAAACATTGCTTAGAATGTTATGTGTTGGTTCGTTCAAACTACTGTTGGAAAAATATATTTATTTAAAAAAGTGTGCAGTTGACAAGTAGCGTGAAAGGACACATGAAATGTTTGAAAAGACGAATAAATGAGATTCTGGTAATTACTTTTTACGGTACCTTTTTATTTTTTAGAATCGACTAAAAACAGTTAAGAAAAAAATATTATTGTTTTTATTGGATCAAAAAGAAAACAAAACATTGAATTATTCCGCAAATATCTTTACTAGGGAAAGGCAAGCTAGCTGAACTTCTAAACATGCGAAAGTTCTCTTCGAAAGTTATAAAACTTGAACATAACTGAATAGTAACCAAGTGTTGCTGTATAGACGATCAACTTTAATTTAAATGAAACAGAATTCTGGGCGATTTTTATTGTCCGTGATAGTTGATAAAATTTATTTGCGATTATTACTTGGAATTACTTGAGCTAAGTTGAAACCTCATGTCTGATAAACAATATATTATAGTTTTTTTTGTTGATTTTTAAGTTAGAAATGTTTTCAAATTAACTGTAGCGAAAAGAACAACCAGTTCAATATATCCTGGCTCAGCGAAATATCACGTAACTGATACTGATTTATGGCTAAACGCAATAACAATATTGTGGGTGCTAATTCAACAACAAATGATTGAAAAACATGCTCGCTGTCGGCAACGAGGATGAACAATTCACCTTTAGCCTTTTTTTTGGACCTTAGATATGATTGGCTCCGTAAAACATTAATTGAGATTGTGTTGTATCAAATAAATGCAGTGTGAGCAAAAGAGAAACAAAAAAAGTAACCTTAAAGTGAGAAATACTCATAACTTTATACCATCTTTCTGGCGGAGCTATTCCTGCCATTACGATATATGTGTTAGTCTTTTGAGGCTATCCACAAATCATGAAATTTTTCAATGTCGTCGTATGTGCAGAACTGGTGGTTTCGTTCGATTTTGACGGCTCATAACAAATAACACCGACCGGGTCCCACCAAACAGTTCCAACTTAATTTGTCAAGTGTACCAATTCTTTGGCGTATTCGTCTTGATCCTATATGCCCCCTTGAAGGTACGTCATAGAACTGCTCCATGATATAAGGCAACTGTAGTTCGCTTGCTCTCGGCGTTACATAAAATAATTAGCTCTCCTAATCGTCCCACTATAAATTGTAATTTTTCACAGTATCTCGTTGTTTAATTTTATTAAATAAAATCCAATTCACTGTTTTTGCTGCCCTATAAGCGCAGTTTCGAACGGATACTACCAGCTTTTTCATTTTAAATGTCTATTCGATCGAAATAACTGTCTTACAAGCGAGGGACCCAACCACGGCACGTTGTATTATTTAGGGCAACATTTTCGAACACTTTTTTTAACTCTCGATGCGCTTCAGCCGCCCTTTTTTTTTTGTTTGATAAGAAAAGTAACATTTCCCGCAATCGACGATTTTTTGGTACAAAATCAGAAATTTTCACACCACTAAAAGCATGCTTCAATAAAATCATTAACGTGTCAAAGCATTTAATTTTTTTAATGTCTCAGTTGGTTCTAGATATATCAAAATCGACCAGCAATTTTTTTTACTCTGTGTGGACTCATAACTGCGACCAGAGACATTTGGTCTATTGTGATATAGCCCAGGTGTTTTCTGTACTCCGCACTTCATATTATTTATAGTATCACTATGGAAGTAAATGATACGCTTTTCATTTATATCCGTGCTTGTGTGTGAGACTTTACCCTTTCGTTTCACTGCTCTACTATACCGAGCCTCTTTCTATCCTATCAATATCGCCAAATTACAATTCCCTGGAGTGAGACTACACCAAACGTTCCTCACTAGTCAGGGTTATTCTGAAAGGGACTTATTATGACAAGAGGAAGGAGTCTTAACGAAACCTCGTTCCCCGTGCCAATATCGTCAATTACAATTCCCTGCAGAGGATAAATATTTTTTGAGACCAGTTTTATTAAAAGAAGGATTTATTTTGTCAACAGAAAGGAATCTTATCGAATCCTCGTTCCTCCTACCAAAACCGCGCCACAATCACAATTCCCTGAAGAGAATACCCAATGCTTCACCTCTTGTTAGTTTTATTATGAGAATGACTTATTTTGGCAAGAGAAAGGAGTCTTATCGAAACCTCGTTCCTCCAGCCAAGACCGCTCCATAATTACAATTCCCTGGAGGAAACTATTTTACGTTATTCAGACTAGTTTTATTATAAGAGAGACTTATGTTTGTTAGGATAAAAGTCTGCAGAGGTTCTATAGAATTCAGCTTGAAGTAAGGGTATGTGGTGAAGAGCCTAAGAATAAACCCATGTTAAAGTTCTTTGGCAACCAAATGGCCTGATTCTACCAAGATTCGAGCCCGCGACCACCCGTTTATCAAAGCGGACTCTGCAACCCTGCGGCTACGAAGCTATCATTCGACCAGCACTTACTGCTAGCGCCAGTCATTGGTAAACAGTGAGAGCTTAGTTGCGAACAGTAGTTTCAGCTCAATTAAAGCTGAGTCTTAGTTAACTTGCAGTTCAGTTTCAGTTTAGTTCCAGTTTCGTTTCGGTTTAATTTTAATACAGTTTCAGCTCAGTTTCACGCACGGTAGCAGTCATTTTTATTTGAATTTATATACAGTTTCTAATCAGTTTTTGTATTGAGTTCCAGTTTCAGATGAGTTAAGTGTTTTTTTTTATTTTTGTTATGGAATTAGACTACTGCGTCCATTATTTACACGGTGACAAAAAAGTCCGGTCACACTTTTTTGGGGTCGCCTGTAGCCTACACGTTGCATCTCTCTGGTGCCATCTATATGTCAAATGAGAGGGTTAACTTTGCTGCCCAAAGTGGCAGAGTTTCGTTTCTGTGCAGTTTGCTTACATTGAGTTGTGAGCCATGGCAGAGTTAAGAGCAGCTGTTATAGCTGAATATGTGAAAGGGTACAAACCCGGACACATATTCAAACAACTAAAACCGCTTGGAATCAACCGGAAATTCGTGTACCGGACCATAAATCGGTACCTAGAGACCGGAGGCACCGAGGACAAGGCACGATCTGGACGACCAAGGTCTGTGAGAACTTCAAGGCTGAAAAAGATTATACAAGACCGGATTCGCCGGAATCCCACCCAATCTGCACGGAAGCTGGCCAGGAACCTCAAAATGAACCGAGAATCAGTCCGCCAGCTTCTGCGCAAGGATTTAAAACTTACACCGTACAAAAAACATGTGGTTCATGGGGTTACCAAAGCTACAAAGGACAAGAGGTACCAACGGTCGCGGGAGTTGCTCGGTTGGCGCGCAGATGACAAGATTATTTTTTCGGACGAGAAGCGGTTCGTTTTGGAGCAAACAGTCAATCGCCAACATGCTCGAGTTTAGAGTGTGAGCCTCCAGCAAGCTCCTGCGGACAAGCTGAACGTTTCCCGGTTCCAAAATAAAACGTCAGTGATGGTTTGGGGAGCCATTTGCAAGAGCGGTAAACTGCCTCTTATTTTTATCGATAAAGGGGTCAAAATCAACGCAGCGTACTACCTGGACACGGTTTTGAATAAATATGTTCTGACTCAAGCTGGAAGATTGTTGGAAGACGATTACTACTGCTTCCAGCAAGATGGCGCCCCATCCCACACCGCAAAGGTTGTTCAGACATGGTGTGAGGAAAACTTGACCGATTTCATTTCGAAGAATGAATGGCCTCCGGATCTGAATCCACTGGATTATTTCGTGTGGGGATACATGATGTCGAAGCTGAACGACTATAAAATAACAAATTTGGAACAATTCAAGCGAGTTATCACGAAAATCTGGGACGAGATGCTGATGGAGCACGTGCGCGCCGCTTGCGACGACTTTCCGAAACGTCTGAAGCTGGTTCGATTAGAGGAAGGTGGTGTAATTCCGAGATATCGTCTGTGAAGTATCTTTATGAGTTACTGAATAAAGCTATGAAAGCCAGATTCAGATTTTCTTCTTATTCTTTGAAATATTGAGATTTTCCTGTGTGACCGGACTTTTTTGTCACCCTGTAGAACTATTCTAGTATATCCCCCTTACTATACGTGCTATACAGGATACCCAGTCACCCACTATTGATCGAGTGATGACTGGTTGCCTCGGCACGCTCCCAGTCAGAAATAATGTGGTTAATAGAGCCAATTACCTTCCGAGGATTAGCAGACCAAATTTCACTAGGTTGTTAGCAACCTTTGTTGAGAAATTTGATTCTGCTCATGTATAATGCACCACAGCTGCATAGCAGATGTTCCGAGGTTTCACTTTCTATGCTACAAAAGCGACAAGTATCGTCTTGAACCCGATGTTCTTCGGATGATACTTACTCGGACAGTGCCCTGTAATTAGTTCTGTATACATACAAACCCTAGTAACAATATTGGCTTTATCAAAGTTTTATAGCGCTCAATAAAGCCTAAACAGCGCTATAAAACTTCGATAAAACGCGCTTTGTTACTTGGGAGAGCGCCCACTTATTGAGCCCTAATAGCTTTTTTGTAATTTTTGCGTTTGGCCTTTTTGACTGGTGACATCTTCCGACAGCCATCCAGTTGGATGTCACCCATTGTTCTTCCCAGTGTTTAAGTTACATTTTTATTGTAGAGTTTTAAATGCCACAAAAGGGTTCTGGACCAAAGTTTAGTGTTAGTACAGTTTTGATTTAAATTTTGTGTAGTTCTAGGTTTTTTTTTCGTCCCCATGGTTTTGTGAATAGCGATGTCGGTCGGCTAGTTCTCCCACACGGTTGTGATGTCGGGCTCGATTCCCAATCTGATCGTTTTGAGCTGGAAATTTTCTCGACTCAGCACTGGGGCACGGTGTATCGTTGTACTTATCCTACAATATGCAACATGTGCCAAAAACAATAGCGATAACGAATTCTCTTAACTAGTCTAGTTGATCGAGACCGCTACTAGCCACCAGGCTAGCGTGCGATACTGTTTGTTGTCTAGTTTTTTTATAGTTCTAATACAATTTTAATTTAATTTCATATCAGCTTTAATTTAATTTCAGATATAATTATAATTCAGTCTCAAAACAGCCACAGCTCAGTTTCAACTCGGTTCAATTCAGTTGCAGTTTCAATTTGAGTTGCGTTCAGCTGCAGTTAAGTTTCAGTTTAGTTTCAGCTTAGTTTCAGTTCAGTTTCAGTTCAGTTTCAGTTCAGTTTCAGTTCAGTTTCAGTTCAGTTTCAATTCAGTTTCAGTTCAGTTTCAGTTCAGTTTCAGTTCAGTTTCAATTCAGTTTCAGTTCAGTTCCAGTTCAGTTTCAGTTCCGTTTCGGTTCAGTTTCACTTCAGTTTCGGTTTAGTACTAGTTCATTCTCAGTTCTGTTTCAGGTCAGTTTTAAGTCAGTTCCAGTTCAGTTTTCGTTCGGCTTCAGCTCAGTTTCAGTTGAGTTTCAGTTTAGTTTTAATTCAATTTCAGTTTGGTTCTAATTCAGTTAATTGTAGTTAAAATAAGGTTTCAGTTAGGATTCAGTTCAAGTTCAATTTAGTTATGATTCGGTTTCAGTACCGTCTAAGTTCAGTTCTAGTCCTGTTTCAGTACAGTCTGAATTCATTTTCAGTTCCAGTTTAGTTTTAGTTCAGTTTCAGCTTAGTTTCAGTTCAGTGTCATTAGAGTTTCAATTTTGTTTTTGTCGCACAGTAGTTTCAGCTCAATTAAAGTTGAGTTTAAGTCCTTTTGCAGCTCAGTTTCAGTTTCGATTCAGCTTTGTTCAAGTTCTGTTTAAATACCATTTCAGTTCAGTTTTACTTAGGTTAGAAGTAATTTTTATTTGAATTTTAGTACAGCCTCTAATCAGTTTTAGTAGAATTCCAGTTCCAGTACAGTTCAGTTTTAGTACATTTTCAATTTAATTGCATTTCAGTTTCAAGTGAGTTTCAAATACAATTACAGAACAGTCGCATCTTAGTTTGGTTCAGTTGTAGTTTCAAATTGGTTTCAGTTCAGTTTCAGTTCAGTTTCAGTTCAGTTTCAGTTCAGTTTCAGTCCTGTTTCAGCTAAGTTGAGTTTAGTTTTAATTAGGTTTCAGTTCAACTTCAGTTTAGGTTCGGTTCAGTTATGATTTAGTTTCAGTACAGTCTCAGTTTAGCTGTAGTTCAGTTTCAGTTCAATTTCAGTTTATTTTAATTTCAGTTCAGTTTGGGAACAACCATAAATGACGTAGCTTTTTAAGGGTTTTTTTGACACCCCCCTCCCCCATCGTAGCTTTTCGTCACAAAATCAGGACCCCCCTCTAGATAATTACGTAGCTTTATAATAACCCCCCCCCCCCCTCTACATGATATTTTTTTTTTGCAAATTTTATTATCAAAAACATACTTTGTGTCATAAATGAACAACGAAAGACAAGGAAGTAATAAAAACAACCCAAAACACACGAAACAGTGATAGAAAAGAACAATTAGAAAAAATCCAAATTTTTTCTTAGTTTCATATCCCCACCCTCCCCCTCGTCACCTTTCGTCACAAAACTGCAAACCCCCTCCTCCACTCTCGAATGCTACGTCATTTATGAATGTTCCCTTTCAGTTCAGTTCAAGGTCAGTTTCAATGTGGTTTTCGTTGATTTCCAGTTCAGTTTGAGTTCTGTTGTAGCTCAGTTTCAAATAAGTTGCAATTTAGTTTCAGTTCAGTTTCAGTACAGTTTCTGTTTAGTATCAATTCAGTTTCAGTTTGCTTTTAGTTCCATTTAAGTCAACTTTCAGTTTAGTTCCAGATCAGTTTCAGTTCAATTTCAGCTCAGTTTCAGCTCAGTTCCAGTTCAGTTTTAGTTCAGTTTCAGTAAAGTTTCAGTAACGTTACAGTTCAATTTCTGTTCAGTTTCAGTTCAATTCCGATTAAGTTCATGTTAATTTCGGTTCAGCTTCAGTTCGGTTTCAGTTAGGTTTCAGTTCAGTTTCCGTTAAGTTTTAGTTTAGTTTCTGTTCCGTTTGAGTTCAGCTTTAATTGAAATTTAGTTCACTTTTAGTTTCAGATCAGTTTCATTACAGTTTAAGTTGGATTTTAGATCAGTTTTAGTTCAGATTCAGCTCAGTTTGAGTTCCGTTTTAGTTCAGTTCCAGTTTAGTTTCAATTCAATTTCAGTCCGGTTTAACTTCGGTTTTTATTCCATTTAAGTTAAGTTTCAGCTCAGTTTCAGTACAAGTTCAGGTCAGGTTCAGTTCGATTTTAGCTACGTTTCCAGTTTTAGCACAATCCTGTTCTAGTTCGCTTTCGGTACCGACCTTAGAGATTTAGTAATTTTAATATTATTGGCTGTAAAAGTTCTAGGATTTTATTGTTCTGGGATTTCAAATAATTATAAATTCATTGTTTCTGGCATATCGGCATTGAGATTGCAAAATTCCAGTACTTTGAAATATGTAGATTTCAAAATCTTTAAATTATTTTAAGATTTCAACTTTTCATGATTAATAGCCATAGAACGTTTCAAACTAAGAGGTTTGAAAATACCGGGAATCGAAATTTTTGCACCTCTTTATTATGGAGTAATTGAATTTTTTGATTAGAGAAACGTAAGATTTTAGGATTTTGGAGTTTAAGATGTAAGAGATTGGGAGTTCAAAATTCTAAGTAAGACTTAAGTATTATTATAGTAATTGATATTTAAAACAACTCGATTCAAAAACTTCAAAATTTTATTTTGGGAAACTGTCAGCGAAAAATTCTGAAGATGAAATGGGTTGAAAATATCATACCTCAACATGAATAAGGGATGGGCGATACCAACGGTATCGATACATGGAGCCGAAGTATCGAGTATTTTGGAATCGATACTCGTTGCTAGCAATGAGTAGCGGTATCGATACTTTGCCAACGATACTTTGAAACGATACCGATACCACCAATGCCTTCTATTGGAGATAGGCTATATTAGTATCGATACCAACGGTATCGATGCTTCGGCCAAAAGCATCGAGTATTTTGGCATCGATACTTTCTATACCGATACCACGATACTTGGTGTCGTTTTGTGCAAAATATTCGAGTACTTAGGTATCGATACTTCGGTCAGTATCGCCCATCCCTAACACGAATACAGAACTATTTACTTCAATGGATAATAAAAGTCAAATTTATGGCATTGTGCATTTCAGGGGAAGCAAATGGTAGACAATTTTGTTTTAAAAAATGCGAGATATAATAATCGGAAAACTTTCAGAAAACAATTTGGAAATTTTTTGAGCTCTGGTTGAGGAAAGTTTTTAAAATGTTGTAGCTTTAATTTAGAGTAAGAGTAAATGAATGTTTGAAAGCATAGTTAAGTGAATGAATGAGAGTGCGAATGTGTTGTAAATAACCCCGAGTAAGGCGCGGGTAAACGATTTGTCCAACGTTAGAATGTAAGCTAGGTTAGGAAAGTAAACAGTAAAAGATACTCTGGAATTTTGTATAAGTGAAATAAACTCTGAAGACCTCTAACTCCCGACTCTGAACAATTTTCGCACTCGCAGAAAACACTCAGTTTGCTAAGTCAAAAGCGTATGCAAAATTCATTGAAAAAAATCAGAAACCAGAGGTCATTTGGCAGGGAAAAGCTCAACTCAAATTTTCGTACCTAACGTTGGCACACTTAGCATACCAACCAATTTAAATCGCCACTTCTGCTTATGGACAACCCAAATTTAGTTCTCATGTATGTATCGCAAATTCGCACAGCACCGCACCGGAATCAGAATACGTAGTACCTACCATGTTATCTGAGGGCGGCTTATTTTTTCGTGCCAGTAACGGTTTCCTTTAACCTACGAAAAAAAAGAAAGAAAAAAGTTCAAGGAAACAAACAATCTCTCTCCCCGGTAGTTTCGCACGGCATGCGAGGTGGAAACACGGCCGCCGGATAAAGCGTTCACCTCTCGGGACCGGCAGTCCGTGTGCCGTACGCTTCTATATATGCATGAGATGCGGGCAGGCTCTGACGACACCAAGCGGTATTCCTCCTATAGAGGCCGACAACGACAAAAAAAGAATAAATCCAAACTAACAGCGAAGGCTTATTGATGTCAAATAGCTGTGTGTACCGTGGCTACATATACATATTCAGGTGCAGACTCTGCTGACTTCGTGTGCCTTTCCTTACTGCTGAGAGTCGGTATTGCGTCGTGGTCCGTTCCCACCCGGCACCTGATGACGTGCTTCCGACTCATAGATTCTTTATTGTCTGGTTTTCATGTCACGATGTGGTCAGAGTTGCCAACTGTACCAACGTGACAAACAATGGAGACGCATGGTTATGCAAAACTCTTCTCATGAATTTGCAACGTAGTTTGTAAATTCTGGTGAAAGATGAATGAATTTTATTGCAATAAAGCCAGCAACCCGGCCGTGACACAAGCCGCGAACTGTCCGCCGCCACCGACTGCCAGATGGCAAACTATTCAGGTGCCTCTTCATTTGCCTGCCATGCCGGAGTGCCATAAATCTGCAGACAATGGGACCAGGAGATGTTTACGTGACAATCAAACCGAGCCGGGTGTAGAGCGCTACGTGAATAGCACACCACCCGGCAAAGGTGAATCGGTCCCGTGTCGTGTGTTTGTGCTGCTGGATTGCGCTCTTCCACAATACACACAAGCGAAGCGCGCGCGCCGGTTGACTCGGCATACAATTCGCGTTTATGGAGTCAAAAAGCTGCCAAATCAAGAAACAGTCAGTAATCTGAGTCTGCCGAGGGGAATACTGTAAGAACGGTAGTTTTTTTTCCTTCTGTTGTTCACCCCAAGGAGTGGAGAGAAGCAAATAAATATAAACCTGAAAGTCAGGTAAACAAACACACTAAAGGTATCACTTTGATATGATAATTTATTCAGTTATTCTTTCTACACGGACTAGTGGCAAGAGGCTGATTGTATGTCAGTTTATTTATGTATTTATTCCGGCTCCCAAGTACAGTGTGCGTTTTCTCGCAACAACTTGGAATCTCAAACATCAAACACAGTCCGTAAGGATTTCGGAATCCTTTCGCAATGGTTCCCGGCAGTCATACGTGAGGTCGGAAAGGGGGGGCTCGGGAAATTATACATTGTTTCCTGAATTGATGAGGTTAAAACAGGACCTTGAACAAGTCATGTTCTGCCGGCAGGCTGAAGCAAGCAATTTTTTATCTGATTTTACGAGTAGCGGAGAATAAAGTTGTTCTCGGTTGCTGTTTCCAGAAGATGGATGGTAATTGCTACTATTAGCATCAGCTTGTACAGATTTTGCTCGGTGATGTTCTATTGTTCGGTGATCGTAAAATAAAATTTACGATGTGGATCGTATTATAATGCAGAAATAAGGTGGGACTAAATTTATTTTTGCGTCACGACATGCTTAAGGAACTTGTCATTCCTCTAATTATCAAGCTTCGGCTTATTGTCCTACTCAAACTAACACAGATTGACTCGATAAATTGTCAAACTGCCTACCGATTTAGCGATTCAGAAAGTCTTCATTCTCTCATGCTGTCCAGGATTGACAGCCGATTGCCATGCAACACCGATATCCCATCATTCGGAGCATTGAAGCTCTACCGATATTGATTGGCAGGATCAATCCCGTGCAAAGTGACCACTCGAAATAAGAATGTAGCAAAAAAAATCGTTCCAACCACCGAGAATTCCAGAGGAGCAAAAAAATCAATCAAATCGAACTTTATCGAGCACATCGGGACTATTTTAGTTTGCCCGATGTGTCATCGAAAAAAAAAGAATACTGATATAAATATGCAGTAGATCGAGAAAACTGCGAACTCAGCAAGTTTGCACCGGAGTACGATTCGCACGATTGATGGCAAGGCTGAGCTGTGTTATTTTCGTATTATTTCGAACCCAACCTGGCCACCCCATGGTGTTGTGTCATGGTAGCTAACCGAGCTGGTGCAGAGTTTCCATCGGTGGTATCTGTCCTGTTCGGTGCGGTGAACTTAAATTGTGTAGTGTTTCGGCCGTGGTAAATTGAAATCGGTCCGATTGGTTTGTCGCGTTCGGACACAACATTTGCGGTTATTTTGGGATGCCATTCTCGTGCCCATCTCCTATTTTGAGGATTGATTTGTCGGTTGAGAATGTTAAGGTGGCCAGGGGAATTTGCAATTTAATTAATTTACTAAAATATATCTACAGAAAAAAACATCGAACAAATCATGAAGATAATGATTTCATAAGAATAAAACGTATAGTTGAGGTGAAATAATGTTTAAGTGAGATTCGCCTTCCATGGTCGCCATGTAATTGGACTAAAGTAAGAAGAAAATGTTACCTGCACTTCAAATTGATAGCCTACCAATGCAACTTAGGTTCATCAGTTTCCATTTAGAAACAATTCCATCTATTCTATTTTTCTTCATCTATATCTAATTCTATTGCAAAAAATTTAAGTATTTCGATTGCAACATGTAATTATCCTCAGCGCATATATGGACTGGTCGTCAATTTCAATTAATTTTATCAATGGAAATCCTCCTTGGTATTTTCCATTCTTATGTGTTTTAAAATACAATATTAGACTAAATAGACAAGGCTAGTTTTATGTCATGGTATTTAGAGGAAATTGAAAAATCTTTTGTTTCGATTTTTAATCAAGATTCGCGACCCTCCAAGCTAGAAAACATAAAGCCGATTGTATGTGGGACCGGCAAGAACCGATGCCAAGCATAAACAAAGCAAACGGTAAGCAAATTCGAACGGATATAAAGTCAAATGGAAAGCAACTCAACTGTTGAAAAACGGATATAATACAGAACTAGCAATTGCACAGCCGAATGTAACGAAATCCAACTGGATTCGAATATATCCGTAACCGAACAAAAACGAAACAATAGAAGGTAATGCAAAAAAGTTCAATTTTCTGTAAAAAATCGATATAGATTTTTGATCATTAGATGAAATCGAATCTCAATCTCGTTTGAACCTAATAGTATGGTTCACTTAAACTTCACCTTCTAAATGTAAACTTAACTATTTTTTCACACTTTTGTGAAACAGCTGAAGGCGCCGCCTTCCGTCAGGAGCAGTTTGAGTTCCACTAGCGCCAATACACCGTCGACCAAGATGTGCATATTGTGAACATCTTCAGACGGAACAAAGCCGTCGCTCAAACATCCGCCATGACATTGTTGGATGTCGTTGCAGATAGTTTATTGACCTCCGAATCGAACGTTGAAATTAAGAGTTACAGAACCAGACGCACAACATTACGTGACTCCGCAAACCACACTCGAAGTTGAAACTTCGGAAAAACTACTGTGCCAATGTGGCGCATTATTTTAGCAAAGATTGCGTATTTTTGAAAAGGGTGTCTTTACGCCTAACGAGGTATGGAATGCTGAACTAACAACGGTAATGAACTTCATCAAAGAGGGCATACCTTCCTGAGGGGAAATGCAAATTCCTGGGACGACCGTCACTGATACCCATAGTTATGGAACGAACTGACAATGCATATATATCTAACCAGTGGTCGCAGAGGTCATAAGCTCCTACAAGGGAAGAGAAACCACGCTCGTCGATTGTTTACGGAGACTTCTATCAGCTGGGCACTAAGCCTTTTTGGTACAGGACAATTGCGGGGCTAGCGCTACGATCCTTCCGACACTAACAGTCTCTTCCGAGCTGAGATTCGAACCTCCGACTGGCTTGTTAGGGACCAGCTCTACGATTAACACCAATAACATCGATACCTAGAAGCCTGTGAGATTTCATGATGATGGTGCCGGTTTTCCCCACAATTACCCTCCATATACCACAGCAAGTTCCAGAGCCCGTCCCCGTGCTTCAGACCATCCAACGTCATAAATGTGTCTGGATATTTACTGTGTCCTGACGTATAATCTGTAACCGTTAAGAGTTGCACGTATCTGCTCCATCAATTTGTTGCGTTTTACTGAATCGTACGCCGCCTTGAAGCCTATACATCAGACTTCCTGAAATCTCGCTCGCACAAAGAAGAGACAGTGTGCTTTGCGCTACAAGTCTCGTCTCTCATTCAGTCGCTTCGTGCTGTGTGCAACGTGCGAGCGAGAAAACTTACCATTTGTACGAGCCATGTCTCGTCACATGGGAATTTTTATTGCGACGTACACGAAGATATCTCGTCTCTCAACTTAACGAGTGCGGTGCATGGGCGACGCGTACTTGAGACAGCTTGCGTGCAATTTCTCGTGAGCTCGTCTCGCGAGCTTGCCTCGCATGTTGCTTTGCGCTAATGGTGCGAGAAGGAAATTGATTTTGCGCAGAAGGATACAGGCAGGGGATTTTATGTTTTTTTTTATTTACGGTGTTATAGCAGCATGTATCAAAACACCGTTAGAATTATCAATGATATAGGACCTAGTTCATTTATTTATCAATTCAAAATTCTATGATTAATTCATTCGACTTTTGTTAACATGAATTAAGAACGTTTTGTTACTATACTTATTATGCTAACGGTACGAAAATGAGTAATATTTTTCTTTTCACCGGATGCAGAGTGTTACGTTGGTTAACAGAAGTGTTTCTTTCGTCGGTTTAGATGTCATTGACTATCTTATGATAGAACTCTGTTTTGTAGTTCTAAGGATAAAAAATGTGGTTTGCAATTACAACATAAGTTTTTCGGGAGTTAAAAATAGTAAAACTATTAAACTTGTTTATATTTTCTAGTACATGTTGATGTTGGATAGAATTTTCGAATTGAGGTTAGGAGGTTTTGAAGGTTTGTAATAATCTGGTCGTAGTTATATGGTTTTGTGAATTCTTCCGATTAATACACCTTCAAGTGTCTGATGGCTTATGTCGTATTGAAGACAAAAATCTTTAAATAGCTATGGGAGGCGCGATGCTCGGATTATATCATTGATACATGATACTTTCGATAGCACAAACAAAATTATATTTCAATGCTACGGTGTTATAATTTTTTATAATTTTTTCAAACCATTTCAACGCTGTGGAGTGTTGAATAAAAGTTTAATATTTAAACGTACAACCTACAAAAGTTTATTTGTTTGTTTGTTATTTAGGTGATTCGTGTCGATATACAAAAGTGTGGGTGTTCTTGTTTATGTGAATGCACGTGTGTACGGTCGTGCGTACAGGGCGATTAACGCATTTTGGGCAGGGTAACGAATCATCCAGACGCAATTTTTAATGTTTCTATCCAGTAAACTTAACGTTGGAGCCTTAAAGCATGCAAACATAACCACAAGTGTCATCAACCAAATGGGGCTGACACCACACAATAACATCAGAAGATGTGTTTTTATAAAACGTATTTTTAAGAAGTATTTTTATTTTATTTTAAACAGGCGAAGTATATTTTGGACATCAGATATTTTTTCTGTAGTTTAACGCATTTAATGAATGTTTTAAAGGCGAATGAAGTAGGGAGAAGATTTGAATCATTCAATACCAATAACTTTATTTCAAAAAACTATCTCATATCTCACATATATCATTTATTAAAAAAACCTAAACTAATCCACCTAGAGCGGTTAGACTCAACCTTTCTCATTCAAACTTATTATTTGCAAAAATAGATTTACATGAATACTTAAATCCAATGAAGGTATATTCATTCTTTGGGTTCTAAAATATTGATGTTGTAATTGAGGTATAAAATATAAAATTTTACATAATGTTAGTGCTTAAGAAACAGCGAAATAAAAGAAATGACTCTTAATTTCGAAAAATTTAATCACGAGCGATACCGGGAACGTTCAAATAGTACGATACCCCATTAAAATTATGTTGAGGCCACATATATTGATCAGTCTTTCAATTTCTTTTCTTTTCATAACTTTTGAACCACATATCAAATTGTTATGAAGTTTGTTATTTGTAAGTTTAAGAAATGACTCGTTCGTATGACACTAGTTATGTTCAAATAAGTCATGTAATCTTTGAGATAATGAACTTTCGTTGTTTTATTAACAATTTAATACATAACGATTGGTTAAGTTCGATTATAATCAGATGAAATGGGAAGTATAGGGTTCAATCATAATTCATAAGTTAACCCTTAACTAGCCCGTTCATCTGATATCAATATTGTTAAAATCGGTTGTGTAGTTTTTAAGATAATGAAGTTTCGTGATTTTCACATTTCGATACATTACAGACGAAGTTACAGTCCGATTACAGTAAAATTCAATAGGGTGTTATGAGGCAGCTAGACCTTCCATTTGACACTAATTTTGTGGAAATTGCTTCAACCATCTCTGAGAAAAGTGAGTGAGTTTATGTAGTCTTCAGAATATGTTTTCTTTTCATAACTGGATTTAACATTTTTAAACATAACAAAGTAATAATCTTTTGCAAAAAAAAAACAATAAGGTCTTATGGGGCAACAAGGCCTTGCATATGACACTGATTTTATGAAAATCGGTCCAGCCATCTCTGAGAAACATGGGTGAGACAAAATAGTCTCCAGAACCCGTTTCTTTCCATAACTTCTGAACCACAAGTTCAATCTTCATAAAATTCAAAAGTTAATAGTTCTTTAGGTAGTTCGTTCATTTAAAAGTAATTTTGTTCAAATCAGTTGTGATGTTTGTTGATTTTTACATTTTTACATTTTGATACATAACCTCTAAACTAGAAATCTGATTACAATAAAATTCAATAGGGTCTTATGGGGCAACTAGACCTTTCATTTGCAATCAATTTTATTAAAATCGGCTCAGCCATCTCTGAGGAAATCGAGTGAGATTGGGAGAGCGTTACACACACATACAGAAAATGCTCAGCTCGTCAAACTGAGTCGAGTGATATACGACTTTCGGCCCTTTTGAGCACTTTTATATCTTTAGTTTTTGCAGTAATTGCTATACCTTTCTAGGAGAAAGGCAAAAACCTGAATGCTTATTAAACATTGGTGGCTGTTTGATCATGGTGAAATGAAAAATTTAAGGCTCTCAAGGTTTGTTTGATTGGTGTGATGTCTTCAGCGAAAATGTAGATAGTATTTCCGTCCTTTAAAAAAAGGGGAACGTCCGAAAACCACATTTCAAAAATTTTATTTTTTTTTAATATAAATCTACAAAATATTAGACAGACATTGATAGTTATTCGAGCTTGGAAAAATAAAATCAAATACGATTGATGTTTTGTAAATTTTTTTTTATTTTTATATATTTTTTTCATAGTGTATACCTATTTTAAAGGAAAAAAACACAACTTTGAATTTTGCCGAAGACATCACTTCGATCAAATAAACTACTCTATATCCAAAATCTTTTACAATCATCAATACTATTCTTACAAGTTTTTAAAGTTTTAAAAAAATACTGCTTTGATGGTGTTCCTCTTTTATTAAAATTTATGCTTATTTTCTTTTTGAGATGAGGGCAGCTTTTCTCTGTTTCTGAAAAATAGATGTGATTTTTATCTGTAATTATGAAACATTTCGTCCAGATAACCATACAGCCTCGAGAACAACAGTTCTTCTATTCGTTAAGAAGAGCGGTATGAAGATTATATGATAAAATTTACAAGTATAAGCTAATAACAAACCCAGCCTGTCCAAAATATATCTATGCCCAAGATATATTATCCACCCTACGTGTGTTGCTTTGTTTTTTGTTCGGGTACGATTGTATCATTTTCAGTTCAGGTTATGGTTTTTCCAGTTTAACGATCACAAGGCATAATTAAGCTGTACTTAACTGTAATGACTGTTTTTGAAAGATAATAAAGATAATTGAATTTCTGTAGAAATAATCAGAATCAAGGTGGAAAAGATTGTTTAGATTTTTACAACTTTTTAAACATACTCTTTTTTTCATGAAGATATAAAAAAGGTGACACAGTTTTTGAATAACAATACGGTTGTTAGGTTTTTTATGGGTTTTTTATTAATATTTTAAGTTAAAAAGAAATTATTTTGAGCAAAACTTACAGAGAAGCACAAATTTTTTTAAGTTATTTACATTTTCTTTTTAGATCTTACTAAAATCAATTTTCGGAAGAATTTCCTGGTTAAGTCGAATGAACAAGATATTTTGTAAATTTTCCTCAGCAAGCAACGTACGGTGTTTGGTTAAAATCAGTGCCAATACACTGAATGAACGCTCTACGCTGATCTGAGTACACGGTATTGCCAGAATAGTCGAAACTACTTTATACAACGCCGGTTTCGAGTTTCTGAAACCATACCATTCTCAATATTAATGCTCTCCTGCGTACTGTTCGACTCATCTAGAGTACTGAGATAAGCCTCAAAAGAATCATCCGGCGGTGAGTTCGAATGCTCAGTAACAGACGAAGACGATGCAGCGTTACTTTCAATGTGGCAGCTGCCAGAGATAGCTTGCATAGTGTTCCAAGTTTGCATGATGAACTCCTGAAAAAAAAAAAGGTTTTAGATGACCACTTAGAAAGAAGATATATTCAATCACCATTGCTACAGATCTCTCTTCTTCAGTGATGAATGGACTGTTTTTGAAGTTTATGCGTTGGTCGATGAAAATGGCAGCCAAAAACGATCTGTTGCTCATCAGAGAGGCACGTCTTTTATCCATCTTCTCAGCGATGACTTGAGATATCGCATTGTTTGCTCTTTTCACGTTAAAGGAACACTTTTCCCAGATTAGAAAAAAGTCACCAAAAGTGATCTGCGCATTTTGAAGCTGTAATGTGGCCTCGGCTACTGGTTTAAGAGCATCGGCGAAATTCTCCAGGAAAGTCCACGTATCAACGTCAACGATCTGTTCCTCTCCATCAGCTGAGGTCAGAATAAAATCTTTCTCCTTGATGAGAGACTGCACCATCACGTATGTGCTGTTCCATCTCGTCGGACAGTCCAACACTTTCACAATACTCCGGATTCGCAGAAGATTTTTTTTTTTTTCATTTTAGTCTCCTTAAGAGTATCATTTACCGCTAGCTGTAGCGTATGTTCCGCGCAACGTACTCCTTGGAGAATGGGCTCAACTAATTCTAGTTTCCTATTAGTATACTCGTTGTCGTAATTTTCTGAATCACTGTGCTCTTCATCGTCTTCTTCATCATCATCGTAATTATTCGGGTCGTCAGAAAACTGGTAGCCATTGAGTTCGAGTTCTTGAGTCATCCTCAAACGATCTATTGTGGCACGCATGTTTTGAGCGTTGTCAGTCGTGACCGTTAGCAAACGTCGGATATCGATTCCATACGGTTCCAAGCATCTAAGAACTTCTTCCGTCAGATTTGTTGCTGTGTGTCTGTCATAGAGCTCAATGATTTTGAGAGTGCGAATTTTTATCACCTTTTTGTCAATAAATTGAATTTTTATTCCCAAAAACTCCCGGTCCATTCGTGTGGCTGCATCCATTTTAAGACAAATCATTTTATCGGCAATTTCATTAACAATGATGTCCCGCATTTGGTCTGTCACCTTAGAAAGTACTTCACGTATCGAATCCGGGTCCAAATGTTTCGTCAATTTCAGCCCCTCCTCGATAGGCCTTGCAATGCTTTGGAACGCAGGATATTTGAACATGTTTAGCGGAAGACCATTTACGGTAACAAGTTGAACCATGGCTGACATGTACGTTTTTTTGTCCATTCGGACTTCAATCTTCGGGATTTTTTTCGAAGAACCAGCACCACCTTGCTCGTCTCCATCTTCTAAAAGCCCTCGTTTTCGTGCAAATTCTTTGTGAAGTGTTTTGTAATGACGATGGTAACTAAATCTTCTCAAGTCAGTTATCTTTTTGTTACACAGCAAACATATCGCCTCTTTGGCTGCGATATTTATATTGAAAAGTTCTGTGTCACTGATTGCGCGCGACATGTTGCAAGCCAAGAACTCTAAAAAAATCGACTTTCCGTAACAGCGCAAAATATTACTTTGAGCTCAATACACGAGAAAGTCTCACGAGCTCTGGCGCACGAGCTGTATCAAGTATGTACAGCACGGGCGTCTCGCTCAGTTCGTAGTGCGACGAAACATAGCCTTGCGCGTCGCAATCCGAACCGAAAGAGAAGCGAAAGAGCAACCTGCAAATTGCATGCGACGTGTCTCGTTTCGTCGCACGTAAATGGAAATTCTACGAGCGAGAGAAAAATTTCTCTCGTCGCTTGAAAAAGAAGCACGTGCACAGGAAGTCTGCTATACATAGATGATGGGTCTACAAGTTGTTCACTATTAGTAGGGGAGGATTGTACAAAACGCACCAGTTAAGCATTTGCGCCATTTACAGCGCTTCAAATCATTTCAAAGCGACATTGCACATGTAGGATGATTGTAGTATCTATTTATTTTATGTTTATGACGAAGTTTATTATAAAATACTCGATTTCAATGTCTTTTTTGGTAAAAATTACCATTGCCGCCAAACAAGCCCGTGACCAAAATGCACCACAACAAAGGTCAGTATGCTCCAAAGCAGTTGGCTAATATGCCACTAGCGGAAATCAGCACGCGAAGTGAGAAGCGCTTGAAGTCTCGATAGTAAAATCAAAAATAAAGGAACATGCTCTAAGTTGTCAAGCAATCTCCTGCAAGCTCTTCATAGTGCATTCTGCCCCAATTTTAATTTTGATTGTTTTTAGGTAAAAGTTGGCGAAAGTTAGTGAAATAATTTGAAATACTCATAGTATTATAAACGCCAAAAGTGTAAAGGTTAGGGGAACCATAGTTTTTCGTATTATTTACAAGTAAGTTAATCATAAAAGCTTAAATAAAATTCATGAATAATTACATGTTGGACAGAGCCACAGCCAATTGCACAGTTTTTTGAGTATTTTAGTCATTATGGCACACGTCTTTATATGAGAACTGTAGAGAAGCTGGGTTTTTATGAGAAAAGCGAAGAATTTCGTCATAAAAAGCCACATGTGTAAGTATTTTGGGGAATTAATAGCATGGGCCATCTTACCCAACTGGTGCGTCTTGTACGGTTCTCCCCTATCTATAATATCGTAGCGCAAGCCCGGCAATTGTCCTACGTAATAATAGTGGGCTGCAAAGTCCTTGTCCAATAAACAGAATGGTTAAGTTTCGACAGCATAATATTAGTACATGATAAGAAACAGTTGAAAAATGTACGAACACTAGCCATTATACTTTTTATCTACTTTCACTATTTAATTCTATCACTTTTCACTTATCACTTGCATATACGTATATCAACGCTTACTTAGCGCCTTCGTCAGTGCTTGTTTGGAATGTGGAGAAAATAGCGAAGCCCCTAAAATTTATACCTAAATAGGTAAACGAATGGGACACATTTTAACTCAGAGAACGTAAACGACTTGAGTTAGGTAGAGAAATGTGCAGTCTGGTGATCCATGTCTTGTCGGGGAGTTTTAGGTAGAAATTTAAAAAGCCAAGTGAAATGATTACCCTGATCTCTGTTAAGGAGGGTAGCTGGGTTTTGTTTCAAAATTTCTAAACTTTCTGCGACATCTAATTTCCAAGGGTTACTACTGATCGAACTAGACTAATATTGTCGGTAGCCATAGCGTGATCTTCATGAAAAATATGTTCAACTATTTTGGATCTGAAATGGTGAGTTATTTCTTTTTCTGAGTCTTTTTTAGCCTTTGTAAGTTCTGAAGTATGTTCCTTAAACCGGATGGCTAAATTTCTTTTAGTTTGGCCAATGTACACCTTATCACAACGTGGACATGCAACTTTATAAACACCCGCCCTTCGCAATTTGTCCATAGTGTCTTTAGTAGACCCCAACCTTGTTTTAATTTGATTCTTTCTACTACTGTAGATGATATCGATACCAAATTTTCTAAATTTTTTACGAAGTTGACGTGTAAAATTGACGTCATATTCAACCACCACTCTCTTCCGACCTTCTGTTAGCGTAATGTTGTGTGAGATTTTCTGTGTTGGATTCATACCTTTTTATAATAAATGGCTTGTATGGTACTTCTATTAAATCCATTCTGCTCACCAATATCAAAAATATATTCCATTTCGTTTTTCTTACCTTCATTACTGAGAGGCAAAGATTCCATACGGTGGATCATATGATCGAAAGAAGCCATTTTATGCTGGGAGGAGTGGTTAGAAGTGTTAGGTATTACCCGCTTAGTATGTGTGGGTTTCCTAAAGATTTCGAATTCAAAGTGGTTCGAGTTTTTAACAACGACTACATCTAAAAATGGAAGCCTGTTGTTTTGTTCAATTTTCAAAGTGAACTGGATATTTTTATGAATACCATTCAAAATTCCCAAAATGCTTTCGAAGTCCTCCTGTTGTAGAATACAAAAATATCATCAACATACCTCCACCAACGATCTGGTATAGACTGTTCCGAAAATTATAAATACATCTTCTTTCTTGAATAAAACAAAAACTAAAGGATTTTTCGGGTCATTTTTTTCTGAAATACAGATAATAAGTGTGTTCTTTTCAGTTTCAACTCAAGTTGGGACTATTTTTCGTAGGATACGCGAGTTCTCTAACTTTTGTCTTAACACTACTCATAAGCTTTTGCACAGTGTGTTCTCCGACCATTTTTACCACTTTAGGCCGATCTTTTTTAAATTTTTCAACATTGTCCGCTGGTTACACATATTTCCTCAGCTTTGCCTTGGTCAAAGCCCCAAAAGTTTCAATAGGGCGAATTTCAGGGCAGTTTGGAGGATTCATCTTCTTTGGGACACATGTGACATTATTTGTTTTATACCACCCTAGTGCATCCTTAGAGTAATGGCAGGAAGCAAGATCGGGCCAATAGATTGGAGGATTGTTATGCTGCTTAACCATGGGTAACAACCTTTTCTGCAAACGCTCTTTCACGTAAATTTTACCGTTCATTGAATTCATGAATAGACGAAATATTTTCCCACATTCTCAAATGGCCTGCCAAACCATTACCTTCTTGCCAAATTTTTCGGTGTAAATGGCTTTCACTGGTCCAGGGACATCCTTTCCCTTCGGCGATGTAAAAAATTGCGGTCCTGGCAAAGTCTTATAGTCCAGTTTTATGTAGGTTTCGTCATCCATGATAACACACCCCAGTTTTTTGGTCAGAAGTTTGTCATAAAGCTTCCGAGCTCTCGGTTTCACAGATTCAGCTTGTTTTGGATTTCGTTTTGGCTGCTTCTGCTTCCGACGGGTCTGCAGACCCATTCTTCCCTTGGCACGCATAACGTTACTCGCCGAGGTTCCAAGCTTTCTCGCCACATCTCGTACTGATACTGAAGGATGCCGTCTGTAGTATTCCTTAACCTTTTTGTTCATTGTGGGATCAACAAGCCCGGGTTTTCTACCACGTCTTGGGGCATCAGTAAATGTGCACTCTTCACAATACTTCCGCAATGCGGTTTGAACTGCTCCGACACTTATACCTTCTTCTCTGGCTAATTTTCTTATAGAAAGACCACTCACGGTGCCCCATTTGTGCACAATTCGCTTTCTTTGCTCGGGAGAAAGGCCACGCATTTTCAAAATTTCGCACTAAATGTTAGAAAAAATGACAGCATCTGTTTTTTTTTGGATATAAACAACAGGACGCAGCCACCGTTTGGTTGAATACTGCACGTTATTTGAAATGACGGTTGATCGTAAGTGTATTTATAATTATCGGAACGGTCTATAAGCCGTCTCTTTCATTTAGTTTATTTTCCAAATGTGCCGTAGAAAGCTCACATAAGAAAGGTTAAAGCGGATTCCCCATCGGTGCACCTTTTGTTTGTTTGTAAAATTTCCCACGAAATGAAAAATAATTGTTTTCCATGCAAAGTCGAGTTAACTTCAAGTAACTGCGTACTTTAGTTTTCCAAGGGTTGTCACATCGTTGGGAGAGAAACCAATCTTCCTAAAGATTTATAGCTTCTTTCACTGGATCACTCGGAAAAAGTGCTGTGACATCAAAAGAAATTATTTTCTCGCCCAATGATGGTGATCGGCGATAAAATCGACGATAAATATTCGATTATTTTCAGCGTGTGAGTCAACTTCGTCGCTCAGTCGGTTCTAACATTTATCGTACGATATGCCAGTCCGAGTGAACCAATTCGGAGATTCGCTGAGATAATTAATTCTCTCTCAGAGATGGAATATCCAATAGCTCTACAAACCGATGATTCACTCTTCGCTGATAGAATCCAAGACGATGCTTATCGGAAAAGAGAAGCGATTGCAATCGCTTGAACAATTATCCCCCTTACTTTCTGAGTCGCATAGGTTTTTCATCGTTTAACAAAATGTTGCTTGCTGTTGTTATTGTCAACTCAATGTTCCTTTGTTCGTCGGTTTTATTTGCATCGAAGGTTTGTTCGCTGATGTATGTTGGCCGATATCGAAGTTTTTTTTTTTTAAACAAGCAAAAACCTGCACACCTTTTGGAAAAAAAAAATCCGCATATATAAATAGATTCTAAAAAAGTTTGCAAGCTATGCAAAAATTAACAAAAAATATTTGCCATTTGAAAAAACAAAATCGGCCACGGACTCTCAAAATCTGCATTTCACAGTCAATTCTGTAAACCTGGTATCCCTGCTTTGTGCTGCCTTTTAGTTTTTTTGAAGTAGAATACTTCTCTCAGGAAGTTCGGTTACATAGGGATGTGAAATGAAAATCTAAAACCGAAAAAAATGAAAAACATGTCCAATTTTAAATGCTAATAAATCGGTTAGAATTCGATGGATTTCTTTCGTTTTTGCAGCAATAGATTGGAAAATTTTCTAAGATTCTTCCCAAATGAAAATAATTGTAATTTTAATACTCAAACTATTGTACTATTGAAAATAGTCAAGCCTTGTCAAAACGAAAACTTCGACCTCTGACTGGTCGTTATATGATTGCTTTCCAAGCACGGTCAACAGAATCATATACCTTGCAATTTAAAATATGCTTTTTAGCCTATATAAGAGCCTGTTTCAGTCGAAGCCGCTCATAATAGTTCTAGACAGTGACAACAGCAGTCCTCCCTTAGCAGCAGCAGTAGCAGTGCAGTGGATACCAGCGATAGCGGATAGCGGCCACAGCTGTGGCATAGTAATGGATAGCGCACTAGTTGCAACGGATCTCAGCATCGATAGCAGCTGGGCCAGCTGATGCAGGGACAGCGGATACCAATGGCAGCGTGTAGCGGCCACAACTGTGGCATGGCTACGGATAGCGTAGCAGTTGCAGTGGGTATCAGAATCGATAGCAGCAGATGCAGTGAGGCACTAGTAAATGCATTCAATGAAAAGTTGACTCATTTTGACAACACATGAGCCGTCTAGTTTTGAGTGTTAAATCAACTTTTCACTGTTTATTTTATCACAAGGAAATATTTATTCGCACTGTCAGTGATAACGCCAGGATGTGATCGTTATCTTATCCGATATTGAATTGAACAACAAATTGTCCTTTAAAGGATAAAATAAAAACCTGATGATTGAAAAGTTAATATTGCCTCTTGAGTTGATTTACATTTTTTAATTTGTAAAAATTATAAATTTTACTCTATCTCCGTGTCTCAGAACGTACTGAATTATCTTTTCCTTCAGTCATGAGCACGACATCCGAAAAAATCTGCATAAAAATTAATTTTTCGCATTTGATTAGTCAACGTTTATTTACTAGAAAAAATGAGTGACACGCAAGCAGCCGGGTTATCTTTCTTGTAAAAATATTCTACTTTAACCTTGCGGTCGTGGCTATGCACCCAACCCTTCTGTGATTTTTTCTGTATGGACTTCCTCACTGCGACCAGAATCGTAGATCTATTGTGAGATATGCCCGTGTGTCTGCTGAATCCCGCTCTTATGTTGATAGCAATACCGCTATTGAGAAGTGGCGTGCTTATTATTATTTGTTCATCAGTGCTTGTGTGTAATGTGATATTCTTCCTTACACGCTTACTGTTCTACTTTACCGATACTCATTCCTCTTGCCAAATATCACCAATTATAATTCCCTGGAGAAGTTTCGTCGTGCGTCCTTCTGGACAGTTTTATTTTATTGATAAGAGGGACTTATTTTTTGTTAAGAGGAAGTCACGCAAAGGTATCGTAGAATTCAGCGTAAAGAAAGGGTAACTGGTAGGGAGCCTGAGAATAAACCCATGCTTTAAGTCCTTTTTGACATCGGATGGCCTGGTTCTACTAAGATTCGAACCCAAGACCATCCGCTTGACAAAGCGGACTCTGTAACCTTGCGGCTACGCAGCTCCCTTATGTTGGTCCTTTTAGTTGGTCTAACGCTTGCAGTTTTTTCCCTCTCTGAACTTTTGGTTTGCGATACAATTTTACGATTATTGGGACACTCTCACTCACAAAGTGATTCAAACCAAAGATTTTCGTTCCACGGCTCGATCGGATCGGGAGACGATAATGAATTACCGATCGAAACCGATGAGAGAATCGAGAAAGCGTATGAACAAGCGACGATAAACTCGCCTACAGTTAGCAGACTATAAAGTTCACGGAGAATTATTTCGGCAGTTTGTTTGTCACACAAGTTCTCTTCTCGAGAGACGATACAGAACATCGCGTATTATGCGTGATCAGAATCCAATAGGATTCTCTCGTGATAATTCTCTGATACGATTTTAACCATCGTTGATCACGACAGTGTCGATACCCCCCGATGATTTTAAATTTTCAACAAAATCTCCTGTGCTCTTAACAGATCGACTAGGAAACCTGTTCGGCATTGATTGAAATTCCTTGACTAACCATTTTGTCAATTTTTCAGTTAGTGCTCCCACCGCAGAAACGATTTCTCTAATTTCATTGCCAGGTTTATGAACTTTAGGGAGACCCTTTATTCTAGGAAGAGAAGGGTTCGAAACACGAAGATTTTTTAAAGCGTCATCAAAAATAGGTTGGCATTCTTTAATAGTTTTTTCAAAATTTTTCACCATGTCGGCAAGAGGGTTGACTCTCTGTTGCCTGTATGGGCCATTATTTTTTTTAGGGGCTTCGCTATTTTCTCCACAGTCCAAATAAGCACTGACGAAGGCGCTAAGTAAGCGTTGAAATACGTATATGCAATGGATAAGTGAAAAGTGATAGAATTAAATAGTGAAAGTGGATAAAAAGTGTAATGAGTAGTGTAAATATTCTATCAAGACGCTCGATCAGAAGTTCATAAATGTACGAAAATACTCCAGTTTTGTCCCATTTAATTCGGTTGAATTTTAACTTAACTTTTCATAAGTTTGACAATTAAAATTTTGAATTTTTTTACTGCTGTCAAAACAGAAGGGTAGATATACTAAACAATCCCCTCGCAGGGAGAGAAATTAGTTTCTACTTCATATAATGACCTTTAAACCCTTATTACTCATCAATTACATACACAATTGACCCAAACTGTATTGCATATTAAAGATCGATCTGTTCTCTTATCGTATTTTATAGTTTCCTCGTTCAAAACTGATATTTTTGAGCTGTACTGCGCGATGCTTCTTGTTTCGAGGCCATTTTTAACAGAACTGAGTAGGCATAAACAAAAAAAAATATTGGCATGAAGAGAAGATAAAGGGAGAGTTTACATAAACATACTCTCATTTTTCGCTGGGTGTGATTTTGTTTTGGAGCAAAAGACCCTCAAAAAATTACCAAAAGTTTAGTCACCCGTTATTAACCCTCTAGTGCCCAAATTAATTTTAAGACGGACTTCGAAAAAATCACTATGAATCTTTATAAACATTTTTTAAGTTCTTGTTGAAGCTTTTTAGAGGTTCAACTGAAGACCGTCCAAAGGCGGCACTGGGCACTAGAGGGTTAAGATAGATGCCAATATGTAAATGTGAAAGAAAGCTGGTAACTGCGTAACTGCATTGATTTTTGCTACACTTTCTACAGCTTCTTTTGTAAAAATTAAACGCAATCCTGCTTCGAGAAAATGCTTCAATAAAGTTTGTAGATTTTATTACTTTCTGTATATGTATCGGTCAGCAAACCAATCAACATCCACCGTTACCCGAGATGCACCTGCGAAGGCCGTATGGAAACAGTCGCGTCACTCATTGATGAAAATGTCACATTATGTCGCTCGTTTGTATGCATTGAACGTTGCACATTGCGTAGCATGGTAGTCCAAAGTACCTTCTTTCCCCACAAAGATCCACAAATCCACCTGGAGATCACCCGACCAACAGACAGAGAATCAAATCAACCACGTTCTAATCGACGGCAGGTTCTTTTCCGATATTATCAACCTTCGGACCTACCGCAGTGCGAATATAGATTTTGACCACTACCTAGTGACTGTGTGCATACGCTCAAAACTATCGACGGTGCACAACGCCCGCCGAAGTCGCCAGGGTTGCACAGGAATACGCGCAGTATCTGGAGGCAGCGTTACTCGCGGAAGACCAGCTTGGCGTAGCTACTCTCGAAGGCAGGCTGGAGGAGCATCCGATTCCCCATAGCAGTAGCACTGCTGTAGCGCTACAAGGTAGAAGGTCTCCAAATCATAGAAACAACTGATTTGACGGCGAATGCAAACAGTTAGTCGAGGAGAAGGACGCAGTACGGGTGAAAATGCTGCAACACCGTACGAGAGCGAACGAGGAACGATACCGACAGGCATGAAACAGCCGAAACTCATTCCTCCGTAAAAAGAAGCGCTAATAAGAGGACCGAGATCGCGTAGCGTTTGAAGAGCTGTACCAAGCTAACGACACTCGGAAGTTCTACGAGAAGCTTAACAGTTCCCGTAAAGGCCACGTGCCGCAAGCCGATATGTGCAGGAACTTGGACGGCAACCTCCTTACGGACAAGTGTGAGGTGATCGAAAGGTGAAAACCGCATTTCGATGAGTATCTGGCATGGCAACTGGTCCTGGTGCACTGATCTTGGTCATAATACGCGAGCTATGGAAATACGGTGGAGAAACACTGGCTAGAGCCGTGCACTGGGTTATTGTCAAGGTTTGGGAAGAAAAACGAGTACCGGAGAAGTGGATGGAAGGTATTGTGAGTTTCATTTACAAAAAGGGTGACAAGCTGGAGTGCTGAAATTACCGGGTAATCACTCTGCTGAACGCCGCCTACAATGTACGCTCCCAAATACTCTGCCGTCGACTATCACCTTTTGCGAAGCAGTTCGTGGGTCACCAGGCGGGATTCATGGGTGCCCGCGCCACCACGGATGAAATATTCGCGGTTCGGCAGGTTACCCCAACTAACACGCTGAGAATTCTGAGTAAGAATTCCCAGGATTCCTATAACTCGGTGACGGAATCGTGAGAGGAATCATTTCTGCGATACGTACAGAATCTGTTCGAATCGCATACGGAAAACCTTTTCAAGAATCCTCAAAAATCCAAACGAATCGTGAAAGAAATCGTTCCTGCGATACGGACAAAATCTGTTCGAATCGCTTATGGAAAACCTCAAGATTCCAAATTTGGGAATCTCGGCGACTCGGCGACAGAATCGTGAGAGGATTCGTCTCTGCGATCCGGAGAGAATATTTTTACGCGGTTTTTTACGAGGATATTTTTCACGCGGTATTTTGAATGAACGCGTATTTTTAGGCGCATTTTCGAATCAACCATGTTTCTTAAGCGGGATTTCAAATTACCGCGGTTTTTCAACGCAGATTTGATTTCCGCGTATTAAACATGGTTTTTTACGAGGTACGTATTCCCAGCGTAAAAAAACTGAGTGTATAGCGTGGAAGTCCCCGTGGTGTTGGTGCTGAGGTGGAGATAGATGGGGAACGATTTGAAGTGGTTGACGAATTCTTATACAAAACTAGCGCTGTATAGGACGCTGATACTCCCGGTGGCCCTTTACGGACATGAAGCATGGACGCTGAAGGAAGCTGATCGACGAGTGCTCGGAGTTTTTGAGCGTAAAGTTCTGCGAACGATACTTGGCGGTAAACTAGAAGATGGAGTGTGGCGCAGACGCATGTATCACGAGTTGTACCAGGTATACAAACATGCTGATATAGTGAAGGTAATACAGCGGGGCAGGCTTCAGTGGGCTGGACATGTAGCCAGGATGCCTGACGAGAGAGTCGCCAAAACTATCTTCAGTAGAGAACCAGGAAGAGGCCGTCGACTCCATGGTAGGCCTCGCACGAGGTGGATGTGCGCGGTGGAAGAAGATGCACGAACTGCTGGTGTACGGGGAGACTGGAGAACGGCAGCCCAAGACAGAAGAAGCTGAACATCTCTAATTCGTTCGGCCCTAGACCGGTGAACGGTCCGTTAGCCAACAAAGTAAAAGTAAAGTAGTATAGCATAAGACTGAGAAAAACGTGTCGTAATGTGTCTATTTTTCTACCAGATGAAATTGAAGAATCTAACCAACATCATAAAGAATATTATACTCATGACGAGAGACGGTAAACTTGCTCCCGTTTTGGATCAAATTGCGTTTCTGAGAAAGTTAGTTATTTCTTTCTCAGAGTGTTCTACTTCCTAATTTAATCCTGTAACTTGGTAATTCTACCTTAAAAGTATACAAAACCTTTGTCTGGAATTGATATTGACCAAACAATCGTGTAACAGATGGTTAACAAATGAAAATTTCTCTCTTAAAAAGATTCTGTTTCAGCAGTTCACATAGGCACTGATGATGGTTATAAGTAATAACCGAAATATGTATCTGCGGACGATTTCAGCGGTATTCGATTTTTTGTAATACTAGTAGAATTAAATGGAAACATTGCATATTCTCAATATCTAATTCTTTTCTACTAAGACGCTCAATGTAAAATTTATGATATTTCAGCCAAACTAGATTCCCCTTTTTTCGGCTTCCTCTGATCTGAACCTCAAATGATATAATTTAGAAAGACCAGAAATCAAATATATATGTATAGGGATCACCAAAGTAAACTGAGCACTGCGACTGTAGGGGAGAACCGTACAAGACGGACCAGTTGGGTAAGATGGCCCATGCTATTAATTCCCCAAAATACTCACACATGTGGCTTTTTACGACAAATTTATTTGCTTTTCTCATAAAAATCCAGCTTTTCTACACTTCTCATACAAAAAAGTGTGTCATAATTACTAAAATAATTAAAAAACTGCGTAATTGGCTATGGCTCTGTCCAACATGTAATTATTCATGAATTTTATATAAGCTTTTATGATTAATTAACTTGTAAATAATACCAAAAATTCCTCTAACCTTTACACTTTTGGAATTTATAATACAATGAGTATTTCAACTTATTTCACTGACTTTCGTCAACTTTTACCGAAAAACGATCAAAATTCAAATTGGGGCAGAATGCACTAAGAAGCGCTTGCAGGCGATTGCTTGGCCGTTCCATTGCTTTTGATTTTACTTCTGAGACTACAATAACTTCTCACTCCGTGTGCTGATTTCTGTTAGTGGCATGTTAGCCTTCTGCTTTGGAGCATATTGGCCTTTGTTGTGGTGCGTTTTGGTCACGAGCCTGTTTGATGGCAATGGTAATTTTTACCAAAAAAAACATTGAAATCGAGTATATTAGAATTAACTTCGTCATAAACATGCATTAGAAAGATCCTACAATCATCCTACACGTTCAATGTCGCTTGAAAATTATTAGAAGCGCTGTAAATTGCGAAAACGCTTAACTGGTGCGTTTTGTACAATCCTCCCCTACATGAACCTTGCGTCCTTCTAGCATCAAGCTAAAATTGGTTCAACCAATTAAAATGCGAACAAACTTCTTTGAATATGCGAACAGAATTTCAAAATTTAACAACTGACTCTAACAAGGACAGACTATTCGGCATGACTGACGTCCCGGTTAGAATAAACTCATAAATACGTTAGTCGCACCCGCACCGCATATATCAAGATGGCTTGACAAAATAAATTTCTTTAATTCTTTCATCACCAATATTTAGTTATTAATTTGTGAGTTCGAAATCCAATTTGTGGTAATTTGTGGTTGAGTGGTTTCCGGGAAATTTTCAAAAAACTGAGTCAAGCCATCTTGAAACATGATTTTGCTTCAAATGAATCGGACGACGATGGTATAAACATCAATCGAAAGCTCTTAATTTGTGGTTCACGAAAATGTAATTTTAAGGTCATAATTACTAGTGTTTGTACGTAAATTTGTGTTTTATTGTTCACGTAGTTCTACGTTTATTTGTTGTTGACGCTGCTGGTCGCTAGTGGCGTTGGCTGTTTGCGATGTTTGTCACTGCTATACTCAGAGCCGGATTTAAGGGGAGGGCCAAACAACATTTTAGTGGTCCCCACAAATCGAGAAAAGTTTTTTCCTCTATCAAAAATTAGATTCAAATTTCGATTTTTATCAAGAAAATTTAAACAGACCATTTCAAACTGAAACTTTCCTTCAGTGCTATTTTTTCGCGAGCGCCAATATCACAACTACCTCCATAAGAGTTCACCTCGGATTCTCTTAGAATGACACATACTGATACACGATTTGAAACGAACCAGCGCGCATGGGAGGTAAAGCAGAGAAAGAAAATAACCCACAAGTTTTTTTAATGCAGTGCCGTTGCTTACTTGCTCGAATCAGGGATACCAGATGTGCTTTGCAAAATGCAGATTTTCAGATTTTCCGTGTGCAGATTTTACAGACCTGCAGAAGCAGGGCCGAATTTAAGGGGGGTCCCACATTTTGAGGCCACCCAAATCAAGAAAAAATAAACTTGTCTCAATTAATAATGGACTTTGAAAGTCTGACCCCCAATAATCAAATCCGCCTTCTATAAAAAGTTGCAGAGTCTAGTGAAAATTTCCTTTGAATTACATTTGAAGATTTTGAATAGCAAACATGCTTTTTACCAACAAATTTACACACATTCATTTTGCACCTGGTTGGCTACCTGAAATAGCAAGTGTGTTTGCTCAGTTCCCCGAATCTCGCTATTTATCCTATTCCCCACACGCACGCTCAGTATAGCAGTGACAAACACCCCAAACAGCCAACGCCGCTATTGGCCAGCAGCGTCAACAACAAGTAAACAATACGTAGAACAACGTGAATAATAAAACACACATTTCTGTACAAACACTAGTAATTATGACCTTAAAATTACATTTTCGTGAACCACAAATTAAGAGCTTCGATTGATGTATATATCATCGTTGTCCGATTCATTTGAAGCAAAAACATGTTTCAAGATGGCCTGACTCAGTTTTTTGAAAATTTCTCGGAACCCACTTGACCACAAATTACCACAAATCGGATTTCGAACTCTCAAATCAACCTCTAAGTATTGGTGATAAAAGAATTTAAAAAAAAATATGTTGTCAAGCCATCTTGATTTCGCATAGATTCCCTAGGATTCCTCACATTGGAATCGTGAGGCGTCCGCAATAAGGAATCCTGACGAAAGAATCCTCAAGAATGCCTCGTACATGGAACTGGGATTCTTGAGTAAAAATCGTGTTATATGAATTCTTCGGATACGAAACCTTTGACTTTAACCGTTTTGTGCTCGAAATTCTTATATCTGTTGTGATTTTCATTCGATTTCGATTGCACCAAAAGATCCAGTAACCTATCTACTTTCAAATTAGCGCCAGCAATGCACAAGAATTCTCTTGTTCCCGGGAATCCGTTATTCCGAAAACTGAGGAAATTCATGTATACTATTTGGACAAAATCTAACAATTATTGGTTCAAGATACATAAAATTACTTTAACAGGTCATTTGTATGGTTTTGGGTACTTTGGTGACATGCTCTCGAAATGGTCCTTCCGGAATAGATTCCAAAGTGGCTCCTGATGGCCATAGAAACAATTAAATAAAACAAGGTTAAATACCATCCAATACATTATTTCTCAACGCGTGCAATCTACTAAATTATTATCACAACTAAATTTTTATGCACCCAGTCGTCAATTAGGAAATCGTAAAATATTTTCGGAAAACTCTCACAGAACTAACTACTCAAGAAAAGGCCCAGTAAATCGCATGATGCGTAACTATAATCAGCACTGCGAAAATATCGACATCACCATGGGCAGAAATCAAATAAAAAAACGACTAACTACTGGAAATAATGTATAGAATATAAGAAAACATTGTATGATTATAGCTGTAGTCTACATTTGCTTGACGAAATAAATAAATAAATAAATTAATAAATAAGTATTGGTATATTCGGAACCGGGATGATTTCCGGTCTCTGGGTATCATCCCGATTCCGGAAATACCCATAACGGGTGATATTCGGCCATTTTAGACGTTTTTCCAGAAACCGGAAGTCCCTGTATTGAATTCAAAATGGCGTCTGGAGTTGATTTCCGGTCTCTGGGCATCGAAACGCATCCGGAAATACTCATTCTGGGAGGTATTCGGCCGGATTTTGTTATTTTTCAGACACCGGAAGTCACCATTAGGGAAATCAAAATGGAGTCTGAGGTCGTTTTCCGGTCTCGGCGCATCATCCCGGTCCTGAAAATACTCCTCTTGGATGGTATTCAACCTTGTTTTATTTAATGATTTCTAGCGGCAAAAGAAGCCCCTCTGGAATCTATTTCGAAAGGACCATTTTTAAGCCGTATTACTCAAACACTCAAAAGCTAGCAAATGGCCTGTGGAAGTAATTTTAAGAACTTTGAACCATTAATTGTAAGATTCTGTTCAAATATACATATAATTCCCAAGTTTCGGAATATATCCCTGACAAACCGGATATCCGGCTATGAGATAATTTTTTCGGGGTACTGCTAACGCTGATTTGTTCACGGGTAACGGTGCTCTGCATTAATAATTGCTTTTCGGTCGAATATTCGCGTGAAATAGTCGTGAGTGATCATAAAGAAGTATAAATTAGTGCCAAGGATTCCGGTTCTTAGTGATAAAAAGGGCTAAATCTGTCGTTTTATCTAATCTTTCTAGTAAAAAGTGATACCCCGAAGAAGCTTCAGTAATTCAAAGGGAAGCTAAAACAAAGGAACCTCTGTTCCTAAGTAGTGTACTCGCTCACTCGCAACCCGCCCGGAAAGGAAAAAAAAACAGCACGGGCGGATAGTTTATGAAAAGTGCTTCATAGTGTCTCCTTTACTGAAATCAGTAGCGGTATGATAAAGGCAAAAATTTACTGCCTAAACCATTTTTTATAGTGTAAAGTGGAATCCCAAAGAAGTTCTAAAAAATTCAAAGGGAAGAAAAACAAAAAAAAAAATGTTGTGCTCTTGCGCAGCTTACTCGCTCACTCGTAACCTGCCGGGAAGAAACAGCACGGGTAAAAATAAGAATGATAATAATAAAAAAATAAAAAAAATAATAACAAAAAGTGCCCATTAGTATTTTTGTCTCACAACTAGAATCATCACTACAAGGTAATTTATTTTCCTTTCTCTTTTTCTCTACATGCTTGCCACATCTTAACTGTTAACATTTCTTTTCCGTTTCTCAAAGGACGACTTCATTTTAAGAAGAATATAAAACACATTTGTCTCGCATGTAATATCGGTACTATCAAAGCCCGCCATACATGCAATTTTTATTACAGCGGTACCTTTCTATTACCAATTTCACAGAGCACGCGTTTGTCTGTTATCATTGCTTGTTTCCCTTCGACTTACACTAGGGTGTACCTACAAAAAAAAAAAAAAAAATAGATAACGAAGAGCATGCTGTTCTTCAAAGACACTAATGTAATAAATAAATTTCAGCACCTGTGTTGTTAACAAATTTCAGCTCTTGTGTTGTTAATAAATAAATTTCAGAAATTCTACGATGAACCAAATGGACGAGAAAATCCAGGAAGAAATGGATACGATGGATGATGCGATGTCATGTTCATCGTCTATTCTCGACAGCCCTCAGTCAAGAAGAGGGGAGGACATGTGTGATGGGTCTCTGGAAGACGATCCAAACCTTACGCTATTGCCGTCACCCAAGGCTCCTGAGAATGCTCCATCTAGTGATGCTAATAACGCAAATGTCTTTCCAGAGAGAAAATTTATACGGCTTAGCGGGGCCGGCAAGAAAAGGTTTAAATACCTGCTTCCCAACGGACACAATGCCCAGGAAGCCCGTGAATTAGCTGTAGCTCCAATAAAAAATACTCTCAGGGGACCTGCTAACAAAGACCAAGCTAAGCGTCGACGAAATGCTGAGCTTAATAGGTCAAATAGCAGTGATAATAATCCCCACCCAAAGAGAGTAGCTTACCAACCTGCATCCGGGCAATCTTCGAAGTTCTCGGTTCAACGTAGGTTGGACCAAATTAGAGCAGGGTCTGTAATGTCTGGTAAAAATCCTTCCAATCCAACTTACAGAGATGTTCTAAACTCTGCTAAAGTTGGGATCATTCCAATAGACTTTCCTAATACTGAGCTAACAACGCAGCAAATACTTGCTACTCAAAAGGCAATTCTGACGGTGGTTGCTCAGCAAAGGTAAGAAAAAGTTAAGCCAAAGTTTGGTGCTTGTCTCGTCAGACAGGGGCATATTATCATCATCTGCAAGAACCAGGACACAGTTCACTGGATAAAGGCGGTTATTCCCAGCATCAGGCCATGGGAAAATGCAAGCCTTGTAGCAGTTGATGAAAAGGATATTCCCCAGCCTGATATTTTGATGGGGTTCTTTCCGCATAGCACAGAGGATAGCACAGAAGAAATCCTTGCTCTAGTTGAAAGCCAAAACGATGGTCTAGAAGTTGATGCGTGGAGAATCCTAAAAAGACAAACGATCAAACAAAATCATGTTCAGCTTATATTTACAGTTGATAGCTCATCTATGCAAGCTATGCAGCTGCAAGAAAATTATGATTTCATCCTGGACTACAAATTTGGAACTGCTCCTATTAGAAAGCGAGCTCCAAGAGAGGTCCAGGATGGAATTGATGCAAATAAAAATAAAAATGAAAAGAGCAGAGAAGCAGCCGGGTCGAGTGACTGTAAATCCGCTGTTGGTAAAAGCGGTATCAAGTCGGTTGCTAGTGAGGGTGTGACTAACCTTTCTCGAGTAGAGCGACACGACACAAACGATTGCAGTACAAAGGCCTTTCCTGGCCTGGAACAAGTCTGCGAAGTTTGTGACGGTGTTGCACTCGGCGATAGCGATGATGGTCCGAGCTCATCAGCAACACGTGATACAACAGATAGCGGAAAAGATTCAGAACTCACCGACTGCGTCCCTGAATGCTCAAAATTGACAGTTTGTTCCCAGCCAGTTTTTAAACAAATAAAAGTTCTACCGGGGGGTGATTCAATATCCCTAAATAAAATAAAATAAAATAAAATAAAATAAAATAAAATAAAATAAAACAAAATAAACTAAGTCTCTCCTAAATGGCTAATAATACTATAAAAATAATACAAAATAACCTTCACCATGCAAAGGCCTCTTCATATATTCTTAGTAAAGTATTTGCAAAAAGCAAACTGGATGTTGCCCTTCTCCAGGAGCCATGGGCATATAATAGTAGGATCTTTGGATTGCCTACGAAACATTGTAAGTTAGTCTACGACATCAGTCAGCTCTCTCCAAGAGCTGCAATTCTGGTAAACATCAATATGAATTTTGTTCCCATTACAGAATTCATTGATAGAGACATTGTTGCAATAATGCTAGAAGTACCTACCACGAAGGGGAAAACGACACTATATCTGGCTTCAGCGTACTTTCCAGGGGATGTAGATGATATCCCTCCGTTGAAGGTTGCAGCCTTCATCTCGTACTGTAAAAGCCATAACAGAAATTTTCTTATTGGGTGCGATGCAAACGCCCATCATTAGAATTTATTACACAACACGATATTGATATTTGCAACCGGGGAGATTCTCCAACTTTCATGAAATCAATAAGGGAAGAGGTTCTCGATCTCACATTGTGCAGTTCTGCAATTTCTGAAAATATTAAAAATTTGCATGTTTCAGAAGAAATTTCTCTATCTGATCACAACCATATTTTATTTGAGTACGCAGCAAATGGTTTACTTAATGAAACCTACAGGAATCCTCGTAAAACGAGTTGGGAGTCTTACAGCTCGGCCCTTGAGGGTGAGAGTGATATAATTCCGATCTCTATAAATTGTCATCATGAGCTTGAAATTGCATCTGAAAACATAATAGGTAAAATCAAACAGGCCTACCATTCTAATTGTCCGGAAAAAAAAGCGTTCCATAAATAGAGACGTTTCTTGGTGGAACAAACGATTGGAACACCTTCGAAAGAAAACTAGGAAACTGTTCAATCGGGCTAAAGCAACATCAAATTGGGTTGAATATAAAAAGGCCCTAACTGAGTATAATAAAGAGATAAGAAGATCCAAACGAAAAGACTGGAGGTTCAATTGCGAACAAATTGAGAGCGTACCAGTCATCAGTAGACTTCAGAAAGTTCTCTCCAAAACTCACTCTAATGGCCTCGGATCCCTCAAGAAAAGTGATGGATCTTTTACTTCAGGGACAGAGGAAACGTTGAATATGATGATGGAAGTTCACTTTCCTGGTTCTATTCCTATTTCTAATACAACAACAAACACTTCAATGCTGCGTCTCACTCCAAGTATCGAAAATGTTGAAACTAGACAAAATGGCACACTTAGTGGACCAAAATTATCCAAAAATGAGGCTGAAAGTCTAGGCAACAAGATCTTCACAGCCCCTAGAGTAGAATGGGCTATTGACTCTTTTGCTCCATTCAAGTCTCCAGGAGTTGACGGAATCTATCCAATACTTCTTCAGAAATGCAAGGGTAGATTAGTACCTGCTTTAACAAAAATATATAAAGCAAGTCTTTCGCTAGGTTATATTCCTACAGCTTGGCGGCAAACCAGAGTTGTTTTTATTCCTAAGACAAACAAAAAAGACAAGTCGTCACCAAAATCCTTCAGACCAATAAGTTTGGCCTCTATTTTTCTCAAAATAATGGAAAAACTTATTGACGAATACATCAAGGATGCAATACTTTGCAGAAACCCGTTGAGTAAAATGCAATTTGCGTATCAAAGTGGAAAATCAACAGTGGATGCTCTTCACTCAGTTGTAACAAAAATTGAGAAAACCTACAAGGCTAAAGAAATGATGTTGGCAGCATTTCTTGACATAGAAGGAGCTTTCGACAATGCAAGCTATAAGTCCATGAAAAAAACAATTAAAGCTCACAGGTTTGAGAACTGTCTAATTGAGTGGATTGTTGAAATGCTTACAAAACGAGAAATACTTGCGCATCTTGGAGATTCGTCGCTTAAAGTAATAGCTGTAAAAGGCTGTCCGCAAGGAAGAGTTCTTTCTCCACTTCTATGGTCTTTAGTAGTAAATGATCTCTTAAAAAACTTAGAGTCACTGGGGTTTGAAGTGATCGGTTTTGCGGATGACGTGGTTATTATAGTCCGTGGTAAATACGATGACATTATCTCAGAACGAATGCAATCAGCTTTAAACTTTACTTCCTCGTGGTGTAGAAGAGAAGGATTAAATATAAATCCATCTAAGACTACACTAGTACCGTTTACAAAAAGAAGGAAAACTAATCTCAACATTCTTTACTTAAACAGTGTTCTGCTGACATTCTCCATGGAAGTTAAATATCTTGGAGTAATCCTGGATAGTAAGCTTCTCTGGAACGCACACGTTAAACAAGTCTTAAACAAAGCTACCTGTGCTTTTTGGGCTTGCAAAAAGACTTTTGGGAAAAAATGGGGGCTTAAGCCTAGAATGATACAGTGGATCTACTCGGCTATAGTAAAACCCAGAATAACATATGCAGCTTTGATATGGTGGCCAGAAACCAAAGAAAAAACGACTCAACTCAAGTTTGAAAAACTGCAAAGGCTTGCCACTACAGCTATTACAGGGGCAATGGGTACCACTCCATCTAAAGCCCTTGATGCTCTTCTCAACCTTCTGCCCTTATCTCAGACTATTCGACTAGATGCGCTCAAAAGTGCAATTAGGTTATGTCGTACATATGCTCTCTTTGAAGGAGACCTAAATGGTCACCTACGAATTTTGAAGGAGTTTTATATAAATCCTCTAATACTAAAAAATGAAGATCTGATGAAAAAAAAGTATGATTTCAACCATCTATTTATAGTTCTAGATCCAAGTCGTAGTGAATGGGAATGTGGAGGGCCCAGCACCCGAGATGGCTCAATAATATTCTACACTGATGGCTCAAAAATGGGAAATCGGGTAGGGGCTGGCATATCAGGCCCTGGAGTAAGTCTTTCAGTGGCGATGGGAACATGGCCCACGGTGTTCCAAGCTGAAATCTATGCCATTTTGGAATGTACCTGGATCTGCTTGAAAAGAAAATATCGAAATGCTAACATATGCATTTTTTCCGATAGTCAAGCAGCCTTGAGCGCTTTGAAATCTGTTACTTGCACTTCCAAACTAGTTTGGGAATGTGTTAAAATGCTTCAACAACTAGCTACGCGCAACAAGGTAAACCTCTACTGGGTTCCTGGACACTGTGGTATCGAAGGTAATGAAAAAGCAGATGAGCTAGCAAGAGCTGGATCAGCAATGACACTTATTGGTCCTGAACCGTTCTGTGGGGTTTCCTTTAGTGCCCTGAGAATGGAGCTATCAGAGTGGGAAAAAGGTCAGGTGCTGCTGAACTGGGAAAGCACTAAAATAGCTCGTCATGCGAAACGATACATCAAGCCTAACGCTTCAACTGCACTGAAACTGTTAAACCTTTCAAAGAAGGATCTGAGTACTTATACTGGGCTGATCACTGGTCACTGTCCGAGTAACTATCATCTAAAGCTAATAGGAAGGCTTGAAAATGACAATTGTCGCTTCTGTTACATAGAGAGTGAAAGTGCTCATCATTTGTTGTGCGAATGCCCAGCAATATTCAACAAACGGCGCAAATTTCTTAATAAGGGACTTCTAGAACCTTGGGAAATATGGGCTAGTTCTCCGAACAATGTTCTGAATTTTATTCGCAGTATAATACCTCATTGGGATGATGCCTTCAATGACAATGGCGACTACTCAGACACATAGTAGCTGACTATACAGGTAAAGGCCTATAGTAAAAGAGGACACACCACAAAAGATCTAAACACTGGTCGCAGTGGTACAATGTCCCCAACAAGGAAAATAATAACGCTGATTGAAAGTAGATAAGTTACTGAATCTTTTTGTGCTACAAGTAGCAAAATCAAGTATCAAGTATCGAATGAAAATTGCAAAAGTTACAAGTACTTTAATTTGAGGTACCCAAGAACCGCGTCGAGCACATAACGGTTTAAGTGAAAGGTTTCGTATCCTAAGAATTCGCCTAACATGATTCTTCTTCAAGAATCCTAGCCCCATAGATAGGGCATTCCTGAGGATTCCTTTTTCAGAATTTCTTATCAAGGATGCTTCACGATTTCAATGTGAGGAATCCTAGGGAATTCTCATTACACGATTCTCATTCAGGAGTCCTAGCTCTATAGACTGGGCATTCCTGAGGATTTTTTTTTCGGGATTCCTTATCGAGGATGCTTCACGATTCTAATGTGAGGAATCCTAGGGAATCCATGCGAATCTTATGTGTTGGTCCGGGTATGCAGAAATGCCGCGAATATAACGTGCCCACACACCACTTATTCATCGATTTTAAATCGGCATACGACACAGTCGATCGAGATCAGCTATGGCAAATTATGCACGACTACGGATTTCCAGACAAACTAACGCGGTTGGTCAAAGCGGCGGTTAATCGAGTGATGTGTATAGCTCGAGCATCGAGGGCACTCTCGATCTTACATACTGTTCCCTTCTGAAGAATCCCGTTGCCAAGTAGATTCGATTTATGTAGATTTTTAGAAAGCCCTCGATGTGGTTCCAAACACTCTAATAATCGAGAACTGCTGCATTTGGGCTTCCCATGCTAAGGTTGAATGGCTGAGATCGTACCTCACTGGAAGAAAAGCTTTTGTCCAAGAAGGTTATGAACTCTCTGTAACATTCGATGTCACATCTGGTGAACCCCAAGGGAGCCTCCTCGGGCCTATCATCTTTATTTTGTATATAAACGACCTTGTTTACCGTTAATCATCGGAAAAGATATTTTTCACAGACGACCTTTAAATCTTCCAAGTATTTTCATCCGTTTTGGATTATCCATCCCTGCAAGCTGACATCGACAAACTCCTGTAATGTGGTGTGACGAAAATGGGATGAACGTGAATACATGAAATGCAAAATAGTCTCCTTCACGCATCGCTAAACTATACGGGGCTTAGGTGTTATATTGGATAGCAAGCAAAGATTCATAGAGCTAGTTGCGTCGACTGCTGCTAAGGCGTTCTCCGTACTGATATATATTCGTCGCCTCGTAGTATTCGTCATAGATGTTTTTTTTTTTTTTTTTTTTTAAAGGTGGCGGGGAAATCTGCAAACAGACTAGGGGATGAGACTAGGGGAGAGATGCTGGGGTAGTTACACTCGCCCAGACACCTACTGATCCCTGTCCCGACCCACTAAAACCCCTCCAGTCTCCAGCCCTGGTCCCGGAACGACGGTTAAGTATTACGTCGGGGAGTGGCTTTTGTGCGTGGTGCACCCTCTTTACTCTTATAACCTCCTAGCTAACTACCTGGAGACTGGTAATTAGCTACCACTGGCGTGTTGGTGGTTGACCCGCCACACACGTTGCAGCTCCAGGACAATCTGAGAGGCGGCCGCACAGACCGCGTTCCAGATGTCCGGGTCGTCGCACATCCTCCGGACTAGATTGTCCGGAGTAGTGCCAGGCCCGCTCACAGCCATCATGTTGCTCCTCGCTCTTGCGAAACGGGGGCATACGAAGAAGACATGCTCAGCAGTCTCCTCCTCCTCCACGCACTCGGGACACATGGGGGACACCGCGTGTCCGAACCTGTGCAGATATTGCCTGAAACAACCATGGCCTGACAGGATTTGTGTCAGGTGGAAGTTCACTTCACCATGTCGTCTCCCGACCCAGCCGGATATCTCCGGTATGAGTCGGTGCATCCATCTGCCCTTTGTGGAGTTGGACCATTCCCGCTGCCAGTGGAGCATCGAGAATGACCTTCTGGTACCTCGTATGCCCCTTGTGTCACGTTGGTCGAAACACTCTCTGTCCTCCTTGATGGCGATGCTGATAGGCATCATGCCGGACAAGACACAGATTGCATCGTATGACACCGTACGATACGCACTCGCAACTCTCAGGCACATGAGCCTGTAGGTACTTTCCAGTTTACCACGGTAACTGTTAGTACCTAGCGCTCTGGACCACACTGGCCCACCATACCTAAGTATGGACGAAACCACGCTGGCAAGAAGTCTTCGCTTGCTGCCATAAACCGCTGAGCTATTGGACATCATACGAGATACTGCTGCAATAGCCGATGAGGCCCTCTTACAGGCATAGTCGACGTGACTCCCGAACGTGAGCTTGTCGTCCACCATAACCCCCAAGAGCTTCAGGGATCGCTTCGAGGTGATGGTGCAGTCTCCGACTCTGACCACCGCCTGTTGCTCCGATTTACGGTTGTTCACAACCGTGACCTCCGTCTTATGATGCGCGAGCTCCAGTTTCCTGGAGCGCATCCAGTCCTCGACCTTGCGTATACAGTGCGCGGCCGTCAACTCGACCTCCTCGATAGACTCGCCGTAAACCTCCAGCGTTATGTCGTCTGCAAAGCCGACGATCACAACCCCTACAGGGAACTTGCGTTTCAACACTCCGTCATACATGACATTCCACAACACCGGGCCCAGGATAGAACCTTGCGGAACTCCTGCGGTAATTGGGACGCACTTCTGACCCTCCTCCGTGTCGTAAACAAGTACTCGATTCTGGAAATAATTTTCCAGAATCTTGTACAGCGACACCGGTACATGGATGCTCCTGAGCGCGAGCGCTATGGAGTCCCAACTGGCACTATTGAACGCATTCTTCACGTCGAGCGTGACGATTGCGCAGTAGCGTATTCCCCTTCTCTTGCGCTGGATTGCTACCTCCGCCGTCTTGATGACGGAAGAGATTGCGTCCAGCGTGGACCTGCCCTTCCGGAAGCCGAACTGGTTACTTGCCAGACCGTGTACACCCTCCGTGTACCTCACCAGTCTGTTGAGGATGATCCTCTCAAGCACCTTGCCCGCGGTGTCCAGCAGGCAGATAGGCCTATATGCCGATGGGTCCCCTGGCGGTTTCCCAGCCTTCGGCAATAAGACCAGTCTCTGCCGCTTCCACCTGTCCGGAAAGAGACAGTCATCCAGGCACCTCTGCATGACTGCCCTGAACAGCTCCGTTTTTATCGCCAGCCTGATCGCCAGGTTAGGGATACCATCCGGTCCCGGTGCCTTGCTCACCTTTAGGGATTTGGCGATCACGATGAGTTCCTCATTCGTAACCCTTGCCTCCTCCCCTGCCTCGACACGGCTGTCGTCGCTCACGGATTGGATGCTCGGCAGGTTGGCCGACCATCTCTGGTCTATGTCTGAGATACTGGAACGTCGGACGTGAGACTCGACTGCCGGAGGCCAAGGACTTGGCTCGTGGCGTGGAAAGAGTCCCTCGATGATACGCTCCAGCATCGCTGGTGATCGCTCTGCAGGCGCCAGCGCGCCTTTAGTCTTGGCCATTACGATCCTGTAGGCGTCACCCCACGGATTTGTATTGGCACTCGCACATAGCCTATCGAAGCAGGCCCTCTTGCTGGCCTTTTTCGCACTCTTTAGCATCGATCTTGCCGAACTGAATGCTGCGCGGCGCTCTGTCCTCTCTTCTTCGTTTGGCGCACGCTGCATCCTCCGTCTTGCACGGAGGCACGCACTGCGAAGGTCGGCTATCGCGTCCGTTCACCAGTAAACCGGTGGCTTTCCATTCCTAGGTTGGCGAGTCCTAGGCATGGTGGCGTCGCACGCCCGCGATAGCATAGCAACTAGTTGGTCAGCAGTCGGGCGGATCCAACTGCCCCCCTCGCGCTCCCTTCTCATTGCCTCTTCGAATACCTCGGCATCAAAGTGCGATGTCTTCCACCCGCGAACGGTCGGAGTGTTGGCTCTACCCGTCGCTTGCCGCCTCTCGTTGTTGTCTACACTATAACAGACCGCCAGGTGGTCGCTATTAGTGTAGCCATCGTCTACCCTCCAGTTCTTGATCAGTCCTGGGCTGGAGAACGTCACGTCGATGATCCACTCCGCACCATTCCTGCTAAATGTACTTTTGTTCCCAACGTTGGCCAGATCTAGGTTGAGCTTTGCAAAAGCCCCCAACAGGATCTGGCCCCTCTGGTTCGTGAAGCGACTTCCCCACTCAACAGCCCAAGCGTTGAAGTCGCCCGCCACCACCAACGGCGTTAGGCCCGTTAGCTCCATGGATAGGAGGTCGACCATCTGGGTGAACCTTTCGGTAGACCAACGTGGCGGAGCATAGCAACTGCAGTAGAACACTCCGTTTACCTTAGCAACTACGTACCCTTCTTCTGAGGTTGAGACAACCTCCTAAACCGGGAACTTGCTCGTCGTACATATGGCCGCCAAACTGGACTTATCCGCAACCCAATTACCGTTTCCGGGAGGGATGCGGTAGGGATCCGATATGACGGCGATGTCCGACAACGACTCAGTGGCTGCTTGGTGTAGCAGCTGCTGAGCCGCGAAGCAATGGTTCAGGTTCAGTTGCGTCACCCTTACGCCCGTGGTTTCGCAGCCGGCTTACCGGCTGGGCACCTGGGGCCTCCCATAGAGTGTTTGGCGTCCCGTTTCCCGGAACATACCATGCACTTGGAAGACTCCACACAGTCCTTTGCTTTATGGCCTGCATCTCCACAACGCCTGCACAGCTGGCTCCTATCGGGTCCCTTGCAGGACTTATGTCCGCCCTCGAAGCACCGGAAGCAAATGTCTGGTTGCTGTAGTATGCCCAGAGGACATACAGACCAGCCGACCTTCAACTTGCCCTCTTTCAGGGCCAGGTTAGCGTCCGCCGACGGTAGTCGGAAGGTAGCTATCTGGGTCCCCGCCGGACCTTTGCGGAGGCGGATTGACTCCTTAGCCACCTCCACCCCGCACTTCGCTTTTAGGGCTTGTGCAATGTCGCACCCCTCAGTGATTTCGTCCAGGTTTTTAAGCTGGAGAGTCACTTCTGAGGTGAGTGCCCGCACTTGCACCTCCTTCCCTAGGACCTTTTCAGCTACCGTTTTGTAGGTAGCCCCCTTGTTCTTGGCGTCCTTCCGGAGCTCAAGTATCATCTCGCCAGTGCGAGATCGGCGGATACTCCGCACATCCGCCCCCAGATCCTTGAGCTGGGTTTCCCCCCTCATCTTCTTCAAGACTTCTGAGTACTTCGACCCATCCGTCTTGAGTATGAGGGCATCACCCCTACTCCGCGTCTTTTTGACCTTTTTTGGTCCTCTGGCCGCTCCGCCATCATGTCGCGTCGCACCTTCCCGACGCTTCCTACCCTCGTCATAGATGTGTATGCTCTTAAATGTACTACTAGTTAGTGTATAGTATCCTTGAATATGCAGCACCGGTCTGCACACCACACACCATGTTTAAAGAAGGTTTTTTATAAAAAGTGGATGTACCTAAAATGTATCTCCGTAGGATCATAATTTTAGCCTAGCTTCAAAATGTGAACTCCCAAAAATACTTCTTTTGGTGAAAACTTGTTTTTTCCTCGATTTTTTGTTTTATATTTAACAAAATTACACAATGAAACATCATTTTTGTCACTTAAAAATACTGAAATTCTCGTTAATGTTAATCTAGCTCGAAATGAAACCAAAAACACTTCATTTAGTTATGTTTTTACTACATCTTTTCCGGCTTAATTTTGTCAGAAAAATTCGCCCAAAATTAAGTTATAATTTGTTCATTTTTATATCCATTTGCTCATTCAGAAATAGAAAATCGCTGCGAAAATGCAACAATCATGAGATAAATTATATATTGCAGTAGAATAACCTTCGACGGGTCATTCTATCAAACGCTGGTACACAAGCAAACAAAAAAACGAATAATTGGTTCGATTTAGGATGTTCATGCTCCGTCATTCTGCGGCAATCGAAAAGATTATTGATCTCCCAAAAACACTGACCATTCTATGATACTATGACTACCGATAACGACAGTGCTAGGGAGTCCTTTGTGTCTGGTCAATCCGATCGGCAGCATCGGACGCCGAGTAGCAAGGTAAAAATATGGAAATAAATCAAAAAAAAAACCAATGTCGAACGTGCGGTTGTTATAAACCCGACCGGCAGCCTGCAGTTGCCAAAGTGATCATCGAAACTAAATTGAATTGGTTTGACACCGGCAAGTGCGGTTCCTCAGCGGTATGATTGATTCTCTACCGAAAGCTAAAAATCAATTATTCGATTCGGGTAATCTGAAAAACTGAACAACTCGTTGAAATAGTTCCCTAGATGGAATTCGGCGCTTTTGTGTCGCGATGATTGGATCAAATTAACACTTTAATAGTTGAAATTTGTGCTCCACCTGAGAGATATCGGATGGCATTCGACCACAAACTTACCCCCATTGCTGAATAACTTGAGAAAGTTAGATTACCTGAAATGAGAGAGAAGGCAAGAATTAAGTTACAATTTGGTTTCTAGGCTAATGAACTTAAACATCCCAGGAGAATGTCTCCAGAATAGAATGTCTTTCTCAATGGGGATACCAACAATATGCAGAAGCAATTCAGTAACGTGTCTGCAAGTTAATAGCTATCTATACGACCTCTCGGCGGTAATTAATTGCCAGACTACCAAGTGAGCCCATCTGTACCAACGCTCTGGCAGATCCTTTGTCCAAAAGTGGATGGTTCGTTCGTTCCGTTCATGTGATTTTAATAAATCCAATTATGAGGTTCCGGTGCTCCGGATCTTTGCTCGATAATTCGACAACCATCCGCAGGACGAACACAGGAGACACAAAAGTATCCTGAAAAGCTTATACCCCGAACTCAAGCGGGCATGGAGAAGTTTTTTGCCTTTCCGTGTGCTCTGCTGTCTCTGCCTCGGTTCGTTAGGGTTGTTGAGTTTCAGTTCACTAAAGTGAAGCACGAGGGGAAGGGTTCGAAAGAAGGGGAGCGAAATTGAAGCTAATGATGCTGTACGCGATCCTTTTGCCTTTTCTATTGGACTGGTCTTTTAACGACATAACTGTAGAGCACTATCGGTTCGGATGACCAAATTGTAAGATAACCCCGCCATGTCATCTGAGCCATCCTTCGAAGTATACACAGCGTACAGCACGGATTCTGGTTAGTGGAAAATGGAGAGTAAAAGTAGTTTTTACTGCCTTTTTACCTCCTCCAGCGTCAGTAGTTCAATGCCATTCAATACCGACATTGACGAAGGGAAAGACTATTCATACTTTTTTTTCACCAATAAAATCAACTGAATTCCCACTGTGCTGTTGAACTGGATGAAAACTTTCCGGAGACTTTTCAGTAAACAGGAAGTACAAAAATGGCAACCAGAACACATAGCCATAGTCTCATGATGTGGCACTTTGCGCAGCTTCTGTTTTGTGGCGGGCTAAGAAATCGCTGGAAAGTTGCGCGACCCGGCTCAAGACCCAAGCTGTTGTGAATTCAGCGCTCGCTTCCCCCACGGTCCGTAGTCAAATGAACAGAATACATATACACTCGAAAGTTTCCGAAGATTATATGAACAAAGTTTAAAACTAGCTTGCAGCAGGATGTGATTATAGAAGTTGATAGTTTCTCCACTTTCGAAAGCCAAACGCGCGGGAATCGAGCGGAAGTTCGGGACCAGCTTTGTGACCTTCGCAGTACAAGGTAATCCTTGAGGGTGCCATTTCGGGCAGGATTAAATTTGCCGGCAGGAGTTAACTGCAACCCAACGAAATCGGTGGAAAATTCTTACGTAGCTTTTGAGTGTGAAACAAAACTAGTCGTGAAAACTTTTACTTCCTTCTTTGTCAGTGTATTAATTTTAAACTGAAATATAAACATTTGAATCATGGAGTGGAACAAATTTTAAAACCATAAACTGGTCAAGTTTTGATCGACTTCAAAAATCATAATCTGCCTCAACTTCTGCTTGACTTGGTTCGAGAATTAACAATGCCATAATCGAAACACCGAAATCAAACCATTAATTTAATAACTTTGTCGACAAGTTATGATCCCCTGGCTTCCGTCCATTCCGTTGCTATCCGTCCTATCCCCTTGTGGTCTGTGTGCTGTAGAAGCAATTAGCTTTGAGTTCATAAAACGGTGTTCCAAATGGAATCGTTTTTCAGATAAATAATTAAAAACAATTTGATTGATCAGGAAAAAATAAATAGAAAGGAAAATCAACAAAAAACCAACAAGTAAATTTAGTGACTTCCGGTTCCTGTTGGTGGCAATAAAAGCGCAGTTAGTTCCACCGCCCGATAAGGGTTAGCGTATTAATTGGCTGAAAAGAGAGCTTCTTGCGGAAGGATCGAAGATAACCGTAAAGGAAACTTTTGTAGCAGAAACGGAAGGCGGTGGAAGTTTTCCTTCGGCGTGGGTGGCGGTCATGAAAAGCTACGCCGACACCGATAGACATGATAGCTGTCGAAAAGGTGTGGCAAGAGAGAAGAAGGTAGCCCCAGCCGATTGCCTTAAACCGATAACGAAGGCATTCAACAGACAGCCCAGAGACGGTTTTCCTACTGGAGGGTTGCTCCTTGTGGTGTCGTTTTCCTGCCCGAAGAACCGAAAGGGGTACGCTAATGCTTTCGAGCATCATCACCGGAATAAATACCGAGCCAAAGTGGAGAAATTATTCGCTGACAGGTTGATTCGCCCCAGCAGACACTTCCGATCAACCGCCAAAGTATAATTTCGTAATCGCCGAATTTGTCTCAGTCTGATAGGCCCCTCGATGAGAAAAACTCACTTTTAGGCCGTAACAGAAACTGTGGCTGCCATAAATCATACTGCCCTGGCCACAGACAGCGCCTTTGGGGGTAGCCTTCCTACACCGGGGCACCGACGGCTCACGCAAGCGGAAAGAGATTCGATCTGGTGCTAACTTTTTAATGAGTATTTATTGAATTTCGGGAACAAGATCTCCTGCCGGGCAATTCCTGCTGCTGTTAGAATGGAACTTACTTGTGAAAGTGATAAAACAAAATCGTGTTTCAAAGCTAGCACAGCAATATTTTTTCTCTCGTTTAAAAATTTACTAATTTCACTCAAACATTTGAGAAAATTAGGTAGCAGAGAAACAACAACCGAGATCTAGTAAACGCAGTTCGCCACAAAGTTTCCATACGAAGCCATTTGTTTTTCAAACAATGTAAGCACAAAGCTTAGCCATTTCCACCTACTATCACTCTCGAACATAGTCTTCATCCTAGAGGAAGAGGAAGTCGTTTGCAAAGCTTGAAATAATCCTTGCTCAAACAACAGAAAAGCACACAGATGACCAATCACTCGTTCTCTCGCTCCGGTTCGTACATGGTTTCCTCTTACTCACACTCCTAGGCAAACAATAGAACCATGGCAATTCGAATAAGATCCAGCAATAACAGACCTGCTTCTGGGGTGAAATGGTAATTCTGGCCAAATACCGCAACTACACCTCTTGTTTTCATAGGCAGGGTGCGTTCGGAGTGTTACTGCATATTTGATTATAACTTTAACCAGATTCAACAAGTCGTATTAGTCTTAAGCTTTTTCGAATACTATGTGATTTTATTATCAAAAATTTAATCATAATTATTTTATTAGCATATTCACAATTTTAAATTTTGGAGTGAAAATATATTGACAATATCAAAAATATGTGAATAATGCCGAAATGTTAAAAAGTTGCCCAAAGTGTCAAAACAAACGTCAAAAATGTGTGTAAAAGGTGTCAAAAAGACATCAAACAGTGTCAAAAAAAAGTGTCAAAAAAGTATCGAAAACGTGTCAAAAATATCTGTTATACTGGGACACGGTTAAATGAGTAAAAGGTTATGGTTTTTTTTTTTTTTTTAATACAGCCAGGGTCGGCGGTTGATGTGGGTGTGGTGTACGGAAAAAAACCAAGTCAAAGGCTAAGGCCGATCAGAATTTTGATTATGAAAAAAACGTACAGCGTGTTTACCAACACGCGCGAAAGCAATGCAAATAAATACCGCTGAGCTGGGCTCGAGCGGCAGAAGATTCTTGATACAGTTCGTTGATCTCTGATCCGAAATCCTTGGAGTTCACTGACCTTATTTTACCTAGTAGTGATATATTAAAATTGGCGACGAAGTCAATTTAGTACGCGTGTGCAAAAAATTTGAAAAGCTAGTGAAATTGCTGATTGGTTGTGCAAAGGCACGCAAAAGTTTGAATTTGTTTGATATTTGCGAGGCACGGCAACGGCCGTAAGTGATTTTATAGAAGGAAAAAAGGGACGAAAAGGTCAGTTGTTGAAAATTTAAAAAAAAAAATCGGGCACAACGGTGCTAATTTTTCGAGTGGAAGTCAACTACAAGTGGCATCTACAAGGTCGCGTGTAAGATACGGCCACTGTGTCACAACACGAAGCTGGATCGTCATTGTTTGTTCTGCGGAGACACTCGATTAATCCAACTATCAGCCGTGAGGTCGTGACTTAGACGTTCGGTGAAGTATTACATTTAGAATTTTTACTATAATTATCAATATTATTACTATGTTATAATATTATTATTAATATTATTATTGATATTATTATTATTGTTATTATTATTATTATTACTACAATTATTATTATTATTATTATTACTATTGTTATTAGTATTAGTATTACTGTCTTTTTTTTATTTGATCCATTGTAAATTGAAAAATTGTTTTTAAAATTTAATATCAACTACTTGAACCCCCCTCCCATATTCGAATATTTATCGTTTGTGTGCGGTAGAGCGTAACGCTCCCGCAAAATGGACGACATGCAGGTGCAACTTTTCCTGGAGCTGGAAACAAACGGGGAAGAAATTGAAATTTCTCCCATCAGCTCACCCCTAACTTCCCCTGTGCCCTCCCCTTTGCCGAGTCCTGTACCAAGAGTACCGGAAGTACGGGTAAAAGCTTACCCAGATGCCGCTGGCGGTCCCTACGTTGTTTTTTTCCGGCCCATAAAGAAGCCATTGAATATTATTCAAATTGGCAAAGACATGGCAAAACATTTTTCGGCCGTAACCGAGATTACGAAGGTGAGGCCGAACAAACTGCGAGTTGTCGTGAGTAGCTTGAAGCAAGCAAACGAAATTGCTGGCTACGAGCTCTTCACGAGAGGGTATCGCGTGTACATCCCTGCCAAGGATGTAGAAATCGACGGTGTGGTTACCGAGGGGAATCTCACTGTCGATGACATTTTGCGTCATGGAGTTGGCTGTTTTAAAAATCCCTTGATGCAAAGTGTAAAGATACTGGATTGCAAGCAATTGCATTCAGTATCCATCGAAGAAGGGAAGAAGAAATTCCTCCCTTCGGATTCCTTCCGAGTAACATTCGCCGGATCCGCGCTGCCGAACTACGTCCGCTTGGACAGGGTTCGTCTACCTGTACGCCTGTTCGTACCGCGGGTCATGCATTGCCAAAACTGTAAGCAGTTAGGTCACACAGCCACCTACTGCTGCAACAAGGCACGCTGTAGCAAGTGCGGAGGCAATCATGCTGAGAACGCTTGCAGTGGGGATACTGAAAAGTGTCTTTATTGCGAGGGAACTCGGCATGACCTTCCGGCATGTCCCGCGTACAAACAGCGCGAGGAAAAAATTAAGCGTTCCCTTAAGGAACGATCAAAGCGCTCTTTTGCAGAAATGCTTAAGAGGGCTGAGCCACCCTCGACAGGAAACATCTTTTCCTTTTTGCCAACCGATGAGGGTACATCTGACGATCCCGTCGAAGGGTGTTCCTATGCCTTGCCAGAGGGATCTAGGAAGAGGAGAATGCTCAACTCTCCTAATCTTTCTCGTAAAGGTCGTAAGATAACCCCTAGCGAAATGACCAATAAGACAACACAAAAAGGAAGCGGTAAAGAAAAACCGAAGCAAGTACCCCCCGGTTTTAATTTCAAATCAAACCAGGAGTACCCACCGCTTCCTGGGGCACCAAAAACCCCTCGTGCACCCATTTCTCGATCAGAAGATAAAAAAGAAACAGGGTTCATAAAATTTTCTGATATTGTGGACTGGATATTTAAAACATTCAACATACCAGATCCCCTACAAAATATTCTTCTTGCTCTTCTTCCTACAGTGAAAACCTTTTTGATGCAACTAGCAGCAACTTGGCCCCTCATTTCAGCTATTATATCTTTCGATGACCAATACGGCGAAAGAGGTTAGGAATTTTTTCACTGTATTACAGTGGAATTGCAGAAGTATCATCCCCAAATTCGATTTATTTTCTCATTTGATGAATACATACAATTGTGACGCATTCGCGCTCTGTGAAACCTTTCTCAATTCGAACGATCAACTCAATTTCCACGATTTTAACATTATTCGTCGAGATCGAAACTCACACGGTGGAGGGGTACTTTTAGGGATCAAAAAGTGCTATTCTTTTTTCAGAATCGACCTCCCCTCGATCTCGAATATTGAAGTTGTTGCCATTCAAACGAATTTGAATGGAAAAGACCTTTGCCTTGTTTCGTTATATATTCCCCCATCCGCGCGGATTGAACCGAAGCAACTCCTTGATATAGCAGAATTGCTTCCCGCACCTTTTTTGATTTTGGGAGATTTTAACTCTCACTGTTCGCTATGGGGGTCGCTGTACGACGACAACCGATCTTCTTTAATTTGTAACTTGATCGACGACTTCAATATGACACTTTTGAATACTGGGGAAGCGACACGTGTACCTAATCCTCCAGCACGTGAAAGCGTGCTTGACCTATCCCTCTGCTCGACATCACTAGCGTTAGATTGCCAGTGGAAAGTAATCAACGACCCCCACGGTAGTGATCATCTTCCAATCGTTATATCAATTGCTAATGGTTCAACTCCCCCGAACCCATTCAATATTTCCTACGACCTTACACGTAATATTGATTGGAAGCGTGATGAGTCTATTATAGCGGAATCTATCGAGACTCACGAGGAACTTCCTCCGGAGGAAGAATACGCGTTCTTAGCTGGCTTGATAATCGACGCCGCGACTCAAGCTCAGACGAAACCGATACCCGGGGTAACGATTAGACAGCGCCCTCCCAACAAATGGTGGGACAAAGAGTGCTCTGAGCTGTACGTGCGAAGGTCCGCGGCGTATAAGGACTACCGGGAGTACGGCACTGTCAACCTGCTTCGAAAGTACGAGGCACTGGGCAGGCAGATGAAGAGCTTAGTAAAGGCGAAAAAACGCGGGTACTGGCGGCGGTTCGTAAACGCGTTGTCCAGGGAAACAGCGATGAGCACTCTTTGGGATACCGCCAGGCGCATGCGGAACCGTGACGTTTCGAATGAAAGCGAGGAGTATTCAGATCGCTGGATACTCGATTTTGCCAAAAAGGTCTGTCCGGACTCTGTACCGGAACAGAAAACCTTTCGCGACGCGTTTATAGTAACTACGGAAGAGCCTCCATTTTCGGTGTTGGAATTTTCAATGGCTCTCCTGTCGTGCAACAATAAGGCTCCAGGGTTAGATAGAATAAAATTCAACCTGTTGAAGAATCTACCCGACTCTGCAAAAAGACGCTTGTTGAATTTGTTCAACAAGTTTCTTGAGCTAAATATTGTTCCGCATGATTGGAGGGAGGTAAAAGTCATTGCTATTCGGAAACCCGGGAAACCTGCCTCTGATCACAATTCATATAGGCCGATTGCGATGCTCTCTTGCCTCCGGAAATTAATGGAGAAAAAGATCCTCTTACGGTTAGACAAATGGGTCGAAACAAACGGTTTACTTTCAGATACTCAATTTGGCTTTCGCCGGGGCAAAGGGACGAACGATTGCCTAGCGTTGCTTTCTACTGAAATTCAACTCACATTTGCTCGAAAAGAGCAAATGGCTTCTGCGTTCTTGGATATTAAGGGGGCTTTTGACTCTGTCTCTGTAGAAGTTTTAAGCGCGAAACTTCATTCGCAGGGACTTTCACTAAATCTGAATAACTTTTTGCTCAATTTGTTGTCAGGAAAGCATATGTATTTCTCACATGGCGATTCGACAACTTCCCGAATTAGTTACATGGGCCTTCCCCAGGGCTCATGTTTAAGTCCTCTCTTATATAATTTTTACGTCAATGACATCGATGAATGTCTTGCAAATTCATGCACGCTAAGGCAACTTGCAGACGATAGCGTTGTATCCATTACTGGTAGCGAGGCTAGCGATCTGCAAGGACCTTTGCAAGATATCATAGACAATTTGTCTGAATGGGCTCTTAAGCTGGGTATCGAATTCTCTCCGGAGAAAACTGAGTTGGTCGTTTTTTCTAGGAAGCATAACCCAGCTCAGCTGCAGCTCGTACTAACGGGTAAAACGATCTCTCAGGCTTTAGTCGCTGAATATCTCGGGGTCTGGTTCGACTCCAAATGCACCTGGGCTTGTCATATTAGGTATCTGACACGAAAATGCCAACAGAGGATTAATTTTCTTCGTACGATTACCGGAACCTGGTGGGGAGCCCACCCAGGAGACCTTCTGAGGTTATACCAAACAACAATACTGTCAGTTCTTGAGTACGGTTGTTTCTGCTTTCGCTCCGCTGCGAACACGCATATTTTGAAACTAGAAAGAATACAATATCGTTGTTTGCGTATTGCCTTGGGTTGCATGCAGTCGACCCATACGATGAGTCTTGAAGTGCTAGCGGGTATTCTTCCGTTGAAACATCGTATTTGGAATCTCTCTTACCGGTTGCTAATTCGATGCACAGTTATGAACCCATTAGTAATTGAAAATTTCGAGAGGTTGGTCGACCTTCAATCTCAATCCAGATTTATGACTTTATATTTTGACTATATGGCTCAAGATATTAATCCTTCTTCATACGATTCCTCCAATGTCGCACTTTTAGATACTTCTAATAATGCTATATTCTTCGACACCACCATGAAACAAGACATTTCTGGTATCCCGGATCAATTGCGACCCCAAGAGATCCCTAAGATTTTGTCCAATAAGTTTAAACATGTTAGTTATGATAAAAGGTTTTACACTGACGGATCTAATCTAGATGAGTCCACTGGCTTCGGTGTTTTTCACGAAAATTTTACCGCCTCCTACAAACTCGATGCTCCTGCTTCCGTGTACGTCGCAGAACTTGCTGCTATTCAGTACTCTCTTGGAATCATCGAAACCCTACCCATAGACCACTACTTCATCTTCACAGATAGTCTCAGTGCCATTGGGGCTCTGCGATCGATGAAGCCTGTGAAGCACACCCCGTATTTCCTGGGGAAAATACGGCGGTTTTTAAGTGCTTTAACAGATAAAAATTACCGGGTTACCTTAGCGTGGGTCCCTTCTCATTGCTCGATGCCGGGTAACGAAAAGGCTGACTCTTTAGCTAAGGTGGGTGCTATTGACGGCGATATTTATGAAAGACCAATTGCTTATGATGAATTTTATAGCATTTTGCGTCAGAGAACACTCAACAGTTGGCAATCATCATGGAACTCAGATGAACTGGGACGGTGGCTACATTCCATTTTTCCTAAGGTATCGACGAAAGCATGGTTCAAGGGGTTGGATGTAGGTCGGGACTTCATTCGCGTGATGTCCAGACTTATGTCCAAGCACTACACGTTAAACACGCATCTCCTTCGTATAGGGCTTGTAGACAGTAATCACTGCCGAATTCTGTGATGTTAGGTCCGAGCTTATAGATTCCCTCCGGGCCCGAGGAAAACAACCGAACGTACCCGTTAGAGACATTCTGGGAAGCGGTGATCTCCAGTACATGACACAACTGTACTGTTATTTGAAAAAGACTGACATTAAAATTTAATATTCTTTTGTCTATTTGTCAGAATACCCGTATACGACGCTGGAGACTCGAACACGAAGAGCCTAAATCTATGTTTAAAAAACAAAAAAAGAACACCAGTCGAAACACAAATAGATCGTAAATCTTAATTAGTTTTAAGCAAGAATTGTATTTCCCTCCTCTCACCTTAAATCCCCACTAGCTCGTAGTCGGCCGCGAGAATAAATAAAAGGCCTCCCTCTTTTCCCTGCTAACGTAGAATTAATACGAATTGTACTTGGCTCAGTAAAACAGAAAATGTATCGTGCCGTGTCAAATAAACTAATTTTAAACCTAAAAAAAAAACGGTGCTAATTTTAGTGAAAAGAATAAAAAAAGTGTGATACTCTGAGGGAAAAAAGTGCTAATAGTGTGAAGGCGAAGGTCTCGATTTTAAATGCAAAGGCAAAAATATAGTGCAAATTTAACGAAAAGAAAGCAAAGGTTTTAAGAAGAAAGTGATTTGAAAAGCATTTAAAAAAAAAGAAAGTGTGTGCAATTAAAAAAAAAATCATTTGATTTGCTGTGTTCCTCCAGCGGGAGAAGTTTTATTTTAATTTCATTACCCGTCGGCTGTGTTGCTCAAAGTGCATTGAGTGCCAGTACTAAAACATTATGGCAACGGTGTAAGCGAGATCGACTGGAGAGCGTGTGAGTTCTGCGCGCTAAAACTAAAGGTTCTACGGGAGATTTGTCTATTTCGATTCTGCTTTGCGCTCTTGCTCCGATTCTACAGCATACAACACTATACCGATCGTAAACGGAGAGCGTGAGAAGGTTTGGTAAATTACATCGACTCTGGTAAGCGACTTTATTTTTCTCTTTTGTGACTCGTTAGGGTGACTCTACTTTTCGTTAGTGCTGCAGATTTGCTTGAAATGGCTTTGAACATTGTCGGTTCGATTGAGCCCTACGTCCCTGGTGCTTCATTCACCAATTATGTTGAGCCGTTAGGGTTCGTATTTCAGTACAATAATGTTCCGGAGAGGTCACAGAAAGCTTTATTTATAACACTTAGCGGACCAGCAGTGTTTGAGGAACTCAAACTGCTGTATCCGGCGAGAGACTTATCCACCTTGCAATACGCTGAGATAATTAAGAAATTAAAAGAACGTTTTGATAAAAAATAATCAGATCTTATACAACGATTTAAATTTTATAATCGCGTTCAAGGGGAGGATGAGTCCGCAGAAAATTTTGTCTTGGCTGTTAAGCTTCAAGCGGAATTCTGCGAGTTTGGAGAATTTAAGGATACCGCGATTAGGGACAAGCTTTTGATGGGAGTTTTCAACAAAGATTTACAGCAGAAAATGTTAAGCGAGGAAAATTTGACGTTGGCTTCGGCGGAACGCATGTTAGTGAATTGGGAGTTGGCAGGATCGAGAGCAAGAATGATAAGTGGTAGAACAGAACAGGTGGCTTCGGTAAAAAACAGATTGGGTAGGCGAGATGAATATTTGAACGAACGTAATAGTAGAAATAGAAGCAGAAGTAGAAGTAGGTCAGGTTTTCACATGAGAAATAGAAGCAGGAGTTACAACAGAGATAGAAGTAGGAGCAGATCGAAAAAATATAATTACAACAAACCGGTAGTCTCTTGCTATTTTTGTGGAAAACCAGGACATATTTTGAAGAGATGCTTCAAATACATCAACAGTCAACGCAAACCAACTGTTCGTTTTGCCGATGAGCCGCAACCAGGCACTAGCGCTGAATCTAACTTGGAACAATTGTTTAGCAGATTCAAGCCAATGTTGGACGATTCTTCAGATGACTCAGGTGAATTCACATGTATGATGGTTTCAAACAAAACAAATTTTAATGAGCCCTGTTTGATTGATGTAAAAATTCAAGATCGTTTTGTTAAAATGGAGGTTGACTGTGGTTCGTCAATCACTCTTATGGGAAAGCGTTTATATGCAAAATTTTTTGATTTACCATTAGAAAAATGTGAGAAGAAATTGGTCGTTGTAAATGGGGCTGAATTATCGATTTTGGGCAAAGCTTTGGTTGATGTTGAAACTAATGGTGTACATGGGCGTTTGGAATTGATTATTTTAGACAGTCAGAATGATAATGTTTTTTTTAAAGATTTTTCATCTCCTATTGTTGGGTACGAGGCAGATTTGGTGCTGAAAGAGGATACACCTATATTTAAAAGGGCTTATGATGTGCCATACAGGTTGCAAGATAAGGTCATAGAGCATTTAGAGATGTTAGAACAGCAAAAAGTTATAACACCAATTAAGACTAGTGAGTGGGCCTCCCCTGTAGTAGTAGTGATGAAAAAAAAATCAGGATTAGGATGGTTATCGACTGTAAGGTGTCTATAAATAAATTAATCATTCCCAACACATATCCGCTTCCCGTAGCACAGGATTTGTTCGCCAAGCTTTCTGGGTGTAAGGTGTTTTGTTCTCTTGACCTTGAAGGCGGATATACTCAATTGGCTTTGTCAAAGAATTCCAGGAGATTTGTAGTAATCAATACTATTAAAGGTTTGTTTACTTATAATCGTTTACCCCAGGGAGCATCGTCTAGCGCGGCAGTTTTTCAACAGGTAATGGAGCAGGTTTTGGCTGGTTTAGAGAATGTTTCGGTTTACCTTGATGATGTTTTAATTGCTGGAGCTGATTTAGATGATTGTAATAAAAAACTTTATACCGTATTGGATCGACTAAACAAGGCACACATTAAGGTGAACTGGAAAAAGTGTTCGTTTTTCGTACCAAATTTGCCTTATTTGGGACACATTATAACTGATAAGGGGCTGCTTCCTAGTCCTGATAAAATTTCTACTATTAGTAAAGCAGCCACCCCAAAAAATGTTACGGAGCTAAAAACTTTTTATTTGTTCCACATTCGTCCTCTAAACTTTCTTGTCTGTATCAGCTACTTAAAAAAGACGTAAAATTTGAGTGGGATAAAAAATGCGATAAAAAATGGCTTTCGTTGATAGTAAAAGGCTTTGTTGGATGCAAATATTCTAGAATATTACGATCCAAAGAAACCAATTGTAGTTGTGACAGATGCATTAGGATATGGACTAGGTGGAGTTATGGCGCACATGGTTGACGGTGTAGAAAAACCAGTTTGTTTCACTTCTTTCTCTCTAAACAAAGCACAACGTTCTTACCCGATTCTTACCTACATTTAGAGGCTTTGGCTTTAGTAAGCACAATCAAAAAATTTCACAAGTTTTTATATAGTCAGAGTTTTACGGTGTACACAGATCATTAACCTTTGGTTGGAATCTTTGGGAGATCTGGTAGAAACGCGATTTATGTAACTAGATTACAACGGTATATTTTGGAGTTGTCAATTTATGACTTTAATATATGTTACAGACAAGCTGCTCAAATGGGCAATGCAGATTTTTGCTTGCGTTTTCCTCTTGACTTAGGTACTCCTGAATAATATGACAGAGAATTCGTTGAAAGCATAAATTTTTCTCAGGAAGTTCCCGTAAATTATACCAAGATTGCCAAGGAAACGAGTCGTGATGTGTTTTTACAACGAATTATCAATTATTACCAGAATGGTTGGCCTGAGAAGATAGACAAGGAATTATTAAATGTCCACTCTAATAGACACGACTTAGAACTGATTGACGGGTGTCTGATCTTCCAGGACAGAGTTGTTATTCCAAGAAGCATGCATAGAGATATTTTAAAACTGTTACATGTAAACCATTCAGGAGTTGTAAAAATGAAGCAGATGGCACGTAGATCTGTGTACTGGTTTGGTATCAACGCAGCTATAGAGGCTTTCGTTCAAGCATGTGTATCGTGTAATAAGATGGCAATAGTTCCCAAAAGCAAGACACAAACGCATTGGGTTCCTTCGGTTCGTCCGTTTAGTAGAATACATGCCGATTTTTTTTTATTTCGGTCAAAAGATATTTTTGTTAATTGTTGACAGTTATTCTAAATGGATCGAAGTAGAATGGATGCGTTATGGAACTGATGCAAGCAAGGTTATTAGGAAATTTGTTTCTCTTTTTGCAAGATTTGGTCTTCCGGATGTGGTAGTGACGGATGGTGGTCCACCCTTTAATTCGTCTGTTTTTGTATCATTTTTGGAAAGGCAAGGAATAGTAGTCATGAAAAGCCCTCCTTACAATCCCTCTAGTAATGGGCAAGCCGAAAGGTCAGTAAAGATTGTTAAGGAAGTGTTCAGAACGTTCCTGTTTGATGAAGATGTTAGGCAGATGGATACGGAGGATCAGATTAACTTGTTTCTGATAAATTATAGAAATTCTTGCTTGCCAAAGGATGGAACTTTCCCATCAGAGAAAATATTTACATATACACCAAAGATTTTATTGGATTTGATTAATCCAAAGAAAATAAATAAACCAAAGATTAAAGACGATTCTTTTGATGATAGAAAAATAACAATCTGTGATATTCCTAGTTTTAAGCAAACAAATTTGGTTGATCCAATTACTCGATTGAAGTTAGGAGATAACATTTGGTACAAAAATCATAATATTAAAGACTCTTCCAGATGGGTAGAAGCAAAATTCATTAAACAGTGTTCTCCTACAATTTTCCAGATCAGTATTGGAAACGTGGTGCTAAAGGCGCATCGCGAGCAATTGAAGGTCCCAAAAACAACTACTGTAAGGCATAATTTGACTGTTCCATGCAGGAGGACCTGCAAACGTAAAGGATCCACTTCAGGTTGCGAGTTCTTTGGTTTCTCTGACGAAGTATTAGAGAACGACCTTAAGAGATTGCGGATGGATGATGGTACTAATAGCGCAGCAGGATCATCGGCTCCGAGACGGTCAGAAAGAATTAAGTACAGAAGAGAGAACATAAAGGTAAAACAAAAACAAGAATGAAAGGTTAAAAGCTAAACTGAATGATGTTGGTGATGTGTGTCAAAGGACACAAATGAAAGAAAAAAATAAAATTAATTGTTAATGAAAAGATATAGGTGTCAACGGGCACTATCGGACAATAAAATAAATTGGTTAGAAAAAGATATCGGTGTCAATGGACGCTATCTAAAAACTTAAAATTAAAATAATTAAACAATTATATCTATTAGCATATTTTACAAAATAATATAGTATTATAAGTAAGAGTGTCACTGAACACATTCTGAAAGTTAGAATTGTATATTGTGTCAATGGACACATTTTGGAAATGGAACAAATCTTACAAATTAGAGCGTTAAAGAGCGCAATTCAAATTAAATACAAAAATTATATTTTTTTTAATTATTTGCATTGTAAATGTATTCAAAATCTAATAGAGGAAGAATTGTGGTGTACGGAAAAAGACCAAGTCAAAGGCTAAGGCCGATCAGAATTTTGATTATGAAAAAACCGTACAGCGTGTTTACCAACACGCGCGAAAGCAATGCAAATAAATACCGCTGAGCTGGGCTCGAGCGGCAGAAGATTCTTGATACAGTTCGTTGATCTCTGATCCGAAATCCTTGGAGTTCACTGACCTTATTTTACCTAGTAGTGATATATTAAAGTGGGTAGTATGGGTAGTAGTACCCACTCGGAAAATGTCCCTGTGGGTACTTACCCACACGGAAATTTCAGACAAAACCAGAAGGAAAGTAATGTTTCAATGGTTTTTAATGGTAATGTATGTGCAGCTTCACCAGAAGATCGATTGTGTTTAAATTTTGGATGGAGACTTGTTGACAAATCTGTTGAGCCTTAACGGTTGCATTAAAAAAATGCACGAAACAACCCAATCACAATAACTGATGAGTCAGCAAAAAAATTTAACTCGAACATCGCTGCGTGCACCTGGTCGGGACGTTGGTGCCACCGGTCAAACTATGAAAATTAGCTGGCGAGTATTTTACATGACGTCAAAGTCAAAGCCGCTCTTTTTTTATAGTAAGAAGTGCCTGCCGAAAGTTGCGTCGTTCATCGAGAAATACCATAACGTGGTATACTGGCTAGATCTGCCGTCGGCTCACTATTCGGAGCAATCATTGGAGGAGATAAAGCGTCCCCTAGCCGCGCCCCATCTAGTGTGTCTGAGCAAAACCGAAGCGTAAGATCTACTCCAACAATTTTGTCGCGAAAACTGGAGGAAAAATTGATAAATAGAACGAAAAAAAATCCCAAAACATGCCTACACGTATGTTTTCGCCCGCCATATCGATTGTTCCGGTTAACTGCCAGAAGGCCACCCATAAACCTTCCCAATTCCTTACTACCCACTCGTGAAAACAGCGTGACGCCGGCCCTGAATACTGCAGCAGTGTTGCTGTAAAAATTGAATGTAGAGCCGGTCGTCAGATTTTCAACCACAACCACTCAAAGAATCAAAATAAATCAAATATATCAAAAAAGTGTCATAGCAAAGCGAAGCCATGGTGCAACATTCCGATTCGGAATTCGACCTTTTGTTTATTTATGCACAGACTTCGCAGCCAACTGATAAGTGTACAGGACAATTGCGGGGCTAGCGCTACGATCCTACTGACACTAACAGTACCTCACGATCCGAGAGTCGAACCCACGACAGCTGTCTTGTTAGACCAGCATCGTACCTCGAGACCAACTGGGAGGGTAGTGTCAGTTAAAAAATAAAATGTCAAGTGGCAATAAACAGTCAAGAAAGTATCAAAAACGTGTCAAAAACTATGTTAAAATTTTCATGAATGTCAAAAATTCAAAAAAAAAAACGACAAAAACAAGTCGAAAACAAAACAAAAAAGTAACAAAATAAAGTCAAAATAGCAAAAAAAAAATTACAAAATGTGCCAAGTACGAAAAACTGTCCGGGAATGTCAAAGAAGTGTCAACAAAAGATTCAAAAATTTACCAAAAAAGTGTCGAAGAAGTGTTATAAAACTATCAGAAAAGTGTACCCAAAATGTGCAAGAATGTATTACAATTATGTCAAAAATTTCGAAAATGTAGTAAATGTCAGAAATGACAAAAATAAGACAACCTTAAGTTCAAAAAGTATGAAAATAATGTGAAAGCAGTTTAAAAAACAATAGCAACCTCGTCTAGAAAGTGTCGAAATAGTGTCAAAAAATGTTCAACAAGTGCCGAAAAAGTGGCAGAAGAGTATCATACTAGTGTGAAAAAATATCAGAAGAAAAGCCGAAAAGTGTCAATAGGTTATCAAAATATGTCAAAAATTTCAGAAATGGCAAAAAAGTCTGAAAATTGTCATGAAAAAAAGGTAAGAGAAGTTTCAAAAACAGATTCAAAAAGGTGTAAAAAAAAATCAAAAGAGTATCTTAAAGAAATGTGTTATACAAGAACAAAAAAGGTCAAAATCAATTCAAAAAAATCAAAACTGGTCAAAAAGATTTATAATCGTGGCGAAATAGTGTTAAAGGAGTATCATAAAAATGTAAAAATGTGTCAAAAAAGTCAAGTGAAGTCAAGGATGTGTCAAAAAACTGTCAAAAAAGTTTCGAAAAATATATCAAACATGTGTTAAACAGTTTCAAAAAATCAAAAACGGCAGAAATGTTAAAAAAAACAAATTAACCAGCTAAGAGAGTATCAGAGAATGTCAAAAAAGCGTCAAAGACATTTATTAAAGTGCTAAAAACGTACCGGAAGTTGTCAAAAAAAGATTTAAAAAAAGGTCATAAGAGAGTCAAAGAAGGATCAAAAAAGTGTCAAAACAATCACTCACGAGCATCAAGAAGGTGTCAAGAAAGCGTAAAAAAATCAAAAAAGTATCAAAAACGTGTCAAACGTTGCAAAAATGTATCAAAAATATATAAAAAATTTCAGAAATGTCAGTAATGACAAAAAAATGGTCAAAAACAAATTCAGAAAGATTTGAAAGAATCTCAAAAAAGCGTCAAAACCATTTCAAAAAGTGATAAACACGTGTCGGAAAAGTGTCCAAAAATTTCAAAAAAATGTAGACAAAAGATTCAAAATTGAGTCAAAAGGGTGTTAAAGAAGTGTTAAAAAGGTATCAAAAAAGTGTCAAAAGAGAATAAAAAATGTGCAAAAACATATCAAAATTATGCACAAAATGACAAAATATACAAAAAATTTACGAGAGCGAGTCAGAAAAAAATCAAAATAATTTAAAAGAAGCATAAAAACGATCACAATCATATCAAAAGGTGTCAAAATTCTGCCAGAAAGGTGTCAAAAGAAATCAAAACCGTGATAAAAAATGTCGAAAGAGTTCAACACAGTGCAAAAAAATATTAGAAAATTGTCAAAAAAATTTCAAAAGAAAAATTAAAAAAGTGTCATTTAAAATTAATTGAATGAAAGAAAAAAGTATCAAAAAAGGTTTCGAAAAGAAATTGGAAGAGGTGTCAAAAAAGTGCCAAAAGAATATTATGTAAATGTAAAAAAGTTTCAAAGAATGATAAAAAAAGGGTCGAAAAACTGTCAAAAAAGTTTCTAGAAATATTTTGAAAATTTGTCGAAAATTTCAGACATCTCGAAAAGTCTCAAGAACAAATTAAAGAAGTGTCAAAAAAAAAATCAAAAAGGTTATAAAAATAATACAAGGTATACAGCCCTAGGGTTGTGTGAAATGGTGACGTGAGGCTAAATACTGTAATTGGAGGGATTTTTAGTTACAAAGGTTATAGAGTCCGCAAACTGAATCAACTAGTTTGTTCAGTAATTTAGTTATTTTCATTCTCAGCCTCGCCTTGAATTTTGTTTTATAAATATATTCAACAACACTCGAAAGAACACTTAGCCAGTAGTGTGTGTTTTTTATGTAAACTAAATGTTGTTTCCAAGGCATGTTGATGTTGATAACGCACGAGCGTATCGTTGTTGTTGAAGAAGCACCAAGAATTTTTTGTAATGCCAATAAATCATAATTAACTCTATTCCACAAAATCGTATGAAACAATACCTATGTTATCATAATGAATGGTTTCGTCTTATTTAACCCTGATCAAAACAAATTTATTATATGAATCTTACTCTCAAAATAACGAGAGACCAGCGGCGCACTGCTCCCCATACACTGTACGGTACTGTAGTTCCTACCAGCATGTTTCCTTCCAGCACATCAGTTTCCATTACGCTCTAACAGCAGGTTTGTTAATTGTCCAAGAAAAGGGATTGATTCATACTTTTCAAGAAACCTTTACCTTCGAGACATCAAATTAGTCTAAGTTCATGGAAGCAAACACAAATTGACCTTTTGGGACGGGGAGACTCTGTCATTTTTTTTTTTTTTTTGATATTGATACAGAGAAAATTACAGGGAATGGTTGGTGTCTATTTATGTAGTCTGTGCTAGGTATGCTCGCATATCTAGGTTCATTGTTCGCGTAAATCTGTCCTTGAAACATTTCAGCAATTTTTACCGCTTTGCAATGGAAAGATAATGATAACTAGCGTATAACAAAATTGTCCAACATTTTATCTATTCAACAACACAATGGTTATTGTTATCCATCATGTGGTTATGCTGTTATTATCACGCAACATTTACCAGTTTCATTTCCAATTTCACAGAATTCATACCAATATAGAAAAACAAAGACGTAGTCCCACGTCAAAGTTGTCAATAGAGTATCATAAAAATGTGCAAAATGTGTCAAAGAAGAATAAAAATGTGTCAGAAAAGTTTCAAAAAATATTATAATTATGTCAAAAAGTTCAGACACGTCAAAAATTGTAATGAACTAATCAAAGAAGGGTCGAAAATAGTCTCAGAAACTGTCAAACTGTTTGATGTGTTCAAAGTGTATAATAAAAGTGTAAAAAATATATCCAAGAAAAATAAAAAAAAAATTCGAAAATTGTAGAAAATGTATCAATAATATGTCAAACATTACAAAAAGCTCAAAACAGTATCAAAAGAATGTCAAAAAAGCATCGAAAACATTCATCAAAGTGCCACACGCGTGTCGAAAAGTGCCAAAAGAAGATGGAAAAAATAGAAGAGTGTCGAAGAAGTGTCGAAGAGGTACCAGAGAAGAGTCAAAAGTGTTTAGAAGTAACATAAAAGTGTTTAGAAGTAACATAAAAGTGTCAAGAAAGTATCGAAAAAGTGTTTAAAAGTGTCAAAAGTGTCAAAAGAGTATAGAAAATTGTCAAAAATAAGAATTTGTCCAGAATATGTCAAAAAAAAATATCAAAACGGGTTCAAACAAGGGTCAAAAATATTCCAAAACTTTAAAAAATGTCACAAAAGCAGAAGAAAAGTCAAAAAGGCTTCACAAAAGTCAACAAAATGTGAAAGAAAACGTATAAGGTAGTGTTGAAAGAGTACCGAAAAGGTATCAAAAAAACTTTTATGAGTAAAAATAAATGACAACAAAAGGAAATAGAAAACAAGCAAAAAATAGGACAACGTTGAAAACTATTGTAAAAAAGTCGTAAAACGGTTAAAAATGTGTCAAATTAGACCCAAATATTTCAGGAAAAATGTCGAAAACATCAAAAAAGTCTAAAACCAATCGGAAAACTGTCAAGAAAGTATTAAAAAAATATTAAAAAATAACAAAAAATTCAAAAATTTCAGAAAAAAGTAAAAAATCTGAAAATGTTGAAGGAATATCAAAAATGTGTCGAAATTATATCAAAATTATCTTGAAAATTAAAAAAAAATGCCAAAAAGAACAAAAAATTGTGAAAGCCGTGTCAAAAATGTATCAGAAGATGAAAAACTAGTGCAACAAAAATGAAAAAAATGAAGAGGTTGTTTTTATGATACGACCGCAAGGTAAACGTAGAATTACGACAGCCGGTCTTATGTCAATAAATGTTTAGCAATAGCTTTTGAAATACACTCGATTAGGGTTAATCAATTTAATGGTGTGAAGCGGTATATTTTTCGGTATACTTTTCGTATATTATTACATGAGTATGTAGGTCAAAATTCTGCTGTGATGTCAAACTTTAGGCGTCTTCTTCAAGGCGTTACATCCTTGTTAATGAAGTGTTGTGAATGTTCTAAAACGGACTCAACATCGTGAGCAGAACATGTCGAACTTTTCTGTTCGAAATCGGATTTGTTTCGTATATACCGCTTGTTATGCAGAGTATCAACAAATCGTCATAAATTACACTGCTGTGCATTTGCAGCAGCATCAAACCACAGTTGCATTTTAGTAATAACCATTCATTATGCTCTTCCAAATACATTTAGTTGCCTTGAAAAAGACGTAAATGCTTCATGGTCAGATAGCGCGCGTTATCCGCTCTGACATAACAAATTTTTCGAACGTTGTGGAATGGTATAACTGGAAAATGAGGTGTGACTCAATTATTTCCAGTTATACCATTCTACAACGTTCGAAAAATTTCATTTCGTATGTCGTAATACTAATGTACGAGAAATACATCTCATTCATCCTGGCTCAGAGCGATCTATCGATTTATTTTCAGTTCCTACAGATTTTCTCAGTTTCATAACACGGATGTACAAAAATGATTTCTTGTGGACATTCTGTCGAGCCGGACCGATAGAGCTCTCATTAAGGCAACAAAATAACATGTATTGTGTTGTGTTGCGCGGCTTGGAAGAAGAAAATGTTCTCGTACTCGTGTTGCATGGAAGCAGGTTGTTGCGTGTTTGAAATCGCTGACGGTAGACAGGAGAATGAAGGTCGAAATTCTACTGTGATGTCAAACTATAACCGTTTTGTTTTGAGACGCAATAGCTTAAGTGTTCCATCTCTGTTATCTGCAGCCATCCAGCACGAGAACCAGTATAAATTACAACCGGCCCTTCTCGGGGTTTGAATTTTTCTTGGCTTGCAAGTGCTGAAATGTGCGGTTTTCCGTCTGTTACACTTGATGAAAGATATTAACTACTTCAATCACATAATTGTAGAGCATCAAAAGGTGCTATTATATTTCACAACAGTAACAACACTGGCAAGTTTGTTCAATTATCTATCTAGTTCTCCCGTTTTCTCTAGTAGAATTGCCATTTCCAATAATTCTGCAGCTACCGTAAACTCCATAACAGCCGCCAGATAGACAGGTGCTTAAGTATCAACGCGCCCAGCGCGATCAGCCAGAAATTGAGCCCGGCTTTTCTCTCTTCGTCACGATCAGCAATTAACGTCCGTGTATTATCGGTACAGTCATGGAATGAATTATACATAAAACACAAAGCGGGCATTCCTAGTCAACTAGTTATATTTTGTCGACCTTGTTAGGAAAATTTAGCACTATGCGACCAATCAGAGATCAACATTTGTGTTTCGACAAGGCTTGACAATCTTCAATAGTACAATCGTTCGAACAATCAGATTACAACTTTGCTCATTTCAAGATGGCTTGACAAAGTATTTTTTTAATTCTTTTAGCACCAATATTTAGTGGTTAATTCGTGGTTTCGAAATCCAATTTGTGGTAATTTGTGGTTGAGTAATTTCTGAGAAATTTTCAGAAAATTGAGTCAAGCCATCTCTGAAAATGATTTCGCTTCAAATGAATCGGACAACGATGGTATATACTTCAATCGAAAGCTCTTAATTTGTGGTTCACGAAAATGAAGTTTTTGTAGGCATACTTCATAATAAAATAATTAAAAAACTATTATTTAAATTTTTGAACATTGTTTACCTCTTGTTGTCAACACCGACCGTACGCGGCGCTGGTAGACCATCAAGATGATTTTTTCTCAAAAGGTTTCGTGTAGCGATAAGTATGGTGAAACTAGAGATACTCAGCGGGAAAGATATGCGGTGAGCCAAACGAACCATCAAAACTGGAGCCAAACGAACTAGAAAGGTAACACCACATTGAGAGGTATTGCAATCAGGTACAAAAAAGAACGTGTTCATTTCTATACGATTTTTTGTTCTGTTGCCAATGAATGAGTGATTTTTACCCGGAGTTCAACAAACCTTGTGTATAGGTAACAAAATAAGTGAAGGTGTATAAAATTAAACATAAGCATAAAATATATCACCTTAACAGTTTTTGCGAAGCACTTCACTATTCTTAAGGACTTTCACCGTCACCACCGATTATACAAGTCGAATGTTAGTCAACATTGCGCTTTGAAGAGAGATCTGGAACCTCTGACATATGAAACCCAGTGGCCGAATTGGCGATTTTTTTCACCGCGAATCTCTTCCTCTGAGTATTTCTAGGTGAAACAGTATGTAAACAGCAGGGATACTATATGTGCAGATTTGCTGCGAAATGCAAATGTTGATCAATTAGCAGATATTTGTAGTTGACGAGCCTCCGTGTGTTTTACGTAAATTTCCTCAAAATAAGTGAGGTTTTACGTAGACATGCGAGCGTAATTTTCTCGATCTTCGGTCGAATCATTTCCGGAAATGTAGTTTTGCCGTTTACCGATTATTTGAAAAAAAAACCTCAATTAATACACCTAGGGGTGTGATCTGGTCTTTCTCATACAAAATCTATTATATGTTGAAATCGATTAGCACATACTTTTCAACTCTTGGAATAAATAACAGCCTGATAATAATAAAGAACAATTTTTTGTTTCGATAAATATAATAATATTTTGGTAACCAACCACGAAACTGTATTCGACTGTTGGGTATTTTAGAAACCTGAATGATGCCTGAAGATCGGGAATGGGCCTTAGAACTGTGGGGAACGGTTGAAACGCATGGTAAATGCCGAAAGGTGTGAGTTCTGACTAGAATTAAAATTCGATATTTTCTCGTCTCAGGAAAATGCTACTACAACTACCCCCTGAATAATAAAACAAAAAAGCTATAAACGGCAGCGACAACTGTATGTAGTATACAGTAAGGTCGCTTTTTACGCGGTTTTTTTTACGCGGGTTGCTTTCCTCCATTACTCAAAAACGGTACAAGATATCGACCTCATTTCAATCACGTTTTCCGTTTTAGGCCACGAGTGATCATATGTCAGTTTTTAAAAAAAATCACAATTTTTGGTGTAAATACTCAAAATTTAAAATATTGAATTTTGGTCTCTGGATTGGTCACTATCATATTCAAACGAGGTTTTAACGTTTTAGGACGGTTTTCTTTGTTATATTTGCAACTCAAAAAAGTCGTTTTTTACGCGGACCCATACAAATTTGAAACGCATCCCCCGCGTAAAAAACGACCTTAGTGTATATGGACGACTGTCGATATGTTCTAGATAACCCACTAGCACTAACATCGGCAGGTACCAGTACTATGCTCATCGAATGCCGCGTACGGTCGGTGTAGACAACAAGAGGTAAACAATGTTCAAAAATTTAAATAATAGTTTTTTACTTATGTTAATATGAACTATGCCTACAAAAACTGAATTTTCGTGAACCACAAATTAAGAGCTTTCGATTGATGTATATGTCATCGTTGTCCGATTAATTTGAAGCGAAATCATTTTCAGAGATGGCTTGACTCAGTTTTTTGAAAATTTCTCAGAAATTACTCCACAAATTACCACAAACTGGATTTCGAAACCACAAATTAACCACTAAATATTGGTGCTAAAAGAATTAAAAAAATACTTTGTCAAGCCATCTTGAAATGAGTTACAACTTTCTGCATTTGGATGGGTGTTTGGTTGATTTTCCAATCGATTACTGCAAAAATGACGAAAATCGGTTAGAAACTGACTGAGTTTAAAACGATTGAAGTTGGACAATTTTCCTGACGCTCTCTATGTTCTTGGTTTTTGAAATTGGATTCCTGTATTTAAATGGGTTCCCTGTATATGTTGCCGTAAGACGTAATTCTACGTCAAAAAAGTCATACATATATGGAAATGGTGTAAAAAAAACTGTCAAAAACAGTTTTAAAATGTTTCAAAAATTCAAAAAACAGAGTTATTTGGACTAAGTTTGATTTGGATTATATAAAACTTTTTTTCAAGAATTTGATATTGTTTTTGATATACCGAGTTACAGCCGGTTTCCTTCAATTTTTTATAAATGTCTTCGGTCGTAATTAATATTTTCAATAAACAAATAACTTTTGCTATCGAATAACTGTACTATTAAAAAGTTGATACACACATTAAAAAAATCCAAACTGCTGATTTTCTCGAGCAAAAAAGTCTCCATCATGTTCTTGACTTTTTCAAAGTCTATCCTCAACGAATTAAAACGGGCACTCCTTTTTATTAATCACTTGACAAACTTATTTTAATGGCAATGTCATGACGGTACCGAGCTTATTGGTCATGTAACTATAAAGTAACGTTCATAAACAACTGGCAGTGCTTTGGTTAATTTAAAATTTCATTTACTTGCTTGATATCTTTGATTCTATGTCTTACTTACAACTCAAAATTGCCTTCCGCACTTTATTACATTTTTGGCGGTTTTTGCCGATGCACCTGCATCAGAACCTTTAGCCATGTGCTAATTTAACACGTGTACCGAATATAAGATAAGACGCAGTTAGTTTTGATTTTCTTACGATTGGCTTCATACCAGCCAAGAGGGGGTGAATGGAGGACTAAAGGCAAAGGTAACTTGTAGTCAGAACAGTAGTGTTTGCGTTGCTACACACAAAAAAATAACAAACTTTAGTGTACCTCAGGTTCAGAGTTTGCTTGGGAGAAAGACAATTTGAGTAACTTTCGTTTGTCGTGCGAAGCAAACTATATATATATACCGATGAGTAGGTATAGAGCAATTTTTGGACATTAGTTTGTGATTAATTATGAACTCTATATAGGATTGGATTTCGTATTGAGTAGAAAATTGGTTCAGAACTGGATTTCTGCTTACATAGAAATCGACGTGGAATTTGATAAAGGGGTTTGGGGATGTAGTTCGGGATTCAATTTCGATATTATGTCGTGATGGATTAAAAGTTAGAGGTAGTATTGTACTTAGATTTGCCTTTGAAATTGGATTAAATTTAAATTTAAATTGAATTAGATTACGATTTGTTTTCCGTGTGGATGGAATACGCGATTTAGGGTTATAAATGCAATGGGATTCAATATTGAAGATGCAAGTACATGAAGTTTTGAATTGGGATTGAACCTATGATTGGCTATTAGATTGGATTTGGAGCAATATTTCAAATTGGGTTGAAAATTGAAGTTGGAATTGATTTTAGATACGATTTGAGAATTTATAAGTGAGTTATTATCAGGGATGGGAATTGGTTTTGTAACTAAATTTGGAATTGGGTTGCAATTCGATTTTGGCTGTATTTTGAGTATATTTTTTTAATTTACATTTGATATTGAAATTTGAATTGATTTCCAAAACATTTTGGATCTTTGACATGAAAACAAAGTGTGCAATTTTATGAATACTACACTAATTTCTATCACATCCACGCTAACGCTGTTCATACCGCACAAGCGCTGACGTGGCAAATGCAATCGCGGTTGACACTAATTTACTTGTCATCCTGGTCGGCTTAGCTCGTAATCTCCCCAGCCTAATAAGCTGTCCTGAGATTCAAAATCCGCACAAACAAATTTGCACACTTGAGTAAACGAAAACATCATCGTGATCGTCCGCCCCTGCCGCACTTCCGTCGTCGTTTTCGTCGTCATCCTGGTATAATATGTGGAGCTGCAAATTCCCTTGCTGTTGTCTTTCGCTTGTGAAGTGAAGCGCTTTTGTTTTTTCAGCACCGCCACCCAAACCCAAAAGCGCACTCACTGCCTCCTGTTGTAAGAGTGATACATGGTTTTCGGTATTTGGTGCCACTCCCAGCAAATCACCCAAAAGTCGAAAAAGAAGAACACACCGGAGGACACGCCACGGCAGTCGCAGTCAAGAGCCCACGAAGTTACTGTTTGTTGGTATCCTCGTGTCGTATTCATAACAGCAAAAACAGTAGCTAGGTGTGTCTTGCGGTAGTCAAGGATTATGTTTTGTTAATGTTGCATGATACGATAACAGCTGCGTTACAGCATGTTTGGCCGCTCGTACAAGAAAAAGGCCTGAGGAAGAAATTGAAGCTACTGTCTGCCGAAATTCTAGGAAAACGGATGCATAAACTACTATTAACGGTGTCATTACATTTAAATACCCTATTCATGGAGGAAAAAATCAACATTACGAGGCTAGTTCAGAGCTCGAAACATCACTCGCCAAGGCCTTTAATCTGCAGCCAGCATCCATACTTAGAGGAGGCCTAAACGACAACCATTTAACAGCATCCTTGAGGTTGAAGCATCTTTCATCCCACCGCTCGCATTGGTCTGTCTTACGCCTAGCGTCTGGTGCGTGAAAATACGTCTTCACTAGAGTCCCGACGTCTGCTTCTCTTGGGTATTATAACACTTCTCTGCTTTCAAGGCAAGTTTCGGATTTTGCCTTCTCCTTACAGCCACAGGCTGGGTTTCCTGCATGCACACCACCAACCAGACGCACCAGAGCAAATGCTGAAGCTGAGGCTGAGGCTCTGTATTTACCGCGTGCGCTGATTGTGTTTCTCTAACTTATTTTTACTTAATTTCCCCAAAGATTGAGTCGTGGACCGGTAAATGCTCGGTCGGAGACTGCTTAGTCTTCATTATTAGCCGATTATGTGCGTGAATAAGTGGAACGGAAGAAAGGTTGTGGAGCAGCTACCGACAGATCGTTATTCAGTGCGGTTGCGATTTTCGGCAGTTCGGAATGCTGTATGACGAAGAAGATGGCTTATTACGGCACTGGGAAGCTAATTAGAATCTCTTTTAGCTTCTTTGAGAAATATAATTATGCTGCAATAAAATTCCTTTAGAATAAAATAGCAATAATTTCACTATCGAGTTTTTCAATATTTACGCTTTCCCTCTAGATCAACCAACAGCTGAAATTCACTTTCCTGCTTTTCACGACGGCAGGAAAAAAACTCGCAAAGCAACCAAAACCGACAAAAGTGCAGCAGAAAAAAACTCTCTAAACCAGTCACCATTGGAACAATTTCGTTCGGAAAATTTCCCTCGACAGCATGTTTGAAAGTGGTTTAGAATTCATTGGTCGATAACCGCCGCCATCGCCCGCGCTGCAACCACAACCTTCACCAACTGGTCGATGGTGCCACAGTGCGGTGCAACAAATGCCTTTTGAAAAGAGTGGCCAGCAGCAGTGCTGGCTAAACAATGAAGTGAACAAAAAAAAATAAAACTTTCACTCTGTGCCTGTTGGTGACGCTGACTCGCCACAAAAGGTGAGCGCTCCCCGTAAGAAATCGATTTCACCAATATTGACCAATGCCAAGCCCGTGCACCATTCGGCGTCACCTTGCGAATAGAGCCAAACGAAATGGGGCCCAGAAATTGTTTCGCGTTGAAGGAAAAAAGCGGACTGCACATGTCAATAAAATATACTGCAGGGAAAAGTTTTTGACCACGCAAAAGCATTTTCGGTGGCGGCATTCGTGAATAGTTTTGTTGGGAACATTTCAAAACGGCGAGATTTTTCTTACAGTGTACGGGTGCGATATTGAAATTATTTGAAATATCGAAAGAACAGGAATCAAGTTACGCGAATTGTACACCAAGTGTTTTGCCAAAATGGTCAGAGTTTTATAAATGTTTGATTGTTACCGTTTGTTAACCGTCTACTAAGGCCGTTACAAATTTTTTGTCAACCCCCCACCCTTCACAAATCTTGAATATTGGAAGGGGAAGAAAAAAAAGTTCAAACCGTTTTGTTCATTTTATTCGTTTTCCGACAGCATAAATGTTTAATTTAGCAACAAACAAGTCCAGTGACAACGAGAGTGTCGTTAATAGGCAAGCGAAATAAATAATAATAATGATAATAATAATAATATTAATAAAGTGTTAGTTTTCAACATTTATTTGAGTGCTAGTTACAAATGTCATAACTTGCACACAAACTTTGATCGAAGATTTTTCTTTTTTTCGTCTCGGTGTTATTTATTTTGTGGGTGGCCCCTTTGCTAACTTTGATAACCTTGGGCATAAGAAGAATTCGAAATTTGTATCAGCCTAAGTAATAACAAATGTTTATAACAAAATTGAAATATATATTTGGAAGAATTGGAATCCAAGACAATCGGAATCAAGTAACAACTCCCTGCCAAAATTGAGTTCAGATTAACTAAAATGATAATTTTTAAAATATATTCTGAATATATATTCTAAATATCAGAAGCCAGCTTCTGATTAGTTGAATGTGAATCATTTTCAGCGCAACTTTCGATTAGTTTAGTGTTAAGAAGACATTTTAATTATTATATCAATCTTTTGCAATATTCTACCTGTGAACCAAGACATCTCTGTTTGAAATCTGTGCAGTGGTAGTAATACATTGGGAACTTAAAAACGATGTTGAAAAATCTGTTGCAACTACAGAAAGCGAGCTCATGATTGGTTGGAGGCTGCAAAACTGAACTGAAAATAGTGGTTTTCGACTACGCTTTTTACTGATTTTACCCAATGATATGGCAATTACAAGTTTCGGCAACCTTCGTCATTCGATCAAAACATTGATGGTCGTAATCCGTTCAGTTGTAATCACATAATGTGCTCTAACACCGTGGTATACTGTTGCGAGCCTGAGAGTGCACTGCACCTCTTGTTATTTGTATATACCAACAAGTACACAGTTTTGTTGTGCCCAGCCGCACAGAGAAGTTTGCGGCTCCTCCATATATTTGCTTCTATACGACACAAAAAGAAGAAGGCGATACAATTGTCTTCCAGGGTGCAACACGATACCTACGCGTTAGCCCAACACGCTTTACTATGCGTCGACAGCGGCAGTTTAGTGATCATTTGGCTTGGCTGCACACAATGTGTCTGCATGTTTTCCTTCAAGAGATCAGTTTTATTAGCATTCTAACAGCAAAACGTTAAATTGTCTGATATAGGAGGTTGTACCGAACTTTCCGAAAATATTTACCTTCAAGACAACAAAATAATGGTTCATGGAAGCAAACATTACATCTTGACCGGTTGACTCAGACAGTCTCTGCAACCACCCCCTCCCCCCTCCCCCCGCAAGAGGGGAGGATCATGTGATGCCAAATTGTTATTGTATCTTTGAGTATCGCTTACACTCTTGAAATTACATTAAACAGATTTCAAATAGGTTAATTTAACATCGAGATTAACCTAATTCAATATTGTAGGGGAATTGGGGTAGAATCGACATGTTGCTGACATTACCATTAATGCTCATACATATTTTACTCTGTGAAATATACTAAAACCATGCCAAAATTAGTTTCGTAGAATCACCGTTTTGAGCTCTGTTTTTGTCCGATTCAAGATTAAAATTTAGGAAAAGAATTCAAAATGGCGCTGTTATTGCCCCTTAAGTTGAAATATGTTCAAACTCGGGGATATTTGGTTTTGCATCAAAATACACAAAAAATTATATATAGAAACCAAGGCAGAAGAAAAAGTCAATTTTTGTTGCACTGTGTAACCGAAGAATCACAAAATTGTTCGTCATTGAATCAATCCAACGGCATACTAATTTTTTCAACTCATCATGTATTTACATCAGTATTATAATTTGAAATATTTCATTCCGACGTTACACCTTAGTTCTAGTTTCCGCAGGATGTAGTTCGATCTAGTGCGGCAAGACGAAGTCCTACGTCAAAATTCTTAATTACTTTAAAACTAGATTTTTTGGATAAAAAGCTTAGTTGTCTGAAATTCCGCTGAACAAATAACAATGGGCACTCTTAAGGAAACAAGACTTTTCTTTAAAAACTTATTCATGTCCATGAAACATTTCAAACAGCGAACAGAGTCGGATATAAAAAGTTCTTATTAGATTTTTTTCCTGTAGAAGTGTCTAATATAAATTGTTAAGAAGTGTTTTAGACAACTAAATTGTCTTGAGTTTAGGCTTAACGACCGCATACTTCGTAGTTTCTTCTTCGTGATCGTTCTGAGCTAGTGAAGTATCACAAAAAAAAAACACGTATATGGCTACTTGACATTAGTTTACCATCTTTAATGCACAACAATTCAGTATCTACCGCTTTGTATAGATCGGCGCCGGGCACGTCCTTACGATCTTTAGGGTGAGGAAGAATATAGTAAGGAAGGAGGTTTAATAGTCGTTGTTGTTGGAGAACGAGATTACCTCTGCATCTCCTCGACTGCGACGGAAGGTAAAGGTATGTGTCACCGTGGTAAGCGACCAAATCGAACAATGTTCCCGAATGGTTTTCTCCAGCGCTGATAGAGTTAATGAAAAGCAAAACAGCTGCTTTAGAAAAAAATGCGTCGTGCGAAATCAAACGAAAATTTAACTCACTATAAACAACTGCTGCGTATGTTCAAAGCTGCACACAAGGAGGAATATCAGGTCTACTTGAATAAAATACAGCGTATTTGAAAAATAATCCTGAAACCTTCTGGAACTTCGTAAATAATCGAAGGAAACACTCTTGGATCTCAGAAAATATGAGGTACTGAGGCGAAAGCGCTACAGATACTCAATCGTCGACTGTCTTTTTCGCCGAACATTTCCGTAGTGTCTTCGCAGAGCAGCCTTCAACTGTGCGTATACCTTCTTTCGAAAGTGGCTTGGAAGTATTTCAAGTATCTGAAACTGATGTCAAAAATGGAATCCACAAACTTGACACAAACTCGTCGCCTGGCCCTGACACTCTCTCTAAAAGCCTCCTCAAACAGTTCCTAGGTAAGCTTTTAGTCCCTCTTACCAGTTTGTTCAACGCGTCACTGGTTACTTTCCTTCAATTTGGAAAATTTCTCACATCACACCTGTTCATAAAAAAGGATCTCGCTCGGATGTAGAGAATTATCGTGGTATAACAATGTACGATTCTCTCTACGAGGTGGTCACGGAACGCATTTCGTCTGTGCAACACGGAATTTTAAAGAAGAAATCCGTTACCACGAATCTTTGCGAGTTTACTTCTCTAGTAACCGATTATATATGCTAAGGATTTCAAGTCGACTGTATATACACTAGACTGGGACACGGTTATATGGGAAAAAGTGATGGTGTTATTTTTTCGCTCCCATGAACTTTTCGTGTTCCTTATGGGTCCTATAACAACTGTGTAACTTTTCAGATCGATCGGTGAAACGCTCGATTTGCGCCCGATTTTCAAAGTTTCCATACGATTTTATATGGGAAAATCCACTTTTTCAAAACTTGTTCTCTAGAAATTCCTAGTTGGCCCCTAAAAATATATCGACACATGATATTTGTAGGAAATTTTACTGGAAAAAACTCTTCTGAAGACCGCAAGGCGCTACCTGCTTGTGAAAAAAAATTCACCCCAGACTGATTGAATATCTGACGAACGGCTCATCATTGAATTTTACTAGCAATACTGCTGCAGCACACTGCTGTTGCAAATTCAACCATGTGATGAGAAATGATATAGCTTAAATTTATCTTGGAGGCTTTCCCGAAGATACTATGAGCAAAAATCACACTTTGAAAATTAATTCCACCCGAAATTATTTCTCATACTTAAGCAAGTTTGCAATAGCAGCATGCTGTAGCAGTGTTGCTGAAAAATTTCAATGGTGAGCCGTCCGTCAGACATTCAATCAGTTTGGAGTGAATAGCTGTTTCTACAAGCGTCGTAGCGCCTTACGGTCTTCAGAAGAGTTTTTTCCAGGCAAATTTCCTACAAATGTCATGTGTCGATATATTTTTAGGAGCTAACTAGTAATTTCTAGAGAACAAGTTTTGAAAAAGTGGATTTTCCCATATAAAATCGTATGGAAACTTTAAAAATCGGGCGCAAATCGGGCGTTTCGCCGATCGATCTGAAAAGTTACACAGTTGTTATGGGACCTATAAGGAACGCGAAAAGTGCATGGGAGCTAACATTTATTTTTTGTCCCACCCTAATATACACAGACATGAGCAAGGCATTTGATGCGGTTAAGACGGACAGCATTCTTCTATCGATTAGTGACCTCGGTATTGGCGGTCCACTCTATAATTGGTTGCAAACATATTTAGTGGGAAGAGTTAGTATGTATAAAAAAAAATTAAAATTATAAAATTAAGCGACACGTCTCTGATTCGTTCACTGTGAATTCGGGAGTACCTCAAGGAAGCCACTTAGGACCACTGTTATTCGTATTTATAATGAACAAGCTTCCAGACAAATTGACTAATGCTATGATTCTGATTTATGCAGATGATGTGAAAATTTTCTTGCCCGTCAAAACAAATGACGATTGTCTTAAATTACAACTGGGCTTGCAAAGTTTAGGACAATGGGGTCCTAAAGTTTTAAACGGTTTTCTGATTTTAATATATCAGCTGGAAGAGTGTAATTTTCTGAGCAAAACGTGATTTTTAAAAAATGTTTATCATTTTCCGTTGATTTTTAAATGAAGGATAAAAATCTGCTCGAAATGCCTTAAATGACAGTTCTCTCATATACCGTACATGGGCGAAACGTCATCTAAGACCTTTCGAGCAGTTTTTTTATTCTTCGTTTAAAAATCGAAGGAAAACGATAAACGATTTTTTAAAAATCACGTTTTGCTCAGAAAACGCGGCTTTTTCAAATTATATATAAAAACTGGTATAGCTTTAGGACCCAATTCTGTTCGGATGGTGGTCTAAACGTTAACACTGAAAAATGTTCAGTTATGACATTTTCTCGTAAAATACCACCTATCGAGTTTAAATATCATTTAAATGGAACTGAGTTACCACGTAAAGAAAAAGTTCGCGACCTAGGCGTTATATTTGACCGACAACTTTCGTTTACAGATCATATTGACAATGTAGTTACAGACAGCTTTAAATTGTTTTCTCTTATGAGACGGTACGGACGGGATCTCAAAGACCCTGATTCTATATTAGCCACTTACAAAGCGCTAGTACGGAGCAAGCTGGACTTTGCGAGCGTTGGTTGGCGCCCCCAATATGTAACACATATTCAACGAATTGAAGGAATTCAAAAAAAGTTCGTGCGTTTTGCCTTACTGAACCTTAGATGCAATGGTGATCAACTACCTGCCTATCAAGTCTTGTGTGCATTAGTTAATATTGACACAGTACATTGCCGACATAGGATTGCTGACATAGTATTTTTCACCAATGTATTAGCAGGAAGGACTGATAGTCGAACCCTTTCAGCCCGAATACATCGTAATAGCAATACGGTTACGCTAAGAAATCCAAGAGTGTTCAACCCTTCGCAACGAGTTCAGAATTATTCACAACATGAGCCTACATGCCGTTTCATGAGATCATTTGATGAACTACAGCATATTGTTAACATCGACATGTCGCCTGCAATCTTAAAAAACAGACTAAGTTTATATTTAAGAGGACAACTTCATGAGTGTTAATTGATTGCATCTTTGTCTTCAATTTATTGTATTTTATTATTAAGTGTGAACAACGAGCCTAAAGCCAGAAGAAATAAATAAATAAATAAATGTTGCGCGCGAAATCATGACGACGGCAAACGATGAGTATCTTTCTTGTCAAAACATCTAGTTGAGAGGCGTGCGTGAGGACCATTCGCAACCAGGAGTATCTAAATGTTTAAATAAGTTTATTAACAAAACACAAAGTTTCTCGACAAAGTAAACGCACTCCGGTGAACGCAGTTCTTTGGAAAGTATACATTGCGTAATCATTAGATTATTTGCGATATTCATCGAACGAACGAACTTACTCCAATTTGCGATGCGCTTATAAAGACTGGAACGCGCAAAAATTGGTCGACAAAAAATCGTTTCTTTCAGTCAAAATTCGTAATACAAAAATCTTCCTATTCTTATTTTGGTAGTTCAACTCACATATTTATATTGTCCGTTTATTATTTTGGTTTGCCAAATCCAAACTGCCGTGCCTTCCGCTCAACCTCTTTTATTAAATTTTGTACAGTGGTCTTATCGACCATATTCGTCTCCAAACGCCAGAGATCTGCTGCTCGTTTTCGATGGATTTATTAGTTTTTTTTTTGATATTCCGTTTGACCAAGTCTCAATACTGTTCGATAGGGCGGAAATCTGGGCTGTTAGGAGGGTTGTGTGGTCCCCGTGGTTCTGTGGTTAGCGATGTCGGTCGGCTAGCTCTCCCACACGGTTGTGATATCGGGTTCGATTCCCGATCAGGTCGACGATCTTTTCGAGCTGGAAATTTTCTCGACTCAGCACTGGGGCACGGTGTATCGTTGTACTTATCCTACACATGCAAAATGTGCCAAAAACAATATCGATAACGAATCTAGTTGATCGAGACCGCATAAGCCTCCCAGGCTTGCGTGCGATATTGTTGTTAGGAGGGTTGTGGTCTTAGGGTACCACTACCACGTTGTTCGCATCGTACCACTCGATCGCCTTTTTCCCATAGTGGCAGCTTACCAAATCCGACCAGAACAGCACTGGCCTGTTATGTTGCTCTAGGAATGGTAGCAGCCGATTTTCCAGGCTCTCCTGGACATAGATCTCTTGATTGACGGTTTCGTAGTGATGGAAATGCCGCTTTCCAGACCACACGTGCATATGGCCTGCCAGACGAGGTATTTTTTCGGGAACTTCGATAGTTTGATGGTTTTGAAAATTTAGGCCACCTTCCCTTTTTCTGGTACGGTATAAAATTCCTGTCCCGGAAGCTGCTGGAAATCAACATTCACATAAGTTTCGTTACCCACGGTCGAACTTTGTAAGCAGATTACAGTTTTCCGGACTATCGCTTTGCCGAGGTGTTTTGTTAAAAAATATGGGTTCGCCACCTTCACCGTCTTAAACGTCGACAACCCGGCTCTTTTCTTGGCCCGCTGCACATAAGTATGGGAAACAATGAGCTTGCCAGTGACGTACATGATGGAAAGGTTAGGATTCCGCATATAATTCGCTGCCACCTTCTTCATCGTTACTGTCGATTTGGCCACATCCATCAATTTTGCCAATTTGAGGTGCGAGGACGTCGGATTCTCTTGCTGCGCGAGCAAAATTTTGACACGCTGTTCCTCTTGCTTGGACGCCATTTTGAAAACTGGAGAGCAACCGGTGAAAACTCATTTTAGCAACCATTGTATATGCACTCAACTTTCAAATGCAACATTTTATGGTTTTTTGAATGCATTTTTAACAGAAATACACCTATTTGAAGTCGACCAATTTTTGCGCGTTCCAGTCTTTATAAAAGCAACGTGTGAGCAATATCCGGCTAAACCATTAAACCGAACCGAATTTAGCTCTGCATTTTGAAGAGTTTTTAGCAACTAAGTTGTCTAGAAAAAAAAATTGAAAAAAATCTGATATGCCTGATATTTTTCAAAACCCTTTTTATTTCCAAATTGATTTTTTGTCAGTGCGGAATATAAAATTCAATTTTCCCAATGTTTTTGAAGCTCAGACAGCTCCGTAAACGATATGCACTGACGATTTTTCTCATTTTTTGTTATTATTGAAATATATCGATTTATAAAAAAAAGTAGGAGGGTGGTATTCAAGACACGACCGCATGACGTTGGACTACGGTATTCTTATATTCCATTAAAACAAATAATAGAGAGAATTGCAACTCTAGTATTTGCTGCAATTTTATCTAACAGTGCATTTCTGGATGCTGAGACGTTAAAACGTTATAAATAATAATATATACTAAAAGAATGGATATCTTTTATTTAATCGCTGTCATTTCATACATATTCGAATCAACCCTTTGTTTGATGCACTACCAAGACAATCATTTAATTGAGCGAATTGGTAAAATTTTCCTATCTAAGCAAAAAGCAAACTTTACGAAACTATCTGAAATTGGAGCCCAGAACGATTCAACCGAAAATTTTAAATTTGAAAATTGTTTGACATTTAATCGATAAAACTCATGCTAGGTTAGTTCCAGCCCAGTATATAACTTCATGTATTTGAAAAAAAAAAAAACATTTGGTTCAATAACTCCATATAGCAAGAGCTCAATCACACGTTTTTCGGTAGTTGTTATCAAGGTTTGGGCGAGTGACAGGAAAATATCTTAACTTCTTCAGTTGTGATTTAGAGCATTTCTAATTGTTTTGTTATTTTTCACGATAGCGACAAGTTTGTTTCTTTCTCTGTGTGCGAGAAACAAAATCAAAACCGCGCACCGAGAAACAAAAACGAAAATTTAATGAATTGAGAAAACTTGCAACTCTTTTTACCAATAACTTATGATACTCAAAAGAACCCGTTTTGATCTAAATCAAATTTCTAGTAAATAAGTGTTGATCATTCATAGGTAGTAATTTTTCTCGATGAATAAAGACTGGCTGAAGAAGTTAAAATCGCTGCTGTAAAATCAAATTCACAACTGTGTTCGTTAAGACGTTTTAATATTTTCAATGACAATAATAATCTTCGATAAACACCCGCTATAGTTATTCACACACACATGCTATAACTATCTAAACACGCGTTAAAACTATTCATACACACGCTGTAGCTATAGCTATCCATACACACGCTATTCCTTTCCATACATCCGATACAACTATCTATACACACGCATAAGCTATCCAACCATGTGCTATTACTATCCATACATACGCTATAACTAATCATTACACACGCAGCAGCTATCCACACACAAGCTATAACTATCCGTACACACGCTGAAGATATACACGCAATAGCCATAATATGCTACACATGCTAGTGTCTTACACACGCTATAACTAGCCATACACACGCAACAGCGCCATCCCTATCATCGCAAATGTCATAGCAATACAGATGCACATACGCTCTATGTGCACACTGCACACACACCCAACGTTTTCACCCAACGATATCTGAATTGGATTACCGCTGGTGGGGTCCAACTCAGATCGAAGGAGCACCGAACTGAATGAAGAAATGCAGCTTCCCACTACCTCCGCCGCTGCTGCCTGATACCACCGCTCTGGTTCTGCTGCAGCTCAGTTTGGCCGCTGGAATCAGCCACCGCTGCTGATTATACAAGACCGGCCTGGTGGCCTTTCACTTGTTAACTGATGACTGCTATGAGACGACACAGGCTATTATATAGCCCAAAGCAAAAATCCATCCGCGTGCAAACAAGAAGCGAGCTTGTGATTGGTTGAATGTGCACGACTTTTAACACAACTTTTAACTAGTTTAGTATCGAAAACATATTTAAATTATTATATGACAATCTTGCGCAATATTTCCCCTATCAATCAAGCCATTGGTGTTTAGAATCTGTTCAGTGGTAATGATAAAAGAAGCATTTTAAAACGGTGTTGAAACACCTGTTGCAGCTACCGAAAGCGAGCTCGTTATTGGTTGAAAGCTGTGAGACTGTTTACAAAGTCAGATCGGTTGTATCCGTTAGTGTCGACTGTGCTTGTGAAGAGAGGTGGTGATTGGTTGCTCGGTATGATTTAGACAATCGATGTGATTTATCAATTTTTCAATAGTGTATCTCGAACAATAGGTTATTTTTGTTACATAAATTCAACCGTAAACGAATTTCTGATCGGTTGATGCCAAAACCTCGAAATTCTGAAAATAAATGACTGATATATAAGCGCTCAAAACCTGACCACTTTTCCCTGGTTTTCCCCGGTTGAATTACTAGATTTTCAAATTCAGGTGCCTAACTTCGATATAGACGTTAGTCCAACGTCAAAAATTAAACATTTTCAAAAGCTGGTAAAAAAGTATGCTTACCTCGCACAAAACTTTACTAAGGTTCGAGAGGATCCGCATCTATTATTTAAATCAATTCGCATTTTTTAAATAAAATTCTTCAACTTCCTGCGAACTCGAAGCAATTTGGTAACTAAACAACCACGCTGAACGTTGTTGCAATAGTGAGCACCGAAACACGTTATAAAAAATAGTCTGTTATAGCGAAATATTCGTTCTTCCGTAAAACTTTATTCTTCATGCTTCGTACTCCTCATTTTCTATCCGATCGGAACCTTTTGTCTAGCTTTCATTGTTGCGACCAATATTTCATATGAATCGAACCAATAAATCAGACAGTCAAAATCAGGTTTCCCCTGATTGTTCGCTCGGCTTTAGTCAAACCAAAATATTGGGCAGATGCTCCCAAAATGTTTTGATTTAACCCTGAAAAGATAATCTTATTCTGGCATTAAATTGATGCATGAATTTTAAACCACTTAAAATGCAAGTTCTTGTTTGAAACTTGATAATGAGTGGTCATTACCGTGTTAACACATTGAGAATTCAGTTTTTTTAAATCAGAACGGATTCGCACTGTTAGAAAAATGAGAAGGCAATATCAATAAAAGCGAGGCGTCAAATTGGCGCAGATTGTCTTTCTGGGATAGAGCAATGTTCCGTCGAGTAAGAGATGTGTAGAATTGACAGGGGAACAAACCTGTTTTTACGGAGGTTGAGTTTTGCTTCGCGGAGCACCAAAGAGTACGATTTGTACGATTTGGGAACCTCTGGTTCTAACGAACCTATACGCCGTAGCCTTGGATGGTATTTTGCTATCTTTGTTTGTTCTCCAGTTAGCAGAAGTCTCCATCTTGGAATTTGAAATGGCGTCTGGAGTTTGTGACTGGCTTGTGAGCATCAATCATGATTACGGAAATAGCCATATTGGATTTTTCCCTTTTTTTTTTTTTGTCTATATATTTGAGGCTTTCAGCCGGCGGCTGGTTCACCTCATATGAAAAAATTATTTACATTTTGTTAAACAGTTTAACAAGTTTAAAAATTGGATGACCGAGGTCTCCGCTATTGGGTCGTTGCTGAGTGCTTCTCTTCTCTAATGCTGCCGGTCATTTGATTTGTTCGCTGTGGTCACTCGTACTCTGGACAGACGCAAATAATATGTTCCACTGTTGTTGTGACATTACATATGGGGCAGGTTTTCCTAAAAGCTTATGTTGTGTGTGACTCCAGTGTGTTCCGTTCGAAGTCTAGACAGAATTTTTTGCTCTTCTCAAATTTTCCGATCGTTCCAAGCTATAGCGTGGTACGCAGTTGAAAAGAAAAGAGGTTGACGAAATTTTGCCCTTTTTACCAAACGGAATTTTGACAGCTGAGAATGCTTCAGAGTAACGATATCTGACGTGAGTGAGCGCATGATTTTTCCTTTTTTCTAGAACACTCGAACAGACTTGTTTACCGCAATCTGGTGTGAGAGCAAGGATGCCAGGTAATTTTTTCAAAAGTCTGGTCCGCGAAAAAATGTTATTTAAGGCTGAAAAAACTTTCCAGCAAATCGAAAACTGTCGAGCAAAAAAAAACACAGGTCACCAAAATTCGGGTCGTTCACATATTTTTCAATGTCTTCACATGTTTTCTCCAATGTCTTCACGTTGTCGTCACAAGAATGGATGTCTTCATCGTACACTCAAAATATTTTTCACGTTATTGTTACGTGAAAGTTCCTATACTTGTTCATTTCCTGTCATTTTGCATGAATTATGTGACAAACATAACATCTACGTGAAAATCTCATGCATACCATGGTTAATCACGTACCATCTACGTGAACTCAACAACGTCAAACAGGATGTATCGCGCGAATTCTCTGTGCGAAATGAACTAGAAATCAAAATGGCGAAGCTGTTGTCTGATTCTGAACATAGAACAGAATTTCTGGATGGCTTGCAAATAAGTGAATTTTCGAAAAATCCTAATAAACTTGAGACTTGAGCTTAAAGGTTTAGCACGGCTTCAGTTCAAAGGTGGAAGAGTTACCTGAACGAAAACAGCTGCAGCGGATAATAACAATCCCCGGGAAAGTCGTAATATTTATCAGTTTTTTTGTTGTTTTATTCATTCACGAATTTGCATACCTGAGTGATATCTGATAGCAATAACGTTCCACGAAATGTACAATTTTCATTTATTTCTCTAATTTTTATGAGCTAGGAAACGGGTTATATAAATTATCAAAATATGTTGCGTAATAAATCAGATATGCAAATTCGTCGTTCACCTCGTCGGAAACCGATAATTATTTCGTTTGATTTCATGAACTCAAATGACAATCACGTAGAATCTACTAGAAAACGATAGTGGAAAATATTCACGTAACTTTTCCGGTAACTATAATGTGAAAAATATTTTGAATGTAGGCTAATGTCTTCCAATCTGGCATCGCTGGCTGTGAGACGACCAACCAACTGCCTGACACTTTCAGTACCTGAATAATGTCAGTGCTAATTATTCCGTGCAAGAAAAAGTGACATTTTGCTTCACAGCAGTGTTCACAGCAACTGAACTTTGTTTTCCTTTTCGGTTTATGATTTCTCTTTAGCTGCGTACTAGCTATCAGAAGAAATTTCATTGCCTGATTCAGTGCCTGAATTTTACATGGGATTGAGATAGAAAAAAAAATTTCCTTTTTGAACTGCATACTGCGCTTATGGTGGTATTTTTTACTTTACGTAGGAACAGGTTTCTGCAGCTTTTCCATTTTTCCTCCCAATTTTGTCGCATTTTGTTGTTCAGCCATTTTTTTACATCCGCGCATGGGATTTCATCCGTGTATATCGAACCTCTTCGACCACGTGCGGTAGCCTGTCTGCATCCTCGTTTCCAGGAATTCCGCAGTGCCCTGGTACCCAAATGTATACGCAGTCCGGATTGGCATATTTTTGCGTTTTCTGAATCCATGGGTGACAAGCTGTGGGAGACTCGAGTGCCTTGATCGCGCTGAGTGAATCGCTGATGATGGCGATTGGCTTGTCGGATGGAGTCGTAGCTGCTGTGAAGATTGCAGCTGATTCCGCTATGAAGACCGATGTCATGTCTGGAAGTCGGTAAAATTTGTCTTCGAGGCTTTCGTGGATACCGAAACCGAACCTTTCGTAAGCTTTGGAGCCGTCTGTGAATCTGTGTGTGTGGTGGGATATTTTTCTAGAAGAAGTTCCGCTGTCGACATTCTTGTGCATTTCGGATTTCGGCTCGTTCGTGGTAAATGTTTCAAGCTGCAATCTGTACGCAATGGGGGAAGGGACCAGCCCCTGTCTCCGGTCCAATGCACCTGCGACACTGGAGGGAGCTCTTGGCCAGTAGTCTCGGTTAGGGATCTGTACCCCTCTATCGTTTGACGCTGACTTTTCTGCATAGTTCGTGGCTCTTTTGGTTATAGCAAGATTTACCATCATTTCAAACGGAAGCGTACCCAGTTCCGCGTGCGTGGCGTACGTTGGAGTAGATGGAAGCAGATTCGATACAATTCTTCGTGATTGATTGTATGTTGGACCGAGTACAGCTATCAGTTCTGTGGATGCACTGCAGGCTATTTCCAATCGGAAGAGGAGCCTGGAATCCAGTAAGGCTTTGGCAACGTTGAGCCTGGTTCCTCGACTGCAACTCGTACGGCGCCCGGAAATTGCCTTGAGGAGGTTTACAGTAGTTTTGCAACGTTCCTTAACCTGGGCGAAATGCGATTTATATGTGAGCTTCCGGTCGAGCAACACTCCAAAGATGCGCATTGTCTTTTGGTGTCTTATAGGGATACTGTTTACGATAATCTTTCGGGATTCGGTGCGATGGTTATTGTTGCAACAGTGTAGGAGCGCGCTTTTATCTGGTGCTAGTTGGAAGCCGTTTGCAGCTGCCCACTTTACTATAGCTCTGACCGCGGCTTGTGTCTTCCGAAAAAGGGCCGGCATTGTTTTTCCAGTGCAGGAGGATGTCGTCCGCGTATGCCAGGATATGAATGTTTTTTTTTGGTAGCTTAACAAACACTGTGTTCATGATAACGAGAAATAGTGTCACCGCAAGGACGGACCCTTGAGGGACCCCCGTCTCCTCCTGAAGAACTATCGATTTCGTATCGCCAATCATTACTTGGAATGTCCTTTCTATCAGAATTTTTTTTATAAAGTGGAGGAAGTTTCCTGACAAGCCCCAGGTGGCTAATTGCTGGATGGCTTTTGGGGTCCAGGCTCGATTGTATGCTCTTGCCAGATCAATAGATACTAGGTTGGCATGCTCACTCCCGTTTCTGGTCTGCTGGAGTATTTGTCCTAGTGCCGCAAAATAAGTCCCCGTCCCGAGTCCTGATCGAAAAGCGTGTTGCCGAGAGTCGAGAAGGCCATTAGTTTCCAGGAAGTGTTTTAGCCGCCTGTTAACTAATCTCTCCATTGTCTTCGATATGCAGCTAGTTAACGAGATCGGTCTGTAGCCAGTAGGGTCCATGTTCCGATAGTTTTGTTTGGGGATGGGCACAACCAAGCTATGCCTCCAGCTCTGTGGAAAGGTTCTTCCGGTCCATTCGCGATTAAAGAGTTCGAGTAGGCACTTTTTTCATGATAGAGGCAGATTTTTCAGCATGGAGTACCCTATCTCGTCGTTCCCTGTTGACTGTCCTTTGACCTTGGATAGGGCGAAATGGTGAATGGGGTATTGATGGCTTCATTTGGGCCTGTGTCGGGGATAGGAGTGTTTCGAACTGTCTGGGCGGATACGTCATTTTTCCGAATAAATTCGATCGAGTAGTTATCGATCGTTGACAGATCTGCAAAGTGGTCGGCAAGTGCGTCAGCCACCATGTCTGGATCTCGAGTGTACCTGTCCTCTATTTTGAGGGTTATACCTGTGGTTCGCCGCTTACCGTTCATGGAGTTGATCCGGCCCCAAACTTTGGTGGAGGTATGTTTTTCGCTAATATTGTCCAAAAAATTCCCATGAGGCACGTTTCGCTTCTCGAACTACTTGCCGACATTTGTTTCGCAGTGTTCGATACTGCTTCATGGCTGACTCTCTATCGTGCTTCCAGCCGTTAAGGGTGAATCGGGAACGAATCTAAGCATGGGAGGAGCGATGGCTTCCTCCTGCATACTAATGCATTTCAAGAGTGCCTCAATAAATATCATAAATTATAAGACTAACCTGCAATTATTTATTGTCGAAATGCTAACCCAGCACCGGAGCACCTAGTTCAATAAATTTGCACATTTGGGTTTAGCGTGAAACCCTTAAAACGTTCTTGCTTTTTTTCACGCCGCTGTTTTTTCTCTCCCGGTTTTGTTTATATTCTCACGCCGGTAACCACTAGAATGTTTTCCACGAATATCGGCACGTACGAGTCGCGTAATCACTCAAACTACGTATACTTTTCTCTTTACACTTATGATCATCGAGATCGTATCTATTTTTTAACAAAAACTCGACCGAAATGGGCTAAAACTTGCCTTTAAAGTGTAGCACGTCGCGAAATTACCGTTTTTGCGTTTTTCTATTTTCAACTCGTTTGCACCTGTCAAACTGTGCGCCCGTGTTGGCAGCAAAGTCAGCACACTGCGCGAGCATTTAGAGCATATAGTTTGAAACGAGTTGTGTGAAGTAGGTAGTAGTGTTTTCATTTGTGAAGTGTGATTTTAGTGGTTTTTGGATCATCATGCCGCGTTTAACTAAACTAAGAAGAGCAGCGGTTGCTCGCGAGAACGCAAAAAAAAAATGAAGAGAAATCTTGTTGATCCCTTGGCATGGACATATGAAAATCCGTGGAGCAACCAGTTAGATAAATCGAAAAAACAAAAACTTACAAGTTCCGACGATTGTGAAACCTCATCATCTATTAACGTTCCTGTACATATCCCAATCGATGTGGTATATTCTGATCAGTCTGCCGAATGTACACGCAAAAGTTGGATGGTGCGAAACCAGTACAAAATTGTGCGTTTTTAGCGCAATTGTTGATGTAATTCGGAACCAGTACAATCATTGCGTGTTGGGCATAACGCAATTAATGCTCTATGGTTTCTTAAATGTATTTGGCAGCTCCAAACTACTACACCTAAACAGTTTCAGCTGGTATCAAGCAGCATTGCAAAGCGAGCGAGAAGCAAAACCATTCTCCTCGTTTCTGCTTGAGGACAAGACATATGCTACGCTTTTCAAGTCTTTTGCATACACGCTTTCGAGATACTTTTTCTTCTTCATGCATTCCTCTGAATAGCAGCAAGCACGCACCGACAGTATGAGTGAGAGACTAACAACACTGGTATCAAGTATGTGCAGCACGGGTGTCTCGCTCATTTCGTGAAGCAACGAGATATCGCCTTGCGCCTCGCATTCCGAACCGAAAGAGAAGCGAAAGAGCAAACCTGCAAATTGTATGTCACGTGTCTAGAATTCTACGAGCGAGAGAGAAATTTCTCTCGTCACTTGAGAAAAAAGCGCGTGCAGTCACTAATACACTCGACGTGAGAAATAAAGTGTCGGTGTATGATACATATTTTGATTTCATTCTATGTCAATGTATTCGCAGTACAACTGTTGCGTTATGCGTTTCACACTTTTATTGTGCGATTTCTGTGCAACACTTGTGCGAATCGGGAAGACACAATGATTGTACAAGACTTCAACTTTTGCGTGTAAAGGTGAGATGAATTTCTTTTCATTTGTTTACCTTTTTATCCTTGCAATTGTTTTGAATGTGAGTTTTCAAAAGCTGTGCAGCACCACAGAACGTTGCAGCACAGCTGGTCGAAGCCGGCCGTTGACTTTCGGTGGTAGGAGCAGTAGTCAGTAGGTGATGGAACAAATTAGCTATGTAAGCAGTTGACACCGGTGTAGTTGTCGTGGAGTCGGTGTCGAATCGGGGTTTTAATATAATAAAGTTGGTTGAATAAAGTTAGTTAGAGTAAGCACTTGTACGAGGCGGGTGTGTATTTTCTTTAAATAAAATAATCTGGCAACCATGTACTGTTTTACCGTGTTGCACCAATACAACCACATATGAGTGTAAAGATGTAGTGGTGTCAACAATGATGCAATGATGCTTGGATTCCGTCCCACTTCACCTTAACAGCACGGAGGGCCTTTCGACGTGCTGTTCACAGCCTTACTAACGTCCTGCGACCACCAGTGCAAAGCTTTTTTCCTGACTTTCGGCTGGTTTTCGGAATCGCAGCTTCTGCCGCTCGAATGAATGCGTCGGTAAGTTCGGGGATGCTATCAGGCTGATTGTCACGGATTGCTGCTAAGATGTGGTTGTTGAATAGGGTCCAGTCTGCTTGCTCGAATAGCCACCTAGGTCGTAGCCACGGTAGTGAAATGTCGATGGCGGACTCCTTGTTTCCTCGGAAGAAAGTAGGGGAACCATCGTTCAAAATGGTAAGGTTGGCATACTCTAACACCTCCGCAACAACGGATCCACGTTTATTCTCCTCTTTGCTACCCCATTTTGGATGATGACTGTTAAAGTTTCCAAGCAGAAGATGAGGTTCAGGAATTTGCTGGATTACCTCTCTTAATTTTCTCTCAAGGTCCGGGATTTTTTGGCATGGTAGGTATATACTGGCTATCGTTAGAGGTAGCGGTGCGAGGTTTTTAGTGGCAATGATCGGCAATTCGTTGTCGAGTTGACTCGGTGTGTGGAGGATTTCAACTTGGATTCCAAGGGCAACCGAGTGATAAATGCTGTTGGTTTGCCTATGGATCCAGGAGTACTTCCCTCCTAGTGTTCTGTCCATGCTGCCTGGGGAGACTCGATGAATTTCTTGTAGCGCAAGAACCGTTGCTGGATTTTCCCTGACCAGCATTTCGAGGTCGGTCAAAAAAACCGTTTATGTTCCACTGAATGGATTGGTCTTGAAGATGCGATAGTCGTGTGGAATTCCCTGGGTAGAATACGGTTGCGAGGGGGTTCATGTTTTTCCTGGGGTGTGGGTGACTGGTGGCTTCTACTGTAGTTCTTCGACATTGCGGGGCGCTGCGCTGATCTACACAGATCCGCGGGCTGTTCGCCAGGAACTGTGCTCCAGGTTTCGAGTCAGGGATTCCTGGAGGGTGTTTCCTCGACCTCTTCCGCTGATTGTGCGGTATTTGTTAAGGTCTTCGCCATCGTCGTCTCTTTGTTGATACAGATCCGCTGTTCTTTCGCCAGGGACTGTGCGGGAGTACTAGCCCACCTACAAACAGGTGAAGTTTTCCGAGTGGGGGTTCCCTCGACCTCTTCCGCTATTATTGCGGCATTAATGTCGTGTTGGGTAGTGCGGGCTTCCTCTGTTTATTTGCGACTCCGTAACTTCTAGCTACTCCATTTCCTGCTTCCAGGGGATAAGCCATCCGACTTTTTTCCGTCCTGGTTAAGCGTCCAATTTTCTTGTCTCCCCTTCGTTCCGTCCTGCTTTCTATTTTTTCTTCCTTACTTTCTTCTCCATTTATCCACGGGGAACGAATGTTGCCATCCTTGTGCGTCCCGTTAGACGAGGGTCCTGGGTGCCATGGCTGGTCCGCCGACTCCGCTCTTCTTATAACGTCCGGTACGACGGGACCGTGGCTCCCAGGTCTAGTTTCCTGTTCTCCCAGGGGATAGGCAATATTGCCCTTTTCCGTCCAGGTCCTTCTCTTTCTGTTTTCTTCGATTTGGTTTCCAAACGGGGAACGGGTTGTTAAGCCCTTGTGCGTCCCGTCCCCGGTAGATTGCGGCTTATTCACCGATTCCGTTCTTCTTGTAGCTTCCGGTTCGGAGGGGCCGTAGCACTCCCGGGTAAGGTTGGCTTTCCTGGGTCTCAATTGCATTCTGCTAGGGGGGTTGTGATGCGTTGTAGAGTTCTTTAAAAACCGGAATTCACGAACTGAATTTCTATTTTTAACAACGGCTTTTCCCGTTAACACGCAAGTTCATTAAGCAGACAGTATGTGAGGTAGAGAAAGAACGAAAAATAAAGCGAACTGGAAATATGATACAGATTTGGAAAAATATACCGCATCCCGTCGGGAACCGGAATTCACCTTAGTGGATTTCCAAATGGCGTCTGGAGTCAATTTTCGACCTCTTGGTATAGAAAATACTTATACTGACTGGAATTGGGCCAATTTAGGTTGTTTTTCAGCAACCAGAGACAGCCATCTTGGAATTCGAAATGGTACCTTGAGTTGATTTTCGGCCTCTTGGCATCATTCTGCCTATGGAAATACCCGTATTTGATAGGATTCGGCAAATCTCCAAATTCCCAAAACCGAAGATCGCCACCTTGGATTTAATAATGGCGCGTAGGGATCAACTCCGGCTACTTGGCATCATCCTGGTTCCGGCAATATTGGAGGTGTTTGGCCATCCTAAAAGATTCACTGCGTTACGGAATTTCGTATTTGTACATAAAAAGAAGTTGTGTTGTAAAAATCAATCAAACAACCCAAACGAATCTTTCTCTCACAAGTCTGATGATTTCACCTGTGTTTGCATTGCATCTAAAATACTGTTTTCTTCTATTGCAGTTAAGAAGAGTTTAATTCAGATGGTTCCGAAAGATTCACAGCGTTTACACAAACCAAAATTGACGGATGGAATCATAATGTTATAATCTATCTATACCTATAAAAATTCAGTCCGGCCTGTCTGTCTGTCTGTCTGTCTGTTTGATCCATATAGGCTCGGAAACTACCGAACCGATCGACGGGAAAATTTGTATGTAGGGGTTTTAGGGGCCGAGAAAGGATAGTTTGAGACCCCTCCCTCTTCTGGAAGGGAGGGTCCCCATACAAATGAAACACATATTTCTGCACATCTCAAAAACTAACCAAGCAAATGAAACCAAATTTGGCATGTGGATGTTTTTGGGAGTGACAAATATGTCCATATTAGTTCTACACCCCTCCCTCTTCTGGAAGGGAGGGGTTCCATACAAATAAAACTCAAATTTCTGCATATCTAGAGAACTAACCAAGTAAATAGAACCAAATTGGGTAGGTGGATGTTTTATGGGTAACAAATATATCGATAATGATTTGACACCCCTCCCTCTTCAACAAGGAAGGGGTCCCATACAAATTTAACACGAATTTCGCACAGCTCGAGAACCAATCAACCAAATACAATCAAATTTGGTATGTGGATGTTTTTAGGAGTAACAAATATGTCCATATTGGTTCGAAACTCCTCCCTCTTCTGAAAGGGAGGGGCTCCATACAAATGAAACACAAATTTCTGCACATCTAGAGAACTAACCAAGTAAATAGAACCAAATTTGGTAGGTGGATGTTTTTAAGGGTAACAAATATATCCATAATGGTTTGACACCCCTCCCTCTTCTACAAGGGAGGGGTCCCATACAAATGATACTCAAATTTCGCACAGCTCGAGAACCAATCAAGCAAATATAACCAAATTTGGCAAATAAATGTTTGTAGATGTAACAAACATGTCCATAATGTTTCGACACCCTTCCTCCTTCTGGCATGTCTCCAAATTCCATTTTTAAATCCAAGATGGCGACTTCTTGGTGTCTGAAAAACAGCCGAAAATGACCAAATTTCACCCAATATGAGTGTTTCTTCAACCAGAATGACGCTCAGAGGCCAAAAACTGTCCCCTAATGCCATTTTGAAATCCAAGATGGCAACTTCCGGTTTCTGAAAAACAACGGCAAATGACCAAATATCACCGAATATGTGTATCACCGGATCCAGAATGATGCAAGTAGCTAAATATTGACCTCAGACACCAATTGAATTGTAAAGTGGCAACTTCTGGGAAACAGCCGAAAATAACCGAATATTACTACATATGGATATTTCCGTAATCGAAATGATGTATATAAGCCAAGCATTGATTCTGGACACCATTTTGAATTCGAAGATGACCACTTTCAGTTTCTAAAAAAAACGAAAATAACTGGAATGCAATCAATATATTTCCGGCATAGAGGTGATGTACAAAAGCCAAAAGTCGAGGATGTTGCCATTCCGATAAAACCAACCATTTCAAAAGATATAAACAGATCGCAAGGAATCAATGAATTTGAAATGTTTAAAATTATTAAATTGAACACTAAAATAGGCGAGACGAAGTTTGCCGGGTCAGCTAGTGAGTAATAAAATTAATGAAAATGCTACAAATAAGCACCATTTTAACTACTATCATTTTTAACCCAAAAACTACCCAACACGTGTACGAATGCCAGCCACTGCACGAAACACAAAACAGCCACAAACGATCAGCACACGTTACTACATTTCACGAGAAGCGGTTTGGTGTTGTTCACAGAGAAACAATGCATTCATGGGGCCAAATGTTTATGGTTTTTATTGTCCAAGTAAAACAAGCAAAAAGCCATATGGAAAGTGTATCTCTCCACTGCATCTCTCGCCTACCCCTGTGGAATGTAGAATCCACAACGGATCGGATGAGAAGTGGTAAAAGTAGTAAAGTATGCACATGGAAACCAAGCATTTTTCGCCTGACATCGAGTCTGTTTCGCCACTACTGGCTTGTGAATGAAAATGCGCTTCGGAATGGCAAGCGGTAAACCTGACTCACTATTGAAGTGCAATGATAGTTGAAATACTGGTGTTAAGATCGGTAAACGACAATTATGGCGGCAACTTTGATAGTCTAGCAATAGTCTTCGTCCAGCCAGGAGTTTGTGCACGACTCTCCAACACTATTCAACTTTCTATTAATAAATCCTGTTTAATAATAAAATCAACCGAAAGTTGGAGGTAAACTTTTTCGCGATTTATGAAAATAACACCGAAAAAACATCCACGGCCATAAATTGTAACGCACTAAATTGTGCAACATTTTACTGCTTAACAAAGGCCCGGATTATGGCCGCTCGATTTAAAATCAGATTCAAACAATTCCCCCCGGCTGGAATGCCCACGGGCCACGTCGGAAAAGTTCGCAATAAACAAACGAACCCCGAAACGAAGCGAACAAATGCAATTCTGCTCGGAATCGCAAAACAGAATCCCATTTCATTACGCTGTTTATTTCCACTGCCACGGTTGATGGTGAGACTGCTGTGTTGTGGCCTTTCCACCAACAACAGGCAACAGCCAGCAGCAGCAGAGGTGTGATACGATGATATGAATCTACCACCCCAGTGCCAGTCCGGCCAGCCTCGTCGTCGGTCAGCAATTTCAAACCGCACTGGGGCTGGAAATAAGCCAGCAACCGGTAGCTTCACGAGCACGGAATTGTAGTCCACCAGCTAGGGGCAGAAGCACAAGGAATCAAATTTTCCCGTCCATTGTTTCGCTTGGAAAACATTTCGTGGCTCAGAAGTTTCGAAATATGTAGCACGGTTTTGCGGAGAAATATCGGTGACTATTACAGTTTGCAACTGAGTGCCGTTAGAAACTTGTTCTTGTGATTGAAAGAAGGTATTTTTCATATTTTGTTTTTTTACTGCATGAAATTTTAATATTTTTATTGGCAACCAGACACATTCTCGACTGCTATTGCGCTTGTTTTTTCTCCACTTCACCGGTACTATTGTATATTCTGTCGACATCAAAAGCTGCAGGTACATGTATCCATCAGTATCAATCAGCACTAGAACGATACTCAACCTCGCTCTCAACAATGCGCTCCGTGATTTCAATTTTCTGCTGCTTTATCCGCTACAAAAGGTACACAAACTGCAGTTTTGTCACGATACTTTCCATTAAAAGACTAAATAATTCTTGTTAGGGAAAATTCATTTTATTGTACCAATTTATGTTTAGAAAACTTTTACTACCCACAAGTAACGTCAAGAGTTTAATTATTTTTCTTCAAGAAAATGAAAAAAGAACATTACTTCCGCTCAGACTTTTATAAGATTTAATCACCGCCATGGCGGTAACGAAGCAAACCGGGGTCTCTTTACCCATTTTTCTTGAGCGTAAAAATTTAAACCCACCGCAATCGCAGTCACAACCGGAAGAAAACGCGACCTTCGAGGATCAGCGTGTAAATGGCGACGTGCCTGGACAAGGGTGGAGAGTGGCACAGAGAAACACTTCTGGAACATACGACAAATGCGACGCAACAAGACTGACGACCCTCCTCCCTCAGTTCTTTCCACCGTAAGCCACTCTGCTTATGATCCAATAAAAAAGCAGACGGAAATGTTGACGAAGGAAATGCACTGTAGTTTTGTTGGGGTTTTTATTTTTCTGCTTCTTGTGACCCGGTCCGGCCCTTCTCCAGCAGGATGGCTTTACTGGCTGTATCGCTGGGATGAATTGTCCCGAGGGAGATTCAGAAACAATCTACCACGAGAGAAACTAAATACGACTGCACTTTCTTTTCATTTCTCCCCCCATTTGTTGTGTGAACAGTCTCGAAACGAAGGAACGGTGGTTGGCTTTTCAGTTTACTTTTTCGTTGCAGCCAACTGTCGTTAGTTCATGCCTTCCGGCTTTGAACGATTGACTGGCTGGAATTGAGTTTTATTTATTTATTCTCTGCGGTTCCCACGATAGATAGGCTGGTGATACACGACCTGAGAGATGGACAAATGGAGGTATTGAAAAACTGAGAAAAAAAAACTACCGAACGTATTTAGCTCGAATAGCAAATCGATTTGTGATTTGTTGATTGGAAAAAAAATATTTTTCATCTAACAAATTTTTGAAAATTTTAAGAAACTATTCTTTCGAATTCTCATACTAAACCGATCAAAATGATATCGAGAAGAATTGTAAAATATCTATTATCTAAAGTAAAGAGAAAAGTATTTGCGCTTGAATATTCTTTCATAACTCTGGAACGTTTGAATCGATCTCTACCAAATTTATCATATTATAAAATTTATGTTGTTTTTGGAAATATTCGTTGAACACACATTTTAAACCATCCTAGAAACATTTCTCGTATCCAAAAACCCTCACATGCGGGAAGTGATTCCATGTGCTTGATGAGTTCTCGCGTTATGCAGAAATTTGTGTTTCATCTGTATCCCTTCCAAAGAGGGAGGAGTTTCAAACCATAAGAGTCTTTTCTGAGTTTAAAAACCTCTACATATATTTTGACGTGGGACTACGTCTTTGTTTTCTATACTGGTATGCATTCTGCAAAATTAGAAATGAAACTGGCAAATATTGCGTCAGATTTCAAACGATAATAGGGGCCATCCACATACCACGTGGACAGATTTTGACTCCCCCTCCCCCTCCGTAGACAACTGCCCATATAAATTTTAAAAAAATTGTATGGACCGTGGACATTAGCCAAAAGGCTGTCCACGTGGTATGTGGATAGCCCCATAATAGCATAGCCATATGATGGATAACAGTAACCAATATGTTGTTGGATAGATAAAATATTGAACAATTTTGTAATATGCTAATTATCATTATTTTTTCATTGTAAAGCGGTGAAAACCGATAAAAAGTATCAAGGACCAATTTACGCGAACAATCAATCAATCACATGCGAGCATTCCTAGCACAGACGACAAGAATAGACACCAACCATTCCCTGCTATATTCTCTGTATCAAAATCCAAAAAAAAAATGGACAGAGTTTCCCCGTCCCAATAGGTCGATTCATGTTTGCTTCCATGAACCTAGACTAATTTAATGTCTCGAAGGTAAAGATTTTTCGAAAACATTTGAAATAACTCCTTTTCTTGAACAATTTCCAAACCTCCTGTTAGAGTGTGATAAAAACTGATGTCTTGAAAGAAAGCATGCTGATAGAAGCAACATTAGAGTATGTGTGGAGCAGAGCGCCGCTAGTTTCTTGTTGTCTATCATTGCAGCGGGTTCGACTTCTGTTCGCGTGCAATCTTTACTAAATAATCGTGACCTACATAATATCGAACGAGAAAGTTCCTAAAAAGACTAATTTATAGAAGAGTAAGGGCCGGCAAGTGCTTGTATATTTTTTGTCCATTTACTAAAATCCATTCATAATCTTCTTTTTTTTTACATTGTAACATTGTTAGATGATATTTTCTCATTTTTAACTTTACAAATAATATATTAGACTTATGTTATCTGTCTTTGTAGTACAGTGAATATAATTGTTGGCAAATGAAATAAACTTGTGAAGCAAAAAACAAAAATGAATCTTTTTTGACCTTTAACTTCGTTGTAATCGTTAAATGTTGTTTGCAATCAAAAAAAAAACACTACAGGCACAACATCACCACGTGTAAAAAAGTTACTTCGAGCATTATTGAATATGTTTCTGAAAAAAAATGAAGAACAGACTGAGAACTTAAAATACGTAAACCACTGAACAAACGAATTAATTCTGCCTGTAATTACAATGTTCACAGTGTTTAGTCCCACGTCACCATTTCATACAACCCTAGGGCTATATATCTTGTAGTATTTTTCTCGCCTATCAGTTCAATAATTTCCAAGTCTATAAAGATCAAACAGACAGACAGACTGAACTGTATTTTTATATGTTTAGATAAGTTATACGATAATGTCGGAGCTACAGTGTGGAGGTTTTTCAACAACTTTCTTGTAATTGGATACATTCGAATCGAATTAACTACACCAAAAAGCATTTAGAATGAAATGCAAACGCAGACAAAATTAGACTTACGACAAAAAAATAACTTCTGGAATGTCGGATTCATTGGAATGATTAATATTAAATATTTATCAAGAAGATAAAGTCTCACATAATGATTCGATTGAATAGAAGATGGCGAGAAAAAGCATGACGAATATCCTTTTGCGGTAAAAGGAATATTTCCCTCAATTAAATCATTATTCAATACTGGTTATTAGGCTTGTGCGCAACGCAAACGGCTCCGGTCTAATAGAAAATGAAGAGTTAAAAGCACGAAGAATAACGTAATAAGGTTTTACCGTAGATCAAGTGTTGCCCTCAAATAAACCATTCAATACGGTCATTGGTGCCTGCTTCCGCATCATTCGGGAAGATTGTATCGGATACACCCACAACAGATTGGCGAATTTAGGTGAAATGAGGTTGAGGTTGTTTAAGATCTCTTGTTATTTTTTCCCAGGTTTCTCTGAATTTTTCCGAGTAAAACCAAGTTGACTTTACCAGTAAACTGGAAATAATATTGAGAATAGGTTATGTTTCCATTCAATTCTACTACCATAAGTCTTTTAGCAGTAAAATTAAATGGAAACAAAACCTATTCTCCATATTTACTTCCATTCTACTAAGACGCCCAAGAACAATATTGTTTGAATTTTCAACAGCATTTCTAGACCTCTTATTTAAATTCAGAATTAAGTTTAGGATTGTAAGATGATTAGATTTGTGATAACGTGATGGGATCAAATTTGGCATGTAAATTGCGATGGGATCAAAAATCAAAAATAAAAACAACATTCAGATATTATAAAAGATTAATTTTGGATTAGCTTAGCTTAGCTTGACTAACTGCACATATCAATGGTTGCACTCCGTGATTGATCCGAATCAGTAAAATTGTACAGTGAATCAAATGAATGGGGTTGGGAGAGACCGACCGTTCTCATTGTACAAGTTTTAGTGACTCAATACTTTAAAGGATCAATAACGACGCCGGCCACGTCCTTGCAATCAGGTGGGAAGAGGTAAGGGATGTTAGTGTGACCCTTGCTATTTGGAGACCGTGTTTACCTCTGCATCTTCACAAAGGTCACAGGAAGGAGGTTTTTGTTAGTAGGGGAGGGCTCGTTGGATCAGGATTCACTTTGATAAGTGATGCGATCATACATATAACTCCTATCCGTCTCTATTTATTTTCGGTTTATTCTATAATCAGCCGGCTGACTAGAGAAACACAACTAGCTTTTTTATATATGGTACCGGTTTAGACCAAGAGACATTACCAATGCCTTTGGGGCCGCGCACAGGTGTGCATGGTTTATTTCAATGGAGCACAAAATTGACGGATTTTTACAATATAATGTTATTGGAGCCACGCATATACTACCACACGATGTGAATCTTATTTAAACCAATAAACCATAAGAAGGCCAATCCCGAGCATCAGAAACGCAGAAACGCACTTCGATAAACGCGGCTCTTTCAAAGGTATACTTTGCGTAGCCATTAGATTATACAAGATATTCATAAACCAAACGAAACTTACTCCGATTGGCGACACGTTTATATCAAAGTAATTGGTGAACAATCTCCGGCTAAACGGACAGCCCGAAAAAGAGTTTATTTCTGAATCCTTACTACTGCGGCAGAAAGAAAGGTTTGTGATATGATGTCTTCACGATATTTGACGGAATCGAACTCCGCTGCGCGCGGTGCTCGCTCATTACGAGAATATTTTTCTTGTCAAACACCGCGATCCTATGTGAATGACGCGCGCGAAAATCATAAACAACCCGAACCATCTAAGTATTTATATAAGTGACTAATAATCCTGAATAGCTTCAAGACCGCAAGCGCACTTCGGCAAAGGCGGTCCTTTATAAGATTTACATCGCGTAGTTATTAAATTAATCTCTATATTTATCGACCAGACGAAACCTATTCCGGTTTGCAACGTGATTGAATAAAACCGACGAACGGGCAGTCTCCGACTAAACGGTCAACGTGAGACATGAATAAATATCTTAAGACACATCAGGAAGTCACTACACTCTGAAAACGCTTAGATGTGCTTAACTAATCCGAGCCGAAGACGCGTTGAAACCGGAGCGTTATGCACGGCAGCACTATTTCCTTCTACCGACGCAGACGCGCAGAAAAACGGTGTTTTGCACCGGTTCTCTCTTATAAATAAACTAAGATACCTACTGAATATAAAAGCTGGCAAAATTTCATGCCTCCAAAGCCCAAAAACTAGGAAAAATGCAAATATGCATATCAAACAAAACAAAGTGCTAAGTTTATTAACAAAATGCCAAAACAATCGCAATCAAAATTTAGTTGTCGTGGATTATCAGCAGCCCGACCAAAACGGTTACAGTATAATTAAATAAAATTTGTTTATGTGTATTACAATTGTCCAAAAGCTAGGAAAGTCATAAAATAAAAGCATAGAACTAAATGAAATGTCTGTAACCGACCATGCATTTATAGCTCATTTTTCAAAAGGCAAACTAATTATAAAACGAGCCCAACAAAAGTCATCAGATTGCATTTAAGATCGTAGTGTTTTTATTGATCAATCTGCATAGCTGGCAACCCCAGGACACTGTTCAACACCAAATAAAAACAAAAAAAAAAATTTTGTTGCTACGTTTCTAGACCCCCCCCCCCCCCGGGGTACTAAGAGGAAAAATTATTCATATACTAGGTTCTCTACCGACACGAATAAACCACGTACCAGAGACATGGAAACAAGCAGTCAACGTATTGTATATGATACTAGCTGACCCGGCAAACTTCGTTCCGCCTATTTTTGTGTTTAATTTAATAATTTTCAACATTCCAAATTAATTGATTTCTTGCGATTTGTTTATATCGTTTGAAATTATTGATTTTATCGGAATGACAACATCCTCGTTTTCTGCCTTTAGTACATCACCTCTCCGGAAATACTCATATTGGGTGGTATTCAGTTATTTTCGTTGTTTTTCAAAAACTGAAAGTGGTCATCTTCGAATTCAAGATGGTATTCAGGGTCAATGCTTGGCGTCTACACATCATTTCGATTACGGAAATATCCATATGTAGTAGTATTCGGCTGTTTTCCAGAAGTTGCCATCTTACAATTCAAAATGGTGTCTGAGGTCAATTTTTAGATTTATGCATCATTCTGGTTAAAGAAACGGTCATATTGGGTGGTAATTGGTCACTTTAGGCTTTTTTTCAGAAACCAGAAGTCACCATCCTGGATTTTGAAATGGCATTTGGAGACAATGTCAGGCCCCTGAGCGTCATTCTGGTTCAAGAAACACCCATAATAGATATTATTTAGTGATATTCGGCTGTTTTCCAGAAACCGGAAGTCACCATCTTAGAATTCAAAATGGTGTCTGTGGTCGATTCTGTCGATCATTCTGGTGTCGAAGCATCTCATATTGGATGAAAACCGGCCATTTTTGGCTGTTTTTCAGAGAGCGGAAGTCGCCATCTTGGATTTCAAAATTGTATTTGGAGACAATTTCTGGTCTCTGAGCGTCATTTTGGTTAAAGAAACACTCATATTGGGTGGTAATAGGTCATTTTCGGCTATTATCCAGAAACCGTAAGTCGCCATCTTGTATTTCATTTCTCATTCAGGAAGGGTGTCGAAATATTATGAACATATTTGTTACCTCTAAAAACATTTACATGCCAAATTTGGTTCTCTTTGGTGGATTGGTTCTCGAGCTGTACGAAATTTGTGTTTCTTTTGTATGGGACCCCTCCCTTTTAAGAGGGGGAGGGGCGTCAATTTGTTATGGATATATTTGATACCCCTAAAAACATCCACCTGCCCAATTTGGTTTCATTTACTTTGTTAGTTTTCGAGATGTGCATGAATTTGTGTGTCATTTGTATGGAACCCCTCCTTTTTAGTAGAGGGAGGGGTGTCAAACTATTATGGATATATTTTTTCACACCTAACAACATCCACCTGCCAAATTTGGTTCCATTTGCTTGGCTAGTTTTCAAGAAGTGCATGAATTTGTGTTTCATTTGTATGGAACCCCTCCTTTCTAGAAGAGTGAAGGGTGTCAAACCATTATGGATAGATTTGTTGTCCCTAAAAACATCCACCTGCCAAATTTGGTTCCCTTTGCTTGGTTTGTTTTCGAGATGTGCATGAATTTGTGTTTCATTTGTATGGGATCCCTCCCTTCCAGAAGAGGGAGGGGTCTCGAATTATCTACACAGTACCAAAAAATGAAGTTTACAACTAATACAAATGAAAGCGCATAACGGTTTCTAACACATAATGTGAAAAACATATAGAATTTCACACCGTTAATAATGCACAATACAGAATCGTTTTTAACCATGTAAATTTGTACGTTAATTGATATAAACTTATAGCTTTGAATATAAATATGAATGCAAATTCACAATATATTCATTCACATTGCATGTGAATATAATGCCACACGAAATATTACATGGTTTCCAATGCTCCATTTATGTGCATTTAAAATAATGTAAATTTTTTTTACTGTGTATGTCACCTTTCTCGGCCCCTGAAACCCCTATATACAAAATTTCACGCCAATCGGTTCAGTAGTTTCCAAGCCTTTATGGAACAGACAGGCAGATAGACAGACAGACAGACAGACAGAACTGCCTTTTTATATGTATAGATATCTTATTCACCGAAAACCACTCGAACAACGCCAACATGTGTGTTGGCGTTGTCGTGCTGTCGAACAATTGAACCAAGCAATCGAACGAAGAAAAAAAACAGCATCGATAACATCAGATTTGCACACACAAGCAAACGTCCATCAAAGAAATATCGTGAAATTGCTAGGTTTAAAAATTCTATTTCATTTTTTAAGCGTCACTGATCAACACACAGTTATGGAACATTCATCCGTTCAATATTTTAACGCGTACAATCAATAGTCAAACATGCAGACAATTTCCAGTATCCGTAAATTTATATCTGTTTTATATTGAATTTGGAAAATATACAGGTCAATATTTCTTAACGAGCAGCTCTACTGCTTTGCTTTCCTATACGTATACAGATGGCGCTTCAAGCGCTCTTTGGTACTTCCAGCACTTTTAGCGCCCAATCTAAACATCAAGTGCGACAACACAACAAACCAAATACTGAAAATTGAATGATACCCATCTCAATCAGAACCATTCGCTGAATCCTCCTTTCACTATTCCAAGTAGTAGCAGAAGCCAAACGTAGAACTCTCACTAGTTACACTAATATTCTTCGCTGAAAAACAGTTTTTTTCTACCCGAACTTTACGTAGAGCCGAAACGCGTACAAATTCTAAGGGGCCCTGCTGCCAGTTCCTATAAGAGATTTATTTTGAAATAAACGAAAAATCAGTTCAGATCAGTTTCACGAATTAAAATCGACAAACTTGTGGCATAAAAATTAACTTAGACTGACTGATTTATTGATTCGATGTATGCTAAAAATTCACCGTGAAAATAGAACCCCAAGCATCCAATAGAATGAAAAATGAAAAGTACGAACCATGGAGAAGGACATTTCGCGAAAGAACAAATATTTCTCTACAATAAACCACTCTGTTTTATGCTTCTTCCACAAATTACGCGACGTGTGAACAGATAAGAAAGAGTTGAATCTGAACCGCACCTCTCATTTGAAAGCTTCGATGAAAATAATATTCTCATGACTCTCATCCACAAACGCAGTATTCAGTTTTCAATATATATGTCAGGAGAAAACTGGCATATAATTGAAAGTGTACAACTAAGTTCCTCGCTATTTGTCAATCGATGGCGCCAAAATTAAGTGCTGATCGTTTTTGACATATCTAGGAGGTGATGAACCAAGCTGAGACATAAAGCTTAGCTTATCTTAGCTTAACTGATTACATATCAATGGTTGCTGCTCATTCTCATTGTACAAGTTTTAGTGACTCAATTTTTTAAGAATCAATAACGGGGCCGGCCACGTCCTTGTAGTCAGGTAGGAATAGGAAAGCAATGTGAGTGTGACCTTTACCTGTTTGGAGACCGGGCTAACTTCTGCATTTCTACAAATGTCACAGAAAGGATACTTATGTTAGTAGGGGAGAGATTCTCTTGTATAAGCGATGCGATCATACATATAACGCCTACCCGTCTGTGTTTAGGGGCCATTCCACATTCCACGTGGACAACTTAGAGGGGGGTAGGGGGTACGCAAATGTCCACGGCAGGGGGAGAAGGTAACGCCAGTGTCCACGTGGACACGATAATTTCTCAACAAAACGAAAATCTGCCAAAAAATATATTGGCCTGCAATAAAAATTCTACAGCTGTTCTAAATTCGGAGTCGTCGTCAGCTGTATTTGTAACAAATTCAGCTTCCTTTTTAATTTTTCTCTAGACATGTCAAGTGATTTTCGGGAGAAATAATTTTTTTTGCGTTTTCTTTCATTAGCAGATGTACTTTCAAAATTTTACAACAGTTGATTTTAAATCATTTTTCGTAAACTTTATTTAAAATCTTTGAGGCATTCAGAATCACTTCTGTCTCTAAATCCAGTTTTAGCTAAATTCAGAATCAATTACTGCTGCGTCCTTTTCTTTCATTTATAAGCGTTCTTGAACCGTTTGGCAAAATTTAACTTTTTTGATTTCAGTGAGTGTTTTTAAGCCTTAGAGTTAGCTATTAAGAATATCTAGTTGGCTTTATTCCTTTTTTGAATGAAGAATTTTTCAGCATTTTTCACCACTTTCTGGTTAATATATTTTATTTTAATCTCTTCTGGTTAATTGGAGCATTTTAAACCATCATTTCCATTGTTGACTTTTTCTAGCCTTCTGAAGACGTTTTTCAACCATTTTGAACTGAATTTAGAATTCATCTTTTTTATTTGAATAAAGTGTTTCCAGATGTTTCAAGCTACATTTACAGCAGTTTTCATGTATTTCGAATTAAACTTTGCTCTACCCTTTTTCGTTTTTGTTGCCTCTTTAACTGAATTTTGATGGGATTAATTTCATTTAGGGCTACATTATAATTACTCAATAAACCACAAAAATAAACATTTTTCAACTATCCTTTGTAAGAAAAATGTCCACATGGACAAAGAGAGAAGAAGGGGCTTTGGTCAATGTCCACGGTTGTCCACGAGGGGGGCGATTTTTGTGTCCACGTGGAATGTGGACAGCCCATTAGCTATTTTCGGTTTACTCTATGTTCAACCGGCTCACTAGAGAAGCACAATTTATTTGGTACCGGCTTAGACCAAGAGACAGTAAGAATGCTGTTAGGGCCGCGCACAGATGAGCGAAGTTTATTTCAATAAAGCACGAAGTTATTCAAATATCCTCATTTAAGACCGATTTAGACCAACAGGCAATATAATGCTATTGAGGTTACGCAATCAGTGGAGTGTGAAATATTATACTGAGGAAGGCTTTTGGGGCCACGCACAAATGTGTGTGGTTTGCATGAAGGAATTACAAAAGTTATTATTCTCATTATCTAGAACCGGACTAATTCAAAATGATGTGTGGTTTGTCTAGTAAATATCAAAATGCAACAGTGAAGATTCTGTAACAAACAGGCACACGTGTGAAGTTCTATAAATATTTGCATGTTCGAGGTCTACTTCAACCGCCGTCGAGACCCCGTTCCCGCATTACTTAAACATACTGTCGTATGCAGAATACCTTGCAGCAACTGTGACAAAAGTTATATTGGCAAGGCTATTATTCTGCTTAAGAGCAGACTTTCTAACCACCAGAGCAACATAAACAAACTCGATTAGCTGTTGAACTCAGGATTTCCACACACCGATCCTGCAATACGTACCCTCAGAGAGAAAACAGCACTCAACTCCCACTGTATCGGCGAGTGTCATCGGTTCAACCTTACCGAAACCAAAATATTGAACTTCGCACATAGAGAATCATCTTTGAACCTTTTTTTCCTGTATGAACTTCCTCACTGCGACCAGAATCGTTGATCTATTGTGAGATACGCCCGGGTGTCTGCTGTATCCCGCACTTCTGTTTTTAGCAATACCGCTATTGAGAAGTGGCATGCTTATTATTATTTTTGATCAGTGCTTGTGTGTAATGTACTTCCCCTCGTTTTACACACTGTTCTTTTATACCGAGCCTCCTTCCTCCTGCCAAATATCGCCAATTATAATTCCCTGGAGAAGTTTCGTCGTGCGTCCTTCTGGCCAGTTTTATTGATAAAAGGTACTTATTTTTTGTAAAGAGGAAGTCACGCAAAGGTATTATAGAATTCAGCGTAAAGGAAGGGTAAGTGGTGGGGAGCCTGAGAATAAACTCATACTTAAAGTCCTTTTTGACATCGAATGGCCTGATTCTATTAAGATTCGAACCCACGACCATCCGCTTGACAAAGCGGACTCTGTAACCTTGCGGCTACGCAGCTCCCTCAAACAGTCTTAAAAGAACATATACCAATCGGAATGATTTTAAGTGTCAGAAATAGACCATAATTTACACCAACAGGCAATATAATGCTATTGAGGTTACGCAATCAGTAGAGGGTTAAATACTGAGGGAGGCTTTTGGGGCCACGCACAAATGTGTGTGGTTTGCTTGAAGGAATTACAGAAGTTATTGTTCTCATTATCTATAACCGGACTAAATCAAAATGATGTGTGGTTTGTTTGTTAAATATCAAAATGCAACCTTGAAGATTCTGTAGAGAACAGGCACACGTGTGAAGTTCCATAAATATTTGCATATTCGAGGTCTATTTCGACCGCCGTCGCATTACTTATACATACTGTCGTATACAGAATACCTTGCAGCAACTGTGACAAAAGTTATACTGGCAAGGCTATCAATCTGATTAAGATCTCCCACTGTAACGGCGAGTGTCATCGGTTCAACCTAACCGAAACCAAAATATTGGAGTTCACACATAGAAAATCATCTCTGAGCTTGCTCGAGATGATATGGATTTACAACGACACATCCACAGTCAACAAACGTACCGACGTAGACGGACTTAATCCTACACTCACTGTGTGAAAATGTTTGATTTTGTGCCAAACAATCGTCATTTACAGAAAGTGTTACTATTCTCATTCCAGATAAAAGTTTACGGAAATACTGCACTAAGTAAAACAATGTGCCGTAATTGGTTCCATCGCTTGAAAGACGGTAATCTCCATATTGACGACTGTCCGCGCGAAGGAATTGGAATGAGGATTCATGCAAAACGCAGGAACAGCTTGCTTTGGCACAAGTAGCTACCCGCTAAACCATTACCAAGTGATTATGTTCTTTGAGAGACGTTGAGCGTCGTTTTTCGCGAACAACTGTTCCAGCGGCATAAAGGGAAGGGTTCAAAAATTGATGCATTGCAGCAACCCAAAGAACAGAAAGTCATGGGGAATGCCTGGAATGGGTTTAACGTCGTTTGCTCGGCCTAATATACACGCTGCGTAGGTTATGTTATATATTTGGTGGGACAAGGTTGGTGTTATTTATTAAGAGCTATTGGAACCGAACTAAGTCATATATGGGAAACGGTATTGACTTTAATTGATGCGAATAAGACAAGCACTGCGCAAAAAATGGTCACAATACGTGTAGAGGTACGAAAAAGTGATTCCATTACATGACAACGCTCGGCCTCATACTACCAAAGTCATTAAAACTTTCACGAGAACGCTCGAATAGGAAATCCTACCTCACCCTCCAGAATCCCGAAATATTACGCCGTTCAATTATTACTTTTTTTGTTAGATGGCACATGGTCTGGCTGATCAGCGATTCTAGTCATATAAAGATATCGAAAATAGGCATTCGTGGATAACCTAAAAAACGAACCCTTCTATCGTAATGATATTTGAGCTCTGCTCGAAAGATGGAGCAAAGTTTTAGCTAGCGATGAGCTATAATTTGAATGATTTATGGATAACTATTTCAACAAAACAATGTTGCATTTTTAATGGAAAAAAATGATAACTTAGTTGCGCACCTAATAATCCATAAAGGATTTTGAAGAAAATAACTCAAAAAAAAATTTACACTTACTTAGTAGGATTAGCCCTGAAAAGCAGTTTTACCAAAAAGGCGGAGGCGATCGTGTCAATAAAGACGTTTTTGGAAAGGGATGTCACATAGAACATTACTACATATCGCAAAGAAGAAGATGGTTGGACAGGCGAATCGAAAAAGGTTAGGTACTACCGAGAGGGATGACCATTCGTAAATTGAAAATGGGACGTGCAGCTCAATTTTTTTTTAAATTATAGTTCACGGCAGGTTTGTAGAAACATATAGTATGAAACGTTTTTACAAACTCTAATTTCAGATATTAGATCTTTTAGTTTTAAGAATTTCGATTACAGACTTCAGATTCCGATATAAGTGTTCAGTATTCTTGTTTATTCTTCAATTTATACATGTAGAGTAAGGGTTAACCCTTTTAAATTTCTACAAGCGCAATTTTGCTGTTCACACCACATTCTACTCAATATACTTTTAATTAAACTTTATTACTTGAACAAAAAAATATCACTATACATGTTACCCTGTCCATCATTCAACAATCCAACAACTCATGCTAATGCCTTTCATTTAGGCAGCTTTCACATACAAAACGGAATCTTTTCGTTGTTCCAATTGTTTTAATTTCATTCGGAAGTAGAGTCCAGAGGGTAATATATATATTAGGTTCAGTTTTTAATTTTCAGTTTTCTGGTTGCAGATTTCCGATTCCAGATTTTCATATTTACATTCGCGTTGGCAATTGTCTTCATATTTCAGTAGCATCTAATGTAATCCTATAATTTGGGGTGAAAACGCCTCCTTAGATAATCCCGGTTGAAAAAAACTTCAAAAATATTATGAAACAATAGAATTTTTTTTTATTAAATATGGGTCATTCCATACGAAGTGACCATGGAAAAGAATAAACTTGGACACGACCATCACGGATTTGGCACGGAGCTGGGGGAATTATTCATCTAGGTTCACTATGAAAAAATCCCTATTTTGGTGTCGATTGAAATACCCCCCGCTCTGTGGGACCCCCATCTTTGTGACAAAGTCAGGCAATTTTTGTTCAAAATTCCGTTTTTCATTTTCTTACAATTCATAGATGTAGGACGTCCGCAAAATACTGATAGATGATTTTTAAAGAAAATAAACCAAGGAATCCAAACAAAATATATTTTTTGACTGGAAGTGTTGCCAGATAGATTATTTTTGTATTTGAAAACTAAATCTACATTTTTCGGCAAATGCAGCCATTTTTATTTTAAATTTGATAATTTTATCGTGTGCCTTAGAAAATTTCACATAAGAAACAACTATCATCCCGAGGTAATATGAGCCACTCTCGAGATATAACATTTTTACGAAAATAGTTGTAATTTTCGTAATTAATTTATTCTATAGTTTATAGCCGTAAGTCACCCGAAAAATAGTGATGAGTGAATTTTGAAGAAAATAAACCAAGGAATCCAGAAAAAATATTATTTTTGACCGGAAGTGTTGCCAGATAGATTATTTTTCTATTTTAAAATTTAATTTGCATTTCTCGGCAAATGTAGCTGAGTTTATTTTAAATTTGAAGGTTTCATCGTGTTTCTCGGAAAATTTTACATAAGAAACACTTATCATCTCGTGGTAATATGAGCCAATCTAGAGATATAGAATTTTTACACAAATGGTTTTAAATTTCGTAATAAGTTTTTCGTAAAAATGCTATATCTCGAGATTGGCTCATATTACCACATTTGCCGAGAAATGCAAATTTAGTTTTAAAATAGAAAAATAATCTATCTGGCAACACTTCCAGTCAAAAATCATATTTTTTTTGGATTCCTTGGTTTATTTTCTTTAAAAATCATCTATCAGTATTTTGCGAACGTCCTACATCTATGAATTGTAAGAAAAAGAAAAACGGAGTTTTGAACAAAAATTGCCTGACTTAGTCACAAAGATGGGGGTCCCACAGAGCGGGGGGTATTCCAATCGACTCCAAAATTGGGATTTTTTCATAGTGTACCTAGATGAATAATTCCCCCAGCTTTGAGCCAAATCCGTGATGGTCGTGTCCAAGTTTATTCTTTTCCATGGTCACTTCGTATGGAATGACCCATATGAATAGGCATGAAAGGAGAAATCAATGAGGCCGTCACTAAAAAAGAATAACCTGAAAAAATGGAGAAATTTACGTTTGTAAATCACGTATTGCATTAACAGGTCATCAGCAAACCGATGCAAGCCGTCTCTTGCGGATGACTTACTCTCTTTGAAAGGGGGGAGATGTAGCGACTCCAAATGTCCATTAGCATTCTCGTCTTAGCCAAAATAATGTTCACACGATTCTCATATGCCGTAGACAGGATTTCTATACCGTTTCTTCCTCTTGCAATCAGCCGCTGTTTTCATGAAAATAAAAACAGTCGGTGCTTAAGTAGCAGAAAAACATTGTGAAAAAAAGAGAAATTGATTGCAGCTTATGAAAATAACAAGGAATTTTTTTTGTGTAGTTACACCTGCAATCCTTTTAAGAAATAACATCACCAAATGGATTCGATCTCATTTAGATTCCAGGAAAGTCATCCCTATTCTGTTTTTCTGATCTGATTTTGAAGATTAATTCTGAATCTGAAGATAAATTAAAGTAAAACGTTAAGATTGTTTATGAGAGTTCGACTGTTGGGAATTTTACGATGGTTGGTTGTAATTTCGGCTGAGTATTCTTGAATAAGTTGAAAGATCTGGTTTTTTACTGTCCGAGGTTTCGTTACTGATCAGTGACATCTTCAAGGGAAACTGTGGGTATTCATGAGCGATTAGTGGCTGTTTTGATTCTTAAACTTATTAACAATTGGTAAGAGTCTAGTTAGTTGTCTGTGGTTGATGTGTCTGTGACTTACATGATTCTTGTTCGTTCTTTGTTTGGATGCTTTTTAGAGCTTATCGTCAACATTAATAGGGGCGACTCGGGGCACATTCTTCAATATTAGTGTTTATGAAAGTTTGTGGTACAATTGACAACATTGTTTTGAATATGAAACCGAATTTAATAAAAACCCTATTGTTGTCAAAGTGAAACCTCACATAAGCCAGCGAATGATAAATAAAATATAACACTCAGCTCATGACGATGGCAACACCTACATTTTTCACAAATGCAGTTCATCTACTTCCCTAAACCCTAACACACGACAAGCTTGCTGTTCTGTTCCCGCCACCACTAATTTTAACTGCTAGCAACGAGTCTGAACCGGTAAGGGAACAAATCGTTCCCGGTACCATCCGGAAAATGCTCCCAAAGGATGGGAAAACAAAGCCAATTCATTCGCCGTAATTGAACAACTTCAGCAAAAGCAGCAAACCGTCGGTCCTAGTTTACCCTCACCCTCACGAAGTGAGGAAAAATGCAAACTGTACAGAAAAAAAAAACGGCAAGGAAAAAGTTCATCAAATTGTTCACTTCCCCGGGATGCCGGTCGACAGAACTCACCGGCTTCCGACAACAACCTCAATTGACGATCATTAATCATGCATTCAGAGCAGTTTTCTATTTATCAACTCCGATATAAAAATCCTCCTTCCGATGTCGCTTAGCTTGGGTCTGCAGTTGCCTAGCCCGACTGTGCTGTGTTGTGTTCGACTTTCGCAAAGCTCGAGAGCCATTGCCGATCATCAGCTGTGTGCAGGTCGAGCCAGGAACCTTTTGGTCCGAAAACACTTTGTTCCGCTTGCTGAAATCAAGTGGCGAAATTTTGTAGTCTTTAGGAAGGCGTTCACACTGTGGATAAAAGTGAGGGAAAATCCGGTCAAACCCGGCTAAATGAAACGGGTTTATTGGATGATTTTGCATTTTTTTCTATCAAACGTCTGTCATTGTGGGCTCAGAAGTAAACAGAAATCAATTCACCTGCTCAGAACTGCAGAAGTCACTTTGCCAGCAGAGTTCGTTTCATTGATCGGTGAAGCATCATGGTGATGGAAAAGTGCACCATAAACTAGCGTGTTTTGTTTTCTGTGTTTTTTTTAAGATGCGGAAGTGAATCGAAAATGTATGACTAACAGTCACTCACTGGCTTCATTTTGCACGCCAACACGCAAGCTGGATGGATGAGAAACACGTGACTGGTTCTCTAGAACAAGTTTTCTAGCCGCTGCTGGTGAAGATGCTGATCGTCTCAAGGAGATAGATTGACCTCAAAATAGGTAATTTGTAACTTATGATTGATGGAGAAAATTCGAGTTTTTGAAGGTTGTTCACGGTGCATTTTTTCGGACGCTCTAAGCTCAATGTTTCAGATTTTTGATTCCTGATTCCGATTTTAGCTTCCAGATTTCTGATTGTCATCATTTTTCGCTGGCATCTCATGTATTTCTCCGATTTGGGGTGAAAACAAATCCTCCGTTTGTGAGCTTTCGTCACGAACATGGCGGAGTAAATCGACTCGTGTGCCCGTTTTACGTCCTACAGCTTGTCGCGATTCGGATTTGGAAGAAAAATGAGGTGCACAAAGCAACGATAAAATGTGACTTGCTTTCCGAAATGGGCACTTCAGCTTAAATTGCCTCACGCTACAGTAAATAAAAAGGGGTCCCGACCGGGCGTGGCATCAGTGGCCCCAATCAAATGCGCTCCGAAACTTGACAATCCTTGAACGACGAAACGCTGGGCCGTGGGAAGAGTAAGGGGTAGGTTTAGCAGACGAGTAAGACGAATGGTGCTTCACTACAAAATGGATGGCGTGTAGATATCCAGCAAAATGTATATATCTTCGTTTGGCAAAGCCAATTCTGGGGGTGGAAAAACGAATTGAAATCTTCGTTCGACGGACGGCTAATAAATTATCGATAAACATTCGAGCAAAATGTAAACTAAAAGCAGCGATTGCTCCTGTTCACCCGGTCACTTTCGGCAAGAATAGTTTGCAGCACCGGTGAACCAGAACGAGGACGGCAACTCACAGTAAAACGAATATTACATCGAGACGTAAAGAAATTACTCTCGGAGTCATTGGTATTCATCGAGATTATTTTCCTTCCAGTTTCTACAACGTATACATATTTTATTTGATTCGCCCCCGGTGTTGAAAGCAGATGAAACCCTTCCCTTCGAGTAGATTGAGTACACTGTAGATGAATAACTCTTCTTTGATTTTGTCGGGGTTAAAAAACATTTTATCGATTTGTTAGTCGCTGATGTGAAAAATGTTATTTTATCGCAGAATATCGTCCAATCGATAGGGATTAAAATTTTCATCTTGAAAATGGACAAAAGATAAATCGAACGAATTATGTACAGCTGAGAGCAGTTGCTTTAAGCTTTGATTTAAATAAAGCAGCTTATTCTAAAGCTAAGCAGTGTCCAAAATAAATACCGAATATTTAACATTTTTCCCCCCGGAGGGAAGCTCGGTGCGAACGTGAAATACTACGGAAGATTAATGTGGGTGATTTCGGTGTAGGCAGCCGGTTTCAAATAAGGGCAAAAGTTTTTTCCGCTCAGGGTCAGCACGAAATGAAATAAATTGCAGCCATCTTTAGTGACGCAGGGAGCGAGCGAACCGCACAAAAAAAAATTTAACTGAGTTTCGATGGAAATCCGCAGGACATTCCACGTAACAAGTTTAATCTGAGTTCTCATCAGAGCACTAATTCGATTTGGCTCACATGCTATTTGTAGTCGGACGTCACTAGCAACAATGCAGCAACTCTGGGATTCGGGCATCATTCTTCCCGTTGCTGTCCCCTTCCATCACCACCACGAGAATCACTAGCTGCAGTGGTTAACACAGAGCATCAACCGGACACGCACGCAAAAATAGCTTGTCCCATTCACACTTGGCCGGCAAGCTTCCCCGAAGGCTCCGAGCACAGAACAACACACGATGGACTCCGGGTTTGTGTTCAACATCTGAAAAATTGACATTCCAACCGTGTCAGACCAGTGCTAAAAGCAGTGGACACACACGGGGGTGTAGCGAAATTGTATCGTTTCTGCCAGGATGAAAGGTCACAGAGTTGAAGAGAATTAAATCAGTATATTAGTTTAAATTTTGACAAAATTTTGTCATGCTTTTGCTTAATTCACTATGGAAAAATAAAATTTAATAAAAAAAAGAGAATTTTGTAGTTTCAAGCAGAATTCAAACAAACTATAAGAAAATTGAAGCGAAATTCAATTCTTGATTAAAACTCAAATTAAACTGAGACTGGGTCAATTTAAAATCTCTCATAGCCGGCCTTAGGAGTTCTACTCTTCACGATCTACGTCTATTGTAATTATTGTCTTTATTCCGTATTTATATTATTAGCAATCCGTGCTTGCTTTAATCTTACTTTGACGCTTACTCTGCCAAGTATTATACCAATTATAAATCCCTAAAGCAGTTTTAACGGGGCAATTTTATTATAAGAGAGTAAATCTGTCAAGAGGATTGTTGTAAAGTTCAGCGTGAAAGAAAAGGTAAAAGAGAACCTGAAAATGAACCCATGGTAAAGTGCTTCAACATCGAATGACCGGATTCCACTAAAAGTCGAATTCACGATCAGTCGATAGTCAAAGCGGACTATGCTCCCCGCGGTCTCTTTAAAACTAGATCAAATTCGTTTTTGTTTTGGAAAATTAAGAAAAAACTAAGCGTGTGCTTTTATATTATGCAATTTATAAGGTTATCCTTTCCATAAAATGCAAGCACAAACAGAACGCTCTTAGAAATATAGTAAAAAAAATTGCAGATATTGTTTATGTTAGCAAAACGAAAAAAACTGAACCTGACAGGGCGAAAACTGAATAAATAGAACATTAATCTTCTTCTTCTTACATATAAATCCGAAATTCTGCAAATGCTCCTAATGTTTTACGTTACGAATTACGTTGTACAGTGGTGTGAAATTTTGTCATATTGCTCTTAACGATATTACTTCTTCGTTTCTGAGGTAACCATTCTTGTGAATTTTGGGTGCCCCTAGCCACAAACATTTTTTCAGAGACTTAAATGAGTGTTCTCTTAAAAATAACGTTGAAGCGACAAACCCGGTGAGCAATTACTATCCGACACTTTGACGTAAGTTGACGCATTTTTACAATTGACTAGAGGCGCCAAACTACTCAGTATTGGATAAAAAGCTACAGCCTTTCCAGGGCAACTATTTTGAGCTTTAGAGCAGCATTTTCTCACTTCTGTCGACCAGTGTTATCATCATGTTGAATGTCAGAAATTTGGAAATCTTCCAAAAAATTAAGCAGTTCTTGCTGTTTGTTCTAATAAAAATGCAAGTTCATTTAAAAAAAGTTACTGGTCAAAAGTGCCATCAAATGACACAAGTAATGATCGTACGGTGCAATACCTAAGTAAAACGGCGGGTGAGGTAGAACTTTGCTTTTAAAACATTTCTATGTAAGTTTTTTTCCGACTTTGGCAGTGTGAGACCGAGCGTTGTCATGCATTAGAATCACTTTCTTGTGCCTCTGCTCGTATTGTGGCAGTGCTTGGCTTAGTCGCATTAATTGGAATCGGAACCGTTCACACAGTGATTTTTTCAACAGCTCATAGAAACATTTTGTCGCTAGTTACTGTATTGAATACATTCCTCATCACTCGCCACGATGCAATAAAGAAATCCCCTTCCTTTCTGTCCGTTGGAGCAGTTGTTTACAGAACAAACAAAATAAACAGGAAATAAATTGGATCCAAAAACAGTTTGAAAATAATAGAAAATGTTTAATAATATTAAATTAACTAACGTTGATATTCCACTATTCGCGCGCTTAATAATGCTCGTAGAATATTGATAAATGGTACAAAAATAATGACATCTACTAACTACAAGAATATTTCGATTATTTTTTTCAGATTTATAAACACGGGTGAAAAGTTTTGTTTATGAACACATTTGCGTGAGATTCTCTCGTCTCTACGGAATAGTTAGGGCGGGGTATTTAGAATATTTTTTTTATGTACCCAAAATTCTCTGCACTACTAAACGAAATATTTTTATTTCATTAAAAAAAACGCTGTTGGATATGTCGAAAACCTGGTCCATAATGGATTAATAATGGCTGGAGGCAACAAAGCTTGGAGTAGTAAACGTAACAAAGGAACGGTAATTATACCCACAATCACAAATTAGAATAGTCAAGCAACGAATTCTCGACAGTGATATTGCAAATAATTGAAGTGCGGAATACAGCAAAAAACCCGGGCGATATTGCAAATGACCAGTATTTCTGATCGCAATGATGAGTCTATACAGGAATGATACAGAATGATTGGTTCCTTATTGGGAATATTTTTAGGGGGCTACACTTGATAAAAAAACTTCTATACGCATATATCCTAAAGTTGATCTACTCAGAGTTATTCAACTTTAAAGATTCTTGGATATTCTTCCATAAATTGGTTGTTTAAGTGGACTTTACCATTTGGAGCAATTTGATTAGTTTTATTTGAAGGTTAAGAAAATTTTCTACACGCAAAAGTTGAGGTCTTGTACAATCATTGTATCTTCCCGATTCGCACAAATGTTGCACAGAAATCGCACAATAAATGTGTGAAATCCATAACGCAACGTCGAGTGTATTAGTGACTGCTACTCATGGAGCAGTGCAAGCAGTGAACAACAACTTGTGAACTCACTAGATTTATAATACTCGATCGATTTATCTCGATGGATTTGGTCATTAAAAATAACCATTGCATGATTTGCAGAAAAAACGAAACAAAATTCTGTTCACAACATTTTGTAATCAACGCTAGCTTCACCGCAAAACTAGCAAAACCCTCCATTCCTCAAAGCCACAAAAGCGTTGCCGATTTTTTATGGCAACACTTGTAAATTACGAATAATTATTATTTGTCATCCTATGCACGCGCTTTTTTTACAGGCGATGGAGAAATTTCTCTCTCGCTCGTATGATTTCCATGTACGTGCAACGAGACTAGACACATCACATACAATTTGCAGGTTGCTTTTTCGCTTCTCTTTCGGTTCGGATGGCGACGCGCAAGGCGATGTCACGTCGCTTTACGAAATGAGCGAGACACCAGTGCAGTACATACTTGATACCAGTGTTGTTAGTCTCACTCATGCTGTCGGTGCGTGCTTGCTGCTACTCAGGGTAATGCATGAAGAAGAAAGAGTATCTTGAAAGCGTGTGTGCAGAAGAGAGAAATGTAGCATATGTCTCGTTCTCAAGCAGAAAGAAGGAGAACGGTTTTGCTTTTCGCTCGCTTTGCAATGCTGCTTGATACCAGTTGAAATTGTTTTAGTGTAGTAGTTTGGGGCTGCCAAATACATTGAAAAAACGATAGAGCATTAATTGCGTTATGCCCAACACACAATCATTGTACTGGTTTCAAATCACATCAACAATTGCGCTAAAAACGAACAATTTTGTACTGGTTTTACACCATCCAACTTTTGCGTGTACGAGTGGTAGATATACATATCCAATATATAAAATAATATAAAATAAGATATATAAAATAAGACGTTCTAAAAATTTTTTGTGACTGCTCAGCCGAAAGTATAACATAAGTACACATCAAAATACGTTTAAAACAAAACAATATCTGTTTGCTATCGCAACCGCTGTGAAAATTTAGCTGCTATGAGCTATTAAGAAAATAATACGGATAAAATTTTTTGAATTTTTGGATTGCGAACTCGGTACTTGGCACTGTAGATTGCTGAAAATCCTAGGTAGTGACAGAATCGTATTGGACCAGCTCGAGCCGTCACTTTGGTATCGTAGCGCTACAGGAACTTTGTCGAAAAGGATGGAACATACGGAAAATAAGTGGCCGTAGGGCCAAGTACCATCAGAGCGACGCCACAGCAAACGACCTTGGTACCGGCTCTATCGTGCTGGGTAAAATGGAAAGTCGTGTGATCGAACCGCTGGCGATCACAGTAGTTTTGTTCTGTTAATACATGTTCTGTGCAAATTGGCGTATTGTGCAAGCGCACTGCTAAAATCTCGGCAAAAAGTCCACGATAAATTGTTTTTAAACGTGAAATCTTCCAGTTTTGACTGTGGATAATGTCCAGCAAACCTCAACTATAATTCGCGGGGAAGATAGTGGAAGACCAGTCAGAGTAATGGACAAGAAAGGGCTTCGATCTTCATGTCTAAATCATGGTTCAAGTCCAATTAGTTCACTAGACACTAGAAGCAACCCAACGAATTTGCTTTAGTGTCGCCCAGTCGGAGAATTCTTCTGGATTTTGAGTTTCATGGCACACAAAAATAACTGGAGATCGAAGAACTGAAAACAATCGATTATTAGTAGAATCAAGAGGTTCATTCGAAAAGTCGACGTGAAGGCCGTACACCGCTCTTGTTCCGAAATCATTATGAAGCGTCATGATAAAGCCGATTATAAAGCTATCTCAAATACTTATAAATGTTGCAGCATTGGATTTAAGTTATTTTATACCAAAATCTTACAATCAAAAACGATAACTCCAAGCTAGGCTAAATTAGAAACATTGCCTGTTATCAATCTCTCCAACAAGATCAGTTGATCTCTTTTACGCAATAATCAGAAGCTAGGGAGTAAAAAAAAGTTTGGGATTAAGGTGTAGAATCAATCATAATCGAATCGCTATCGGATAGAATACATGCTTTTCAATCATCAATTTTCGCTGTTATATATCGTGGTCATACTGAACAATAAATTTAGTTTCGTGAAGGCCAACTCGTGAGCCATTAAAAATTACGGAACAATTAATTTCTTGCGAAATTTTGAAGCAGCAAGAAAAATCGTTTGTGTACGGGTGAAAGAGAACTTGGTCAAGTTTAACCGGACACAAAACATGGTGACTATGATTTGGAGACGTGTGAAGCGCCAATTACGAAGAGCTGTTTAGTGCCCATGATCCGATGAAGTTTTACCAGAAGCTTAACCCATCCTGCAGAGGTTATGTGTCGCCGGAAGCAATACTTTAATTAACATTTGAATGGCGACACAGGTAATCTGAATTGAAGTGGACGACCGGACACCGGTTTCCGACCTCCAGCGAATCCAGCAGGAGATTCGGAGGCTGAAAAACAACAAAATCACTGGTAAAGACAGCTTGCTGGGTGAGCTTTACAAACATGGTAGTGAAGCACTTGCCAGAACACTCTGTACTAGGTCATCTACAAGATTCGGGAAGAGGAAAAACTACCCGAAGAGTGGATGGAGAGAGTCGTCTACAAGAAGGACGACAAGATGAAATACAGCAACGCGGCCTAGTCTTAAATACTCTCCCAAATTCTATTCAACGTCTATCAACGTCAACCAGAAGGTACGTAGCACAGTGTAATACGTGCTACCTGAATAAATTTTTCTTACTCCGACAGATCCTACAATAATAAGTATAATGAACTCGCACATCATATCTTAATCGATTTTCAGACAGCGTACGATACAGTGAATCGAAACAATCCAGAGCAGATCATGCACAAAAACTTGGAAATCTACCCGGATGAGCGAGAATGGGAATCGAGTGACATGTTATGTGCGTGTCTCAAAGACACTTTCGAGTTCTTTGAGTTAAGCAGAAGATTGAGATAAGATGATGCGGATACAGAAATTGATATCCCGATTTGGACAAAATGCAATTAAAATGAACGCAATGCGGATATTTAAATTTGCGTGAAAGACTTTGAGAGTGATTTTCTGAATTTTAATTCTATTACAAAATTTCCGAAGCTTTGGTTTTACAATATCCGCATGATATTTCCTTATATATGATACAGATGCGGATGCGGATGCAGATGTCAATTTACATGTGGATGTCCCGCATTAACGGATGCAGATGCGGATATCCGTAAACAGTAGCGTAGCGTGACTGGGTGACACCCGGGGCAGAAAATTTGGGTGTTACCCCTCGGTTAGAGAAGGTTTTTCTCGTAACCAATAATTGCAATTTATTAAAAAACTCATCTGCTGACCACATCCACTATAGGTGGATTCCTAGACTAGAAAAGTCTGGTAAAATGTGACTGCTCCTCAATGCGTCGAAAACAAAGTAATCAAACGAGCTTGAGGTGGTTGACAAGTTCGTATATTTGGAGTTGCTGGTTATCCCCGACAGGAACACCAGCGAAGGGATCGAGAAACGCATCCAATGTGGGAATCGTGCCTACTTCGCACTTTGTGAGACTCAGAGACCGAATAGAGTGCGCAGCTAAACGAAATTGAAATCATACAAAACCCTAATTAGACCCCTATACTAACTTAATTAGTGGTCCTCTACGGGACTGAGACGACTACTCTGCTGTCAGATAACTTGAACGCTCTTGGAGTTTTCGAAAGGAAGGTGCTATGGACTATTTACAGTAGAATACAAGAGGAAAGTGGAGAATGATATTGATGCTTGAACCACAAGTTACACGCGCTGTTTGGAGAAAACTCCATCGCACATCTGGTCAAAATCAAAAGATTGCAGTCGACAATCCCAAACAATAGAGACCAAATTCCAGCAAAAATGAGACCAAAAAGGAACCAAAAAGACACAATAAACAAAATTTATGAAGAAGAAATGCAGACTAATATTTAAAAAAAAATTGGTTCGTGATAAAGGATTGTAAATTTCAGGATTGTGTTGTACGGAAAAAGACAATAAAAAAGCTGGAAACAACAATGTTGAACTGTCCCTTCATACAGGGATACTAGTTTTCTACTAAACTCCACAAGAAATGGAAAAAAAATCATTTAGGTGAAGACGAGACCATTTTAAAATAGAGACAACGTTTCTGAAAAAAATACCTTCTAGCATTCCTGGAATAGGTAGACAAATGGAGCAAATTTTATATCTAGAAATGAGCCTGGTTTAGACAGAACAATATGCGAGCCGATGATCCGTGCCTCTTCAGATTGTCTACTTTCAGGGTGAGTGTTTTTAAAGATTGTATATGTTGAACTCGTTTCTGTGTATCAAAATTGGCTTAAATGATAATTCGAAAAAAAAAATTCGATTTCCATTTTCTAAAACAGCTATTTTCCATCCTGAGTCTCAAGTTAACTTCAAGTAACTGCGTACTTTAATTTGCCAAAATAATATCACATCGTTTCGATAGAAGCCAGCCTTCCGAAAGGTTTATGACTTCTCTCAGTGGTACGCTAAAAAACAGCGCTGTAACATCAAAAGAATCAATAATCTCGTTTTCTCTTCGAGGTTTTTAAACTTTCAACAAGGTCTCCTGTGCTTTCAACAGTTTAACTTAGGAGTTTGTTAGCAATTGATTTGGATACCATGACCAACCCTACTTTCAATCTTTCCGTTGTATAAATAATTATTCTCATTTAATCACCAGATTTATGAACTTTTGAAAGAACCTTAATACCTTAATAGAGAAGGGTTTGAAATTTTTTATCACGTTATTTTGCATAATACACTTTAGTTAAGAGTCCTGAACATTGTTAAGAAAGAACTTCGGCTAATTTTAGTAAAAGGTATCAGCATTGAATTTCACCATAAAAAAGTTTTATAATACGTTTCGTCCATTTCAATTTCCTCTTCTTAATGAAAATAGGAGACATCGAGTTTCTAATTCTCATCTCATGACTCACACAACTTTTAATTCACGCGGCAATCAATCGGTGTTCGACGCATTGTTTTCAATGGTGTCTATTCTTCTCAAAATTGGAGTGTTTTGATAAAATAATACCACAACCCATGAGATTTAGTGTTACGTTCAGCGTAATGCAAGTACCGTAAACTTGGGGGGACTTTGATCACCGGGGTGACTTTGATCACTGTACCTCTTTTTTGAAAATGTGGTAAAAAAGCGCTCGTAGTGCTTGGGACTTGTCGTAATCTTCACTGAATGCGTGGATATATGTTCGCATTGCTACTACTCATGCATTTCCTGCTATTTAAGGAGTGTTTTTCATGCTAAAATATTAATTGAAAATAAAGTGTATTTTTGGCGATTTTTGTTGCATGCAAACAATCAGTTCAAGCAGATTCAAAACAACAAGTTGCAATGCGTAAAGTTTTTTTATTTTGTTCCCTGATTAGTTCATAAGATGGACAAATATTATAACAATGCATTTTATTGTTATTTTTGCAAGTTTTTCCTCAAAGGCAATGTTGAGTCCCAATATTCTCCACAGCGTATTACATATTTCATCCTAACAAAAACCCAAGACGTGAAGTAACATGCGAATTTGGCCAATTTCATAAGTCATATTCCTCGTGGACTAGTTTTTGATGATTTTAGACCACCTTCTCTCTCAGTGGATAACAATTCATATATATTCTAAAAATTTTGTATGAATCTTGTACATTCGCCATTATAAACTGTTCACGTAGAATGTGAATGGCCCCCAAATTGCTTTCCATATTTATAAACTCGTTTAAGCCGTTTAAGGCTGTTCAATTTAGTGAAAGTAGCAAAGTGTTACACCAAATTCATCAAAACAATGAAGTGATCAAAGTCACCCCGGAATGATGATTGGTGTAAAATTTTTAGAGCATATTTAAAAACAGCAAAAATGTTGCTAAACTTTCTCATTCAAGCGAAACTTAAATAAACAACAACAGGCGTATGCGGCCGATTTTTGACGATTTAGGAAGTGGACACGAAGCTAATTATATAATCGATTTCTGCGTGAGCCAAGAAACTCTGTTGACCACCAACAGAGTTATAATCATTTCAGACTAGACAAATTTCGTTTCTGGTTCTAGCTTTTTATATCACACCTCTGCAATGCAACTCATTAAAAGACGTAGTTCTACGTCAAAATATACTAAAAATTATGCTTTTTTCATGTGAACAGTAAACAGTTCGTTCAGAGGTCGACTGTGGAGATTTTAATCAGAAGTGTAGTTCTTTAATTCGTCCCGACGTTTCGACCCTTTGTTCGCGTCTTTTTCAAGGGAAACTGATCTAGGGGATTTAATTCAAAATTACATCCAATGAACACTACTTGAATACAAACTTACAATAATTTTGGTCGAACTGAGTCAAGTGATTTGTTTCCTGCTCATTAATCGTTTTCATTAGTCAGTATCAGAAACATTCACGAAACATATCGAAAAACATAATTACAGATGGGTCATCCCAAACGAAGTGTATATGCCACTTGGACACGACCGTCACAGGTTTTGCTCAAAGTTGGGATAATTATTCATCTACTGTTATTTTGAAAATATCCCAAATTTGGTGTCGATTGAAATACCCCCCCCCCCCCTCTGTGGGACCCACCTGTTTATTGGAAAGTCGCGCATTTTTTGTTCAAAATCGCTTTTTTCTTTTTCTTACACTTCATAGACGTAAGATGTCCGAAAAATGATAGATGATTTTTGAAGAAAATAAACCAAGGACTCGAAAACAAATAAAATTTTTGACTGGAAGTGTTACCAGATAAATTATTTTTGTATTTGAAAACTAAATTTACATTTTTCGCCAAATGCAGCCATTTTTATTTTAAATTTGGTAACTTCATCGTGTTTATTGGAAAATTTCACATAAGAAACAACTATATATGAGGCAATATGAGCCAATTTCGAGATATAACATATTTACGAAAATAGTTGTAAATTTCGTAATTATTTTATTTTAAAATTTATAGACGTAGGACACCCGAAAAATAGTGATAGGTGAATTTTGAAGAAAACAAACCAAGAAATCCAGAAAAAAATATTGTTTTTGACAGGGGTGTCGCAAGATAGATAATTTTTGTATTTTTTATTTATTTATTTTCGTCAAGCAAATGTAGACGACAGTTATAATAATACAATGTTTTCTTATATTCTATACATTATATCCAGTAGTTAGTCGTTTTTTTATTTGATTTCTGCCCATAGTGATATCGATATTTTCGCAGTGCTGATTATAGTGACGCATCATACGATTTATTGGGCCATGTTTTGAGTAGTTAGCTCTGTGAGAGTTTTCCGTAAATATTTTACGATTTCTTGATTGACGACTGGGTGCATAAAAATTTAGTTGCGATAATTATTTAGAAGATTGCACGCGTTGAGAAATAATGTCATTGATAAAATAAAGCATTGAAAGTTCGCGGCGTTCTATAAGTGCTTGTATGTCTATAAGCATGCAGCGTGCTTCATATGAAGGAAAGGGAAATGCTGTCCAATTTAGTTTACGAAGCGCGTACAAAAGAAATTGTTTTCGGACAGATTCAATGCCTTCTTCATGTGTTACAATATAGGGATTCCATACAATGCTACAGTATTCCAGAATTGGTCGGATTTAAAAATTAAATTTGCATTTTTCGGCCAATGCAGCTAATTTTATTTTAAATATGTTGGTTTCATCGTATTTCTCGGGAAATTTCACGTAAGAAGTGCCTTCCACCCCATGGTAATATGAGCCAATCTCAACATATAACATTTTTACGAAAAATTAATTACGAAATTCAAACAATTTTCGTAAAAATGCTATATCTCGAGATCGGCTCATTTTACCACGGGGTGATAAGTGTTTCTTACGTAAAATTTTCCAAGAAACACGATAAAACCATCAAATTTAAAATGAAATTAGCTGCATTAGCCGAAAAATGCAAATTTAGTTTTAAAATACAAAAAATCAACTATATGGCAACACTCAAGGTCAAAAATTATATTTTTTCTGGATTCTTTGGTTTATTTTCTTCAAAATTTATTTATCACTATTTTCCGGGTGTCTTAGTCTATCAACTGTAAAAAAAAATTAATTGCGAAGATTACAACTTTTTTCGTAAAAATGTTATATCTCGAGATTGTCTCATATTACTTCGGGATGATAGATCTTTCTTATGTGTAATTTTCCAAGGATCACGATAAAATTAACAAATTTGAAATAAAAACGGCTGCATTTGCCGAAAAATGTAGATTTAGTTTTAAAATACAAAAATAATTTATCTGGCAACCCTTCCGGTCAAAAGTTATATTTTTTCTGGATTTCTTGGTTTATTTTCTTCAAAAATCATCTATCAGTATTCTTCGGACATCTTACGTTTATGAATTGTAAGAAAAGAGATTTTGAACAAAAAAAGTGTGACTTTGCAATAAACAGGGGAGTCCCACAAAGGGGGGGGGGATATTCCAATCGACACCAAATTTGGGATTTTTCCAAAATGACAGTAGATGAATAATTCTCTACCAACTTTGAGCAACATATACGATGGTCGTGTCCAAGTTTGTGCTTTTACGTGGTCATTTCGTATACCAAATTTTCACGAAATCATTGAACAAGTAAACAGAATACGCTTACGTGCTCTTATGGAATCGCCCAGCATTGTATATTTTGTAAGGTTAGCTAGATTTATTCTGAATTTTGTAAAACAAACCATTTTTCACAATGCTTCCATATGCATTTCAAAAGTTACATCGCTGCTCAATTATTCATGAATGAATCACATTATCATGAATGATCGTAGCCGCAGCCCATCGTAATAGATTATCTAGATATTCGCTGTACTTATTTACGTGCAAAATTGGTTACTTAGGTAACCACTGCAGTGCTGTCGATTTATGTCAATTATGTCGGAATAATTTAACTATTTCAGTATGATTTTTTCGTATTATCAGAAACTGATTCGGCAACTTTTGATTTTCTTCAACGCAGTGAAAACAGACGAAAATACATAAAGTTGAAATTCAGGAATTGTAGAAATTCATCTCATCTTCGTCTGATATCGGGTTCGATTCCCGATCGAGTCGAGGATCTTTTCGAGCTGGAAATTTTCTCGACTCAGCACTGGGGCACGGTGTATCGTTATACTTATCCTACACATACAAAATGTGCCAAAAACAATATCGATAACGAATTCTCTCAACTTCTAGTTGATCGAGACCGCTATTAGCCCCAAGGCTAAGCGTGCGATATAAAAAAAAGAAATTCATCTCATATATTTCTGCTAATTCAAGCTTGTTTTTGGAAATTTGAGGTGAACATTTCAAAGATTCAATTATTCTTAGTGTAGTGAGTGATTTTGTTAAGCGATTAAAATAAAAAGTGGTCCGCTAGGGATGAAAAAAACTTTGGTTGGCTGCTGAGCGAGTCCCGTTGTAGCCATATAGAACTATGCGCGGATTTTGTTTTCTGAGGTAGGTAATTGAATTAAATGAGTTGCCCGACGATAACATCAAATTTAGTGCTTTCAAGTGAGTTTTTGAGGATTATACTTTATGAGGAATCTTAAGTGAACTAAGAAGAATTCATTCCATGGATTAGCAGATTGGTTTAGGAAAAAAATATGCGTTTTTCCTGTTTTCAATTGTGTTTTCATGTTGTATGAGATGAATATATGGGCTGAGATCAATAAAGGAGCAGTAATGGAGTAGTATATATTAATTTGGGTATACAAATGTACGGGTTGATTTTCAAGATCTTTTTTTTCAGGTTGAATGTTGGAAAAAAAATTTTATTTGAACTCGTTGCTGTAAATAATAGTTTTAATTCACGGTTATCGTATCCACACTACTCAGTAATATGAAAATTATATTCAATTTCGGTTTTATTTCCTAAGTCCCAAGTTAACTTCAAGTAATAGCGTACTTTAATTTTCCAAAATAATGTCACATCGTTGCGAAGCCTGTTTTCCAAAAGCTAAGGAAAAGCGCTATCACATCAAAAGAAGCCATAATCTTGTTTTCTATTAATTCTCTCCGATGATTTGAAACTTTCGATAGCATCCTTAGCGCTTTTGACGGCTCGACTGGGGAATTTGTTTGGCATCGATTTGGATACCATGACCAACCTTAATTTCAATCGTTTCGTTGATGCCCTCACTGTATAAAAAAATTTTCTATTTCAATTTCCAGATTTATGAATATTTGGAAGACCCATTAGTTACTCTTCGACTAATTCTAGCAGAAGTGTTCTAATGTTATTGAGTTTCACTATAAAGAAGTGATTTATACTATTTGCATTCATTCTTATTTTATCTTCGTAATGCGAAGAGGAGGAATCGGTGTTTTACACTTTCTTAAGAATCGTTATATCTTTGTGGATTTTTTCTATTATTCATGTCTCAAAACTGGAGTCAAACTATACTGCACTTTTACTAATTTTTCGCTTGGTCTGGCTTTTAAAAAAGACTTATTAATGAAACTTGGGTCCATCCCTTTGAAGTCTTCTGAATGGCGTTCCACTTTACTGACAATTTTATAATCCTCAAATTGCAAAGAAAACAATCAAACCGATCCAACTTTGCAACTGTTGGGTAGATTGACAGAAACATGTTCCCACCTTCCCTAGTTGGCTCCACTCGTTTCGTCACACACAGAAACCCAGTGCGAGAGTGGCCTCTAATTCGACCCTTGTTATTCCATATGATGAGTTCCTTCGGGGTTGCTGATGGGGGGCTTCCAGCGGATTATAAGAGTGATGACAGCGATATTGTCGTCCAGTCGAGTCTAGTAGCAAGCAAGTGCAACGTTCGTACTTTTGCAACTGAGAGACGAATTTAAAATGCTCGTCATTGTCAGCTTTCACGTCCGAAACACTGTCGGATTTTAAGTAAACGAACGACACTTGTATTCAGTTGGATCATTTCGGAAGGCCACCCCGTACCAGGAAACGGCAAAAGTCTAATTAGGAAAATGCTGTAATTGGAACATCTAGTGAAAGATCAAGTTAAGCAAGAAGTTATTAACCCCGTATACCTAATACCACCGATATTTTTAGTATAATATTACGCTTTTGCTTTCCCACACGAACACACAAGTGAAGATGCAAAAATGCACCAACTGCCCTCTAATAACAATGCAAGCACTCACCTTTCGCTAATCCCAGCACCGAACAAGCCAGTAGAAATGTTATTTTAATAATCCCCATGTTCCTCGGACTCCACCGGCAGCAGCAGCCGCAGCTTCGTTCCCGCTGACCGCTCATAGCTCCGCTCCGACAAGACGACGAAAGAGCAGGCAGCTTCCCAACCGAGCCGGCGATTGAAGGATGCTGTGGATATTCCTCGACCGGGAAGTATTTTTTCACTTTTGCACCACCAGAACTCCCACCCTAGTGCGGTTCACTGTCGGTAAAATCACCAGAAACACTAACAAACAATGGATGTTTTCCTTTCCCACCAGCAGCAGTAGAGCGCAGCGGACAGCAGATGCCCCACACCGGAATGCTTTGGTAAGCGTAGCACCACGACTCGGCCGGTAAGGTTCTGCAACATCCTCTTCCGGAATTGCTCTCTACACCGACCGTCCAGGCAACCTGTCACCTGCCGGATAGTGCAGTAATTTTTTTCTCCTATTTATTCAACACTCCACTTTTCATAATTTTCCGAGCTGCTCGACGAAAAACTCCGCTTGGCTTTTTACTCACCCGCTTGATATGTTTTTGTTTTCCTTCGTCCATACAGCGCGGGCTCCTGCTGTGACGAACTACGAGATCACGGTACAGGACTAGCGCTAGTTCTAGGGCATAGAGAGCTGCATTATTTTTGCATGACTTTTTTATTTCAGTCTTTTTTATTTCGGCAGTCCTTTTTTCTCCAATTGGTTCAGCGGAAAGCTTGCTGCCGTTGTGACCAAGTGCCGTCAGCCGGATGTTCTCGCTGTTGCCCAGGAATGAATAATTTTCCCGGTCGGCGGCTGCTGGTTCGGTGCCGAGTTTGTGTGTCCATGCGGGATGGTATGCTGCTGCGTTTTTTTTTTTTTGTTAAGTCCGTCGTCCCGGCTGCACTCCAGGGGATTAAGGATAACAATGGCGACGGATGCAATATGTTCTGTGGAAAGTAACAATAATGAAAATTTTAAAACTTGAAGTGGTCGCGGAAGAGAGGAATGTTTTTTTTTGTGTTTTATTCATGGGCAGAATAGACAGTTGATTTTCGGCGAGGCCGCGCACATTAACAGTTTAAATTTTAGTAGAACAGGAAAAGTTTTTCAATCTCCTCCAAACTATTGTTAATAAATGTCGTGGTTTGAGGGTGCACTGCAATGATTTCGAGATGCTTAAAGTACTACTAATATGACGAAAACTAAACAATTTAACAAGTGATGCAAAATTAGTCTAACTATGTTACGAAAAGCAACTTAATTATCCCTTGGAATGCATGGCAACAGACCAAAAATTTACTAAAATATTTAAACAGCCATTTGACGGTAGCGATCAGCTCGAGGAATTTGGATCAAACCTACGGAAAACACTCCTCAAGCCTTGTTGGGAAGGAAACCCATCCTCCTCACGCCCATATTAAGTCAACCTCATTATACGATTTTGTCGCTTGATTGCGTGAAAGAACCACAAACTTGTGCGTGTATCGTGTTCTCGAGAAGCACAGCCCAAAATATACACAACAAACAACTTTCTCCACTCCTCGTAGCCAAACAACATTCCCCAGACAAACAGTTTCCGCCTTGCAGTCGTTCCTTTTCGGGGCGTCCTCGACAGCGAGGGGCTGTCAGGGAAAATCCTCTTAACATCATTTTCTGATAAACAGTCTGTAGGTTTGTATGTATATCTAATTTTCGGCTGCTGCTCGTCGACCGAGAGACTAAGCGTGTTAAAGTGGCTTATTTTCCACTCCCCCCTGAAAAGCAGGGTTTGATCAACACACCAGAACAAATATGTTCGTATGTTAATACTTTAAATACACCAGTCGACCAAAAACGCAGTGAAAATCGAATAAAAAGTAAAAGAATTTGGTGCACTGAATCGATAACCATGCGTCTCCACGTATTTACAAACGATGGAGTCACCTCATGTTTGATTGCTATTCAGACAAATTCACTAAAAAAGTCAACCGAAAAATTTTGTCGACCTGCATGATATTTTTAAACCCACAATTATGTGGCAACTGCGGACAGGCCCCCTCAATCTCTGTCCCACATACGAAAGCCACTCTCTAAGACTATATGCCTCATGAAATTTCCATTCCCCGTCATCTGTGTCTGCTTCCCCACCTAACGCACTTAAAAGGCAGCTGACTGTCGGCATCGTGAAATCGAGTAGGACTTTTTATCGGATGGTCGACTTCCTGCACGCCATGTAATTCCGGAAGCCAGACCACGGTTACGTGCGAATATGATAAGCGTTTAGCACCACTTGCCAGTGAAATCGTCGAATTTGTTAACCGCATAAGATCAGATAGCGTTGCTACCAAATGTTAGGATTATTACTGACAAATTTTTCAACCCTGACATAAAATTAATCATCGTTTGCGTACCTGTAAGCTTCTTCTGCACCCTCACTTGGACGCTCTAATCACTGAAGCATGTATACTTATCACATCTCCTTAGCAAGCGATTTGGCCTATTCGTGGAACCACGAGCACTCAAAAAATCCCAATACGTACGATAATGCTGCCAGATAACTGCCTGTAGAGGCCGGGCAATCGGTACTGATAATGGGAGAGGAGGAAGTAGGAAAAATTCGCTATTTCTGTCGGTTCATCCAATAACGGATCGCTTGGAAGCAAAAAAAAAAAACAATGATTCTGTCTTGCGTTCCGGCCGATTTCGATGGCAGCGGACAGACAACGGATCGTTAGGGAATTGGGACTCCGATTGAAGACACGACGAACGCCCCGACAACCGTAGCGAAGCTGGCTGAACAAAAAAAAAAAAGCACTGAACGGTTGATTGCAAAAGCAATGATTCGTGATTACGACGAATGGGGAAGGATTTGTTTTCTGTCGCTTTGACCGAGCGCCTCCGCGGCCGCTACATGCCAGCTTATGGTGGTATCCGGCAAATTGATGTTTCTGCGTCCCAGAGGGACTGCGGTAGGTTTAACTTTCTCGTTGCAGATCTCATATCACTCTTCGGGGCTGATAAGCAGAGAACGAACAGAAACGGAAGCAAATTTGTGCGTTGCGGTTCACGGTTGGTGGAAGTTACGCGCTAAATAATGATCTCTTGAGTTCATATCGGTTCGGTTGCGTTTCTAAAGCCGGTTATCGTTCGTCAGGACTATGAAGCGTGAAGATTATTCTTGGGTTTTCAATTACCAAATTTATCTTGGGATATAATTTAACAAACGAAACTTTGACACATTCCTAAACCATTCCAGAATATTCTTTCCCACAATATCGGTATTATTGCAATTATTTTACAATGATTTCGAAACACTTCATGTACATATGAAAGCCAAAACAGATTGGAGTCTCATTAAAACAGTTTTTGAAAACATAATAAAAATATTAACACAATTTCGAAATCATATTAGTAACCTCTTTGAATCATTTCATTTTACAAATATGCTAGAATAATTAAAAAGGCATTAGCATAATATTGTCAAGTTTTTAAATCATTTAAAATCTGTACTGGATCCTTTTACATTCATTGCAAAGAATATATTTTTACAAAGAAAATTTTTGAAACTTTCCAGAGTCCGTTCAAAATTTTTTTAGATATTTTTTTCGAAATATTGCAGAGCTATAAAAGATTTTTTTCCAATCTAGATTAATTTTGGAAATAATTTAAAATACATAAGAAACGAAAATTATTAAGGAATCCATCGAGAATAATTTTTGAAACACTTTAGAGAAATTTTTCAGAGATATTAAAATTATTATTGAATTTTGTATGCTTTATTTTTTAATCCTATCAGCTACATTTTAGAATCAATTTGAAATTGTTTTTTAGTTACTGTCGAAGTGTCACCTTTTCGAAATTCGATTTGGGAAATGATTTTCATTTATTTTCAAATACAGAATGTGCCAAAATAATCAAAAAGTCTTTAAGATGGTCAAAAAACGAATCGCAAGCTGCCCAAAAGCGACTTGCCAATAACGGACAATGGCCTTGTTTAGCGTCTTGAAACTGCCATATTTTTAGGTCGGCTCTTGCTCTTCAACATGGCTCAAAGAGAATAATCCATTGGTTTTGCATCTGGTGAATTCGGAAGCCATTGTCGATATAATCTTCGGAACTTTGTTTTTTCATTGCACCTTGTACCGAGTTTTGTTTAAATGCCCATAGTCTGCGACCGAAATGTTTGCCTGCCCGTGGCTTCAGAGCAGCCTTCAAATAACATTCCCGGTAATATGTCGCATTTACTTTGACGCCAGGTTCAATGAAAACAACGGAAGAGTGCCTGTTAAAATTCAAAATCATTCGAGAATTCCTTAACAAATCATTCTTGAATCATTTCAGCATCATCTTAGAATCATTTTGCAAATATCCAGAATAGTTTCAAAATATTTTTGGGATCATTTTGAAATATCTTTGAAATAATTTCAAATCTTTTCGAAAGCATTTTGTAATCATTTTTAAATGATCTCAAAACGATTAAGTGATTTTATTATCATGCGAAATTCATAGCAGATGCATATATATGTATATCATTGTAGTAACAAATAATGTTTTGCCTTTCTCCTAGAAAGGTATAGCAATCACTTGCAAAACCGAAAGTATAAAAGTGCTCCAAAGGGCCGAATGGCATATATCACTCGACTCAGCTCGACGAGCTGAGCATTTTCTGTATGTGTGTGTGTGTGTGTGTGTGTGTGTGTGTATGTGTGTGTATGTGTGTGTGTGTGTGTGTGCAGACTTTTCCTCTCACTCACTTTTCTCAAAGATGGCTGGACCGATTTTCATGAAATTAGTTGCAAATGAAAGGTCTTCTTGTCCCATAAGATCCTATTGAATTTTATTGTAATCGGATTTTTAGTTTAGAGGTTATGTATCAAAATGTAAAAATCATGAAACATCATTATCTCAAAAACCACACAACTGATTTGAACAAAATTAATTTCAAATGAACGAGCTTCCCGAAAAACCCTCAACTTTTGAAATTTATAAAGATTGAACTTGTGGTTCAAAAGTTATGAAAAGAAATGTGTTCTGAAGACTGTTTAATCTGACTCATGTTTCTCAGAGATGGCTGAACCGATTTTCACTAAATTAGTGTGAAATGAGAGGTCTAGCTACCTCATAACACTCTATGGAAGTAAAATTCCAATAATTGGACTGTAACTTTGTCTGTAATGTGTCGAAACGTGAAAATCACGAAACTTCATTATCTCAGAAACTACAAAACCGATTTGATCAATATCATTATCAGATGAGCAGGCTAAGGGTTAACTGATGAATTATGATTGAACACGTGGTTTCAAAGTTTGGCTGCCCTATACGTTCCCATTTTATTTGATTATTTTTTTTTTTTTTATTCTCGCTTATTTTCCGTCAGTCTAGTTCCGCCACTGTTGTGGCCAATCACCGACGCCCAGGGAGGCGACTCCACACCCAGGACCCTAACTCACGACCCGTTTATTAACGGACCGGCGCCAACGGCTTTACTTCCTCATGCGATGGAAGGCGTGATCCCAGAGATTTTTCGCCTCAGAAAATCTCCCGGTGTCGGCTAGGATTGAATCTAGACCAATTATTTGATTATAATCGAACTTAAGCAACCGTTATGTATTAAATTGTTAATAAAACAAATAAAGTCTATTATCTCAAAGACTACATGACTTATTTGAACATTACTAGTGTCATACGAACGAGTCATCTCTCAAACTTACAAATAACAAACCTCATAACAATTTGATATGTGGCTCAAAAGTCATGGAAAAAAAGGAAATTCAAAGACTATTTAAAACTATACCTGCTTTGATCGATATATGTGGCCTCAACACAATTTAAATGTGGTATCGTACTATTTGCACGTTCCAAATTTATTGATTCCTTGCGATGTGTTAAAAGTTTGCAAATGCACGACGAATCGGCCATAGGATATGATCTTAGTCAAAAAACAAATCGTTTGAAATGATTGGGTTTATCGAAATGACAATATCCTCGATTTTTGGCTTCTGTACACCGCCCTAATTCTGAATATATTCATATTGGGTGGTATTCGGTCATTTTCAGCAGATTTGCTGGTATCAATCTGACACCGGAAATACACATATTGGGAGGTATTTAGTTATTTTGGTCGTCTTTAAATTCAAAATGGTGTCCAGGGTCAATGTTTGGTTTCTCTGCATCATCTCGATTACGGAAATATCCATGTTGAGTATTATTTGGTCATTTTCGACTGCTTCCTAAAAGTTGCCATTTAGCAATTCAAGATGGTGCCTGAGGTCAATTGTTAGCTCATTGCATCATTCTAGTTCCAGAGATACTCATATTGGATGGTATTTGGTTACTTTAGGCTGTTTTTCACAAACCGGAAGTCGCCATCTTGGATTTCAAAATGGTATTTAAGATAATTTCTAGCCTCTGAGCGTCATTCTGGTTGAAGAAACACCCATATTGTGTGTTATTCGATAATTTTCGGCTGTTTCCCAGGAACCGGAAGTCGCCAACCTAGAATCCAAAATGGGATGAGTGGCCGATTTCAGCTGCTGTGTATCATTCTAGATCCGGAGATACTCATGTTAGACGGGAATCGGCCATTTTTGGCTGTTTTCCAGTAACCAGAAGTTGCCATCCTACAATTCATAGTGGTGTTCTTGCAACATTCTGGCTCCGGAGATACTCATATTGGGTGGTATTTGGTGCCTGAGGTCGATTATGGAACATATTTGTTACCACTAAAACATTCACCTGACAAATTTGGTTCCATTTAGTTGGTTAGCTCTCGAAATGTGCAGAAATTTGTGTTTATTTGTATGGCATCCCTCCCTTACAAAAGAAGGAGGGGTGTCAAAACATTATGGACATATTTTTTACCCCATTTTACCCATCTACATGCCAAATTCGGTTTCATTTGCTTGGTTTGTTCTTGAGTTGTGCAGAAATTTATGTTTCATTTGTATGGGACCCCTCCCTTCCAGAAAAGGGAGGGGTCTCAAATAGGGATACCATCTGGTCGAAGTTAGAAATCAGGACACCTTTTCTCGGCACAAATTTGACTTAGCCATTCTATTCTTCGATGTATGAACAAATATAACACGTAATATGTGATTTACCCTTTAAAATACAATATAAAACTCTTTTCTTTACTGTACATTGAGTAAATTAATTTTTTTTTTAGTTTTTTTTACGCGTTGATATGTACCTCGTGAAAAGTCGCGGTAATTAAAAAATCACAAGAAGGTTGTATGCAAAGCCACGACCGCAAGGTTGAAGTAGAATACTTTTACAAGAAAGATAACCCGGCTGCTTGCGTGTCAGTCATTTTTTCTAGTAAATAAACGTTGACCGTTAATTGGCAGTATAGTAATTTCTTTTTGTCTGATATTTTGAATGAAGTTCATTGAATCTTTTTTAACTTTGTGCAAATGAGACGTTGAAGTGCTGCCGAATTGTAATATGCACATTTAATACGACATCATTAAACGGGAACGGAACAAAGGCTACGGTTATGCAGAACGCGAATGCTGGCGCGATGCGATTCGCCTTACCGTGGTGAAATGTACAGCTCTTTTTAAGGCGAAGTAGAGCTATACATTTCAACAGATTTCGTCTTGCCGAATCGCATCGCGCCGTTATTTGCGTTCTGCATGACCGTAGCCAAACACTAAGCGACGCCAACACGTAATAATAATCAGAGTATGCATGTAGAGGAAGATAATTAACTTTGAATTATAGCGCAAAACGAGAAAATATTAACTCTTCAATAATCATTTGTGTTCTTCAAATTTCAGTTGTTCAATTTAATATCCGATGAAATGTTTGTTCATTATCTGATGAAGCTCTTATATAGGCCAAATGATGCATTCCCAATTTACTAGGTCCATAACTCTGCCGACCGTGCTTGGGAAAGCGCGGTATAACGACCAATCAGAGGTCGAATTTTGTGTTTTGACAAGGCTCAAGAGTTTTCAATAGTACAATAGTTCGAATGATAAAATTGCAATTTCATGCATTTGGTAGGAATCTTAGAAGATTTTCTAATCGATTGCTGCAAAAACGAAGGAAATCCATCGAAAACTAACCGATTTATTAGCATTTGAAATTTTTCTCACTTTCTTCAGTTTTAGATTTTCATTTCACATCCCTATGTAGCCGAACTTCCTGAGAGAAGTATTCTAATTCAAAATTAAATCTTCATTAATTCATTTGTTGTCCTTATAAGGACAATTGTTCAATTTATCATAGGATGTAGTGTTTATCTTACATCTCTGTGTTACCTTGATAATGAGGACTAAGGCGCACGGTCAACACAATGAGAAAGGTGTTTTCACATTGAAAACTAGACACGGCTTGTTGGCAAATGCATCTACCGCTAATACCACCGCTATCATACGAAAGCGCGTCGTTTCATGTGGGGAATATCAACAACGAAAAATGACGCGTGTCTAAGCATAACCCGAACTGTTTCGCCGTGCTGCTCCCATTTACCTTTACATCGGCCTCAGGGAAGTACCGGCTGCATCTGCATCTACCGCTGAGGCTGTCACTATACTGCTATTGGTACCAAAAGCTATTAACTCTTCAAATAAGTGTTTTATTTGTTCTCAAAAGAACAATTTTTTTAATTCAAAATCGGATTTACGCAATCGCATCTCTGTAATATTACCGACAATAATATTCTTCTGAACAAAATGATACAACTTTCCCATTAGGCCCCTGCCATAATAGACGCGAAAAGCGACGCGAACCGATTCGCTCAACTGTAGGTTAATGTAACACAGAATGCTTGCTTGCGTTGACAAAAATTATTAACTTTCAATGACTTAATTATTATCCTTCAAAAAGGCATTTTGATTTCCAAAATTGGATTTCCTGATGGCAATCTTCATGCTGCCCCAACACGGGGGGAATAATGGCTGTCTGGCGACACACGCTGAGAAAACCGCGCTGCTCCTGAGACGTGGTGACCAACCACAGGGCTAGTGCTGCTGCTGAGGAAGGACGACTGCTGTTGTCGCTGTCTGATGCTACGCTATGCATAGCCATGCCACAGTTGTGGCCGCTATACGCTGGCCTAACTGCTGAGCAACTGCAACACTATCCGTAGCCATGCCACAGTTGTGGCCGCCATTGGTATCCACTGTAACTGCATCTGGTGGCCCTGCTGCTATCGATGGTGACATCCGCTGGAACTGCTACGCCTATCCACAGCCATGCCACAGTTGTGGCCGCTTTCCGCTATCGATGGTACCCACTGCTCGCTCCCGCTGCTGCTAAGGGAGGACTGCTGTCGTCGCTGTTCAGAACTATTATGAGCGGCTCCGGCTGAAACAGGCTCTTATATAGGCCAAATAGCATGTTTTCAATTGCAAGGTATATGATTCTGTCGACCGTGCTTGGAAAGCAAGCATATAACGACCAATCAGGGGTCGAATTTGTTGTTTTGACAAGGCTTGACTATTTTCAATAGTACAATAGTGTGAATAATAAAATTACAATTATCTTATTTTGGGAAGATTCCTAGAAGATTTTCCTATCTATTGCTGCAAAAACGAATGAAATCCATCGAATACTAACCGATATATTACCATTTGAAATTGGACATATTTTTCACTTTTTTCGGTTTTAGATTTTCATTTCACATCCCTATGTAGCTGAACTTCCTGAGAGAAGTATTCTACTTCAAAATCCTTCAATTTAAAAATCCGTGTGAAAAACCCGTTAATTCGGAAATCCACGTAGAAAAACACATAGTAAAAAAGCTAAGTGTATCTCTGACGAGTCACTTCCATCAAACCACTTTAAATTGTTACGCATTAGTAGATATTTTAAAAATTCAACACACGTAAACTGTTTCAACCTAAACTTAACAAATGCCAGATGATCAATGGCCAACGCGTGAAAGATTCTTCTTACTCTACTGAGATTCAACAAATGAAAAAAAAATCGATTGCAGTGAGCGTTGCGACCTAGAATCGAAAACATTTATTGAGCAATTTTCAAAAATTCTGCAAAAAATTTCACAACAAAATTAAATATCTAAAGAAAATCAGGACAAATGCTAAAATATAAAAAATAAATCAGGACGCCCAAATAGAACTTCAAAATCAGGACATGTCCTGCTAAATCAGGACGGATGGTATCCCTAGTCTCAAACTATCATAGGAACCTTTATCGGCAGCAAAAACCCCTACATACAAATTTTCACGTCGATCGGTTCGGTAATTTTCGATCCTATATGGATCAGACAGACAGACCGGATTGCATTTTTATATGTATAGATTACAACATCAATATTTTTTAAGAGTGAATATACATTTATTGGATTGAAGCGTTCATGTAAAACTATTTTTACAAATAAAAGTTTGAATGAGAAAAGCTGGGTCTGACCGCTAGGTGGATTAATTTAGGTTTTTAAATCAGTAATTTTTAAATCATATTAAAATCCACCACTTTGACTAATTATGAATAGCTATAAAATCATTTAATAATAATTATAGAATTATTTTGAAATGTTTTTGTAATCTTTAGATGTTTCAAAATCATCCATACTAATTATTCTTAGATGCTACGCATCAACGAGTGATAGGATGACTCTAGAGTAAAAATGTTTGAGAATTCGTAGGCGAATAAACCCTAGCATCTAGAAAGCTTTAGCAGCTATAATCTCGATGTGGGCGTTGAGCTATTCATCAATGGTCAGCGATTGCCGAGATGGACGCGACACGTTAAAGCGCTTCAGTTTCCATACATATCTTATTGTACTGGTTTTGGACTGGATTACCAGAGCGTGAAGGATATAACCTTGCATTTTGTACTGTTGACACGCGTATCATTATAGTCAAACCAGATCAGCAGAATTTCGATATCTTCCAAAAGGCAGTGTGGTTATTTGGAGACAAAATTCTACCAAACCCTTTCAGGTAGTCGTCGAACGACAGTGTGAAAAAGGAAAGGGGCAGTCACAGATCATTCACGTAGATATTGAATAACAGTGTTTCAAGCACACTGCTTTGGGGCACCCCAAAGCAATTTGAGTTAGCGAGCCCATGTAACGTGCGATTGGATGAACGACAAAATTCAGTTCAAAATTCGCTTTGGCAAACCTATACTTCATTTTTAACTGTTATGTACTCGGCAGGGTACCCGGGTACCTTTTCAGACTTTTTTGCTTTAAAAAACAAGGACAACCTCAACTCAGCTAGCTGAAACTGTTGAAATGCTCCTAACTATTGGAATTGAACCATTTTTCATTATCAGGCAGTTTATAGCAGCAGAAGAGGTCGAACAAGGGGGCTTTGAATTTCTTTACTCCATAAGTACTCGGCAGGGTACCCGGGTACCCACAAAATGAAATGTTTCTTGCTTTTTCATCTTTTAACCGATTTTCGACGTTGGCATGTCAAAAAAATTGAAAATCTGTCTACTTTTAGAATCCGGGACCTACATGAATCTGTGACCATATCTGGTTCCTGTAAATCTGGATCTTCGGGAGCATCTTCCGGTGAGACAAATTAGTACAATTGTCAATAAAACCGAACAACATTGGTGTAAAAATTCATGAAGTCACTCTAGGAATTGATTTTCATTCATTTTGTGTTCATCTGATAAGTTTTCCGAAATGGCCATTTCGGAGTAGATTCCCGAACTTGAACATGGTCCCGAAGATCCGGATTTACGGGAACCATATGGAGCCCAATGACTATTTAGGTCATATACTAAAAAAAGACAAATTTCCCAATCTTTTGACAGGTCACTATCAAAAATCGGTCAAGAATTGAAGAAGTAAGAAGCATTTCATTTTGGTGGGTACCCGGGTACCCTGCCGAGTACTTACGTGTGTTAAAATTGCCGAGTACATAACGGTTAATGACATAGTAGCGAGGCATCAAATGCTTTCGCAAAATCAACGTATATCGCATTGATTTTACTCTTATTTTCCTGTGATAGTGTGGTATCATATTACATCAGATTTGTTGTAGTTGAGCAATAATTCCATGATACCGTGCTGGCTATCAGAAATTAGGGGTGCTCCCACACTGCCTAAGGAACAGAAGAGTAAGAGTGACAGAAGCAATTTCCCAGATTTCCAGGAAGAGAATATAGAGATACAATTGGAGCTGACATTTCTTCGGGGCAATTTTTCAGGAACAGCGGTGTAATCCGCCAATCCCGGACAGGCTTCATCCATTCTCTTGATTTTTACTTATATTTTCTCTATCACCCGTCAAACGCCTGCGAGAAGTAGAAATTCTCTCACACAGAGTGAGTAACTGCCCACATTTACAACAAAAATTTGACAATTTTCAAGCACTTTTACTACACAACAAACACGCGCAGACAGAGATAAGAGTATGTATATGTAAGCTCGCTCTCCTCTATTTGCTACTGATTTTTGTTTTGTTTATGCATGTCCAGTTCTTTTTAAAATGGCGTCGAAACAAGGAGCATTTCGCAACCGCTTCGTACAGTTCGCTATGGAGTGCACAGTAATATAGCTTTAGGCCGGTAATGGGATGAGTTGTTTGCAAAAGTTTCACTGGACTTATGCTCTGTCCAATTGAGTGCGTTTTTTTTTTTTGCTAGAGAAACTATCACTCTTTGCTCTCTCAAAAAAACAGTGGCGTTTAGTAGATTAGTTTGTATAGTAGATTTCGCATCCATTTTCGAACACATTTTTCCCTTACAATGGCTACCATGCTTCGTTTGCAAGCACCGATAATGGAATCAAATATTCGAAGCTTGCAGTTTTTTTTTGTAAAATGCTCTATAACATTGAAATTTCAGATAGAAACACTTTTTGTGCCCAATATTTGTAATAAGGTTGCATGTTTGGTTGCTGTTTTTGCATTATGATCGGACAAGTTTACTTCTGAGATTTCACCGCTTCACAATTCTTGTGAATGTTTTTGTTAGAAAAACTATTTTCCTTGTAATTTCGGACAATAAATTAAATTATCTGCATAAAAAAACTTGAATTCAAATGAATCTGAAATGCAAAGTATGTTACGATTATGATACATATTTTGTTCCGATTATGATTGACCCTTTTCCGGTTATGATATTAATTCTAAAAATTTATCAAATTTTAGATAGAATGATATATTAAAATTAATTCACGTCGAAATGCCTATAAAATAACTAGGCAATTTGTTAACGATTTTATATGATATCAATGGAGAAAATGTGATATGAAAACATATGTACCATTCATTTCATTTCATTTTTATGGCATTCCGTCATGACATGGCCTGATAAACAAAGTTTCTCCAATTCAGTCGGTCTTTGGCTGCTGCTCTTCAATCCCTGGACACCGTGTCCTCTCCGCCAGATCTCGCTCCACCTGGTCTACTCGTCTTGCTCGCTGCGCCCTTGGTCGTCTTCTTCCTGCTGGATTCGAGGCAAACACCATCTTCGCAGGGTAGTAGTCCGGCATACTTACAACGTGTCCTGCCCAGCGTATCCGTCCAGCTTTGGCCACCTTTAGAATACTGGGTTCGCCGTAGGGTTGCGCGAGCTCATGGTTCGTCCTCCGTCTCCATATTCCGTTCTCCTGCACGCCGCCAAAGATCGAAAACTCCAAGCATTCGCAGGTCCTCCTCGAGCATTGTCCACGTTTCATGCCTGTAGAGAACAACCGGTTTTATGAACGTTGTGTGTAACCGGTCACTTCTTACGGGGGCCTAGTGTGTTCGATCGCAATAGCTTGTGGAGCCCATAGTAGGCGCGACTTCCGCTGATAATACACCTTCGGATTCCACGGCTGGTATCATTGTCTTCGGTTACCAGTGAGCCAAGATAGACGAACTCGTCGACTACCTCGAACTAATCGCCGTCGATTGTAATGCTACTGCCTAGGTGTTGTCGATCGGTTTCGATTCCGCTGGCTAGCATATACTTCGTTTTAGACGCATTTATCTGCAACCCAATCCTCGCTGCTTCAGGTTTTACTCTGGTGTAGTGTTCTAACACTGCCGCAGTGGTTCTGCCGACAAAGCAAGGCAAACGAATTGACTGGATTTGTTGAAAATGTTGATGTCCGCTCGATTCATTACACCCTGTAGCGCAATATTGAATAGCAGGCAGAAGAGACCATCACCCTGTCGAAGCCCTCTGCGGGATTCAAATGAACCCGACAATCCATTCGAAATCCGCATACAGCACTGCGTCCCATCCACCGTAGCCTTCATCAGTCTAATCAGCTTCCCCGGGAAGCCGTTTTCGTCCATGACCTTCCATAGCTCTTTTCGGCCGATAGTGTCATACGCGGCCTTGAAGTCGATGAATAGGTGGGGCGTGGAGGTTCTGTATTCACTGCATTTCTGGAAGATTAACCGTATAGTGAATATTTGGTCCGTCGTATACCATCCTTTTACGAAGCCGGCCTGATGACTTCCAATAAATCTGGTGGCTAGCGGTGAGAGTTGGCGATTTGAGAAAGTACTTTGTAGGCGGCATTCAGGAAGGTGATCACACGATAGTTCCCACAGTCCAATTTGACGCTAAAGAGGGCAGATAACCCCATCCCTCCACTCCTCCGGTAGCTGTTCTGTATTCCAAATTCTTGCAAACAGCCGGTGGCCAGCTTCTTCAGGCCCATCTCAATAAGTTCCGCTCCGAGGCCATCCTTCCCAGCCGATTCATTGTTTTTCTGCTGCTTGATGGCATCCTTAACTTCGCCTATCATTGGGGCTGACACGTCTATGACATTTGTCGCACCGGTGGGATCGCTTTCTCCGCCGCCATGGTCTACTCACGATCATCCGTCAGAATACTACGATCTTGATCCCGGCACATTTAGGCTCGCGGCACAAAGCCTCTGCGGAATGCGTTGAGCTTCTGATACAACTTTCGCGTTGCCTGAGAATGATGCAGCTGTTCCAGCTCTGCAAACTCCTTCTCCTCCAGGCGGCGCTTCTTCTCCCGGAAAATTTGGGTTCGCTGCGTCTTCTTCTGGCTATGTTTTTCCATATTCTGACGAGTGGCACTGCGCATCTTCATCCATCACCCTCCTACATTCGTCGTCGAACCACTCTTTCATCCCACATGCCCGATGACGTTCTCCGCTACGCTGTTGATGGCTTTTCTGATGGTGTTCCAACAGTCCTCGAGAGGAGCATCCTCCAACTGGTCCTCTTCCGGCAGAGCAGCTTCGAGCGAATGCGCGTAGTTTTCGGCGACGTTAGGCTGCTTCAGTCGCGCGAGATCTAACCGAGGCGGGCGTCGGTACAGAATGTTGTCAACAACAGAGAGTTTTGGGCGCATCTTAACCATCACCAGGTAGTGGTTTGAGTCGACGTTAGCGCTCTTATAGGATCTGACGTCGATGATGTCTGAGAAGTGCCGACAGTCAATCAGGACGTGGTTGATCTGTGTTTCTGTCTGATTTGGTGACCTCCAGGTGTACTTGTGTAGGAGGTTGAGCTGGAATCAGGTACTAGGCACGGCCATGTTCTTGGGGCGGCAAAGTGGATGAGTTTTAGGCCCATTTCGTTGGTCAGCTGGTGCGCGCTGAACCTTCCAATCACTGGTTTGTATTCTTCCTCCTGGCCGAGCTGAGCGTTAAAATCCCCGATGACGATCTTGATATCATGTTTTGGGCAGCGGTCGTACTCACACTCCAACTGCGCATAGAATTTATCCTTGTTGTCTTCAGTACTTCCGAGGTGAGGGCTGTGCACGTTTATGATGCTGAATATGAAGAAAAGGCTCTTGATTCTCAATCCGCACATTCGAGGGCTGATTGACCACCACCCTATCACTCGTTCCCGCATCTCGCCCATCACTATAAAAGTTGTTCTCAGCTCATGCGTGTTACCGAAGCTCTGGTAGATGGCATGAACATCCCGGAACGTACGTACCATTGAGCCCTTCCAGCACACCTCATGCGGCGCTACGACGTCGAGCCTGAGGGATTTCAATACTTCTGAGAGCACTCGAGTGCTCCCTTGGAAATAGAGAGATCGGCAGTTCCACGTCCCGAGTTTCCAATCGTTAGTCCGTTTTTGTCACGTGGATCTGTGCCGATTGTTTCAGTCCGAATTTCTTTGTTTCTTGTTCATTACTTGTGAGTGTTTTACGGTGGCGGCTTGTAAGGCCTACGCGCCAACCCCCTGTCTCGCCAAAGGTCCATCGTGCACAACACTTTCTAGAGTCCCACGTTGGCACGAGTACGGTAGTCGGCCGCCCCTAACCTGGAGTACAGACGCTCGAAAACTCAAATGAGCGCTCCTTCCCAGTCAGTATACGACCAAATTTCCACCAGGGTTAGTTACCCGATCTTCCCTTGCACAGTGGTCCAATGAGGCAAAAAGTGGAACTTAATTCCATAGCGCCTTTCAACTTCATCCTAGCTTAATAGTACCTTCAGAGCAATTGTTTGTATGAATGACCCGCATAATTGCAAATTGTCAAAAAATATGAAAAGTTTACTATACCAAAAATAAAAAAATTAACTTTTTTGTGTTAAGAGATAGAAGAATATTTTATTCAGCAAAGTTGTTGAAGTTATCGAAAAAACATGCTGGAATGTGCTATAACTTTGTAAGGAAAAGTCCTGGAGATGTGTGGCCTTCAACAAAAACGTGTGTTTTGTATGCTCAAATGCTTCTTTAGAACAACGTTTTCTTGTAAAATGTAACTAACAAAAGTTAAATACAAAAAACTAACTTTGAAGTAACTTTTACATGAAATACTCTGTAACTCTGTTCCCAATGAAGATGGAATTTTTGTTTGTTCAACAAAGTTTCATATTTTTATATGTTCTAAAAATTTGCCGAATAAACCATTCCTCTATCTCTTAACACAAAAAAGTTAGTATATTTAATATATGAAAACCTACTGTAACATATGCTCGCCGTACTTTAAAATGGGTGGATTGGGACAAATGGAACCTAAAGAAGTTTATAGTACTTTAGCTTAACTTCAAGGAAAAGTAATGACATCATGATTCCACTTGCCCCTTTTTAACCTACACGTTCTTGAAGTTATCGAAAAAATAAGCTAAAATATTATATAACTTTGTAGGGAAAAGTCCTGAAGATATATGGTCTTCGGCAAAAATGTGAGTTTTATGTGTCGTAACAATTCCTCCGAACAATACTTCCGTGTAGAATGCAACTAACAAAAGTTAAGTACAAAAAACTAACTTTTAAATAAGTTCCATGTAGTGTACTTTATAACTTTGTACCGAAAAGAGATAGGATTTTCATTTGTTCAACAAAGTTTCATATTTTTGAATTTTCTACAACTTTGCTGAATGAACTATTCTTCTATCTCTTAACACAAAAAAGTTAATTTTTTAATATTTAGTATAGTAAACTTTCCATATTTTTTGTTAATTTGCAATTATGCGGGTCATTCATACAAACAATTGCTCCGAAGACACTATTAAGCTAGGATGAAGTTGAAAGGCGCTATGGAATTAAGTTCCACTTTTTGCCTTATTGGACCACTGTGCCTTGGTTGCTCGTATTCCAGCTGGCACCGCATGGAAGTCGGAATAGGAATGGCTGGATAAGAGGCTAAGGACCACGTGCGAGGTCTATCAAATTTCAGTAGGCGCACTTGGCCCCGATGGTACGCATTGTCCAGCCGTTCAGCCAGCCCTATACCATGAAAATAGTTTGAATTGTTTCGACCATGACACATTAACTTAAGCTACATAACCGAAAAACCTCGAAAAACGTTCAAAAACTGGTCCAAGACATCATCGACCAAAATGTTTTTGTTGGCGTTGTTACACTTTTGATTGATTACAACTTACTTAACTCTCTAAATTGGCTCAAGCATATTATTTGTATGATTTAGTAGCTTTAGTTTAGTTTAAATGTTGCTCTCTGTTGAGTGATTGGGGAAAAGTGAATTTCAATTCAGTGTTGATTGGAGAAAAATAGAACAGTTAAATGAAAGTAAATGGCAGGGATGGGCGATACTTATATCGATACCAACGGTATCGATACATAGAGCCAAAGTATCGAGTATTTTGGCATCGATACTCGTTGTTAGCGATGAGTAGTATCGATACTTTGCCAGCGATACTTTGAAACGATATGCTGGAATCGATAGATATTGAAATTACAACGAACGGGATAACGTAGGTTGGCCGCTGGCTGGGAGTGCGTGGCTGCGGCGAGCAGAGCCGGATTAACGATTGTGGGGGCCCGGGGCCCAGTTTACAGTGGGGGCCCCAGAATAAAACAAACCCGTTTTTTTATCGTACGAGTTAAAAACACTTATTTCTCATTGAAAAGTTACCAAAAATTTGCTAGAATTTTTTCTTACGAGTTTTTTTTTGCAGAGAACTTATTGATTGAATAATCAACATTCAGCTCCTCCAGAATATTGTACTCTCAACTTAACAATGCTAAGTTTGACAGCCTTTCACTCTTCATAGTCGTACGCAACCTATTTTCAATCAGTTTCATCTTCTATAAAGATCTTTCTCCAGTTGCGTTCGAGATCATTAGGCTCAAATAAATAAATGTATGCAACTGCTCGAAATCCGGAATTTTTTTCTTGATATCTGAAAAATAAAAACCTACCGTAATTCGAAAAAAAATGCGATCCGCAAGCAAAAATTTGCACACAATTTGAGAAAGACTGCGCAAATATAAGGCTACGCTAGCAATAATCTACAGAACCTAGGAAAAAACTAGGGGTAAGCGGGGTAAGACCGCCCCCTTGAGCAATTCTGTTTATAGAAAAAAAGTTGCGGCTGCAATTTCATTTTTTCTTCGCTAAGAGGTTCTTCTATTCAATACCCGCATTTAAAAAATAAGAACTGAAATATTTTTGTTTATTTTCCAGTTTTTTTTTTCAATTTTCAAAATTCATTGAAAATGTGCAGATCTTTTTCATGTGGGGTAAGCCCGCCCACCAGCGGGGTAAGATCGCCCACCAATTTTTGAGGATAAACAATATTTTTAGGGCCGAAACGGTTGATTTTATCGGTATAGTGTCTCTGACAAAGTTGTGGATGGTATTTTTTTTTTCTTTTTAAATAAAATATACACTGTGAAAAATCTGAAAAAAAAAATTTCTAAGTTTCAACTTATTTTGTTTTCTGATTATTCAAGTTCAGATCAATGTTTGGGTAACATTTTTGGTTTTCAAAATAAATAGATTTTTCAGAATTGGGGGTTTTCAAGATATTGAATTCATAATATACCTATCTTTAAGCTAAAATTTAAAACTCATCAAACCTGTCTGTATAATTCTTTTGAAGACTTATTATGCATAGAAAAATACTAATAATTATTCTTTCGTTTATTTATATTTTCAATTTTCTATGTTTTTTTTTTTTTGAAGAACAAAATTATCAACGACTCTATACTTCAAACAAACCGTCAAAAAAAAAATTCTTCACAAAAATTTAGCTATTAATATTTCTATTACTCCATGATCCAACAACCATAAAATTTTAGCTTACCTTTTGTAGATTTAACAGGCAAAAACTTATTTTTTCAAATAAATTTGAAAAAAAAATATATTTTTAATTCTATTTTTATATCTTTTCTTTAAATTTTTTTAGAGTGTGTATTTTTTTCGGAAGTAAAAAACTACTATTTTCAATTCTGCCAATACCAATCAAACAAACCGTCATGTCTCTAAAATTATTTTGGTTCATTAACACCATTTTCACACAGGTTTACTTTTTTCAAAAATAAGTCTTGTTAAAATATATTACTAGAAAAGCTTCAACCAAATCGAAAATGGTCGATTAACATCGTTGTCTCATGTGGCTTGAAGTTGTTTTACTGATCCTGTAAATATTCCCTTTGTAGTGTCGAGGCATTCGGGTCTTGAAGTAAAACAACAAGCAGTTGTATAGGTGGCGGTTTTACCCCTTGTATAGTGGGCGACTTTACCCCCAGTGGAACATTTTCATATTTGACCGAAAAAGTAGTCAAAATTACAAGATTACTCACGGCCTTCGATATTTCCGAAAGAAGATAGATTCAGGCAAACGATTAAACGTATATTCACGAACAAAACAATAGATTTTTAAACAAAAAAACCTTAAGTCCCGTTACCGCAAAACAATAGCGCATTGACTGGTTGCCAGCTGAAAGGTTGTTTTTGAATATTTCTGCGACCGTTCGCGCACTATCAAAACAGAAAAATGTGCAAAATGTTATGTAATTATACTGTGATAGACACGTTGAAGAAATTTTTCAATTATTTTATAACTTGGTAGTAAAACTACAGTGGGCGGTCTTACCCCGCAGGGCGGTCTTACCCTGTTTACCCCTACACACTTCTGCAGGTCAATAAAATCTGCACACGGACTCTGAAAATCTGCATTTTGCAACGCAAATCTAGTATCCCTGATTCGGACAGGTAAACTTATTATCGGAATCAACAGCAATGTATTAAAAAAACTTGTGGATTATCTTCTTTCCTGCTTGATTTCCCATGCGCGCTGGTTTGAATCAAATGGTGTGTTAATGTGTGTCATTCCAAGAGAATCGAAGGTGAAATCTTATGGATGTGGTTGTGATATTGGCGCTCGCGAAAAAATAACACCGAAGGAAAGTTTCAGATTGAAATGGTCTGTTCAAATTTTCTTACTGTAAATTGAACTTTTGATTGAATCTCATTTTTGATTGAGAAAAGAACTTTTTCTCGTTTTGTGGGGGCCCCAGAAATGTGGGGGCCCGGGGCCCGGGCCCCCTGGGCCCCCCCTTAAATCCGGCTCTGGCGGCGAGAGAATTGGGCACTTTCATAAGGCTTACAGGTGTGCATTCCGATATTGAGGAAAATGTTGGCTGCGGCTGGTTGGTAATCGATGTAGTAGAGATGTGACAGTTCAACAGTCCACAATGGGAGTAATTGGCGATGAAAAAGCCTGGTGGAGTGATAGTTGGGCCGCACGTAGGTTGGTCGACGTTGAAGGTAAAATTTTGCGGTTCCATGAACATACGCTTTACCTTTGGTACAAGCTTTTCGACTGCTGGATAACCTTCAATGTTAACCATTATGTACTCGGCAGGGTACCCGGGCACCTTTTCAGACTTTATTGCTTTGAAAAACAAGGATAACCCCAACTAAGTCAGCTGAAACTTATGAAATGCTCCCTACTAGTGGGAATAAACTATTTTTCATCATCAGACTGTTTATAGCACCAGGGAAGGTCGAAGGGGGGGCTTCGAATTTTTTTACCACGCAAGTACTCGGCAGGGTACCCGGGTACCCATAAAATGAAATGCTTCTTGCTTTTTAGTCTCTTGACTTGTCAGAAGATTGGAAGAGCTGTCTACTTTTAGAATCCGGAACCGACATGAACCTATCACATCTGGTTCCTGTAAATCCGGATCTTCAGGAGCATGTTCCGGTGAGACAAATAAGTACATTTGTCAATAAAACCGAACAACATTGTATCAAAATTCATGAAATCACTCCAGGAGTTGCTTTTTAATCATTTTGAGTCCATCTCATAAGTTGTCCGAAATGGCCTTTTCGGAGCAGATTTTAAATCTTAAACATGGTCCCGAAGATCCGGATTTACGGGAACCATATGGGGACCAATGATTATTAAGTTCCCATATACTAAAAATAGACAAGTTTTCCAATCTTTTGATGGGTCAAGTTCGAAGATCGGTCAAGAACTGGAAAAGTAAGAATCATTTTATTTTGGTGGGTCCCGTGTACCCTGCCGAGTACTTCCGTGTGTTAAAATTGCCGGGTACATAACGGTTAAGGTAGGCCTCGGCGTGGTCCCCGTGGCTCTGTTGTTATGGACGACGCGAGAATTTAATGTTTAGTTTCCCTGCATGGTACAGTAAGTGCACACGTAAACGAAGTAAGGGGTGATTTTACATTATAATTTTTTAAGAAAGGTTCAAGTGTTATTTTTATTGGGGCTATTAACCCCAAGGCTAAGCGTGCGATATTGTTGTCAAGTGTTATTTTACAACCATTTGGAGATAGCTTAACAATCTTCATACATATTTTCCAGAAAAGTTTTAGAGTCAAATTATAATTATTTTAGATTGGTGGTCGTTTTGAAATAATTAAATCGTACATATAGATTTATTGTCTATTAAAATGTTTTCAAAATCAATACAGCTCGTTTTCAAACAATGTTAGAAACATTTTGAAAGCATCAAAATATCACTTTGAAAATTAACTTGAAATCATTTCAGGATCTTTTGTAAATTATTTTGAAACATATTGAAAAAAATGGGAATTCGTTCCAAAATCGTATTAAAATTTAATTTCGAATTATTTTAAATCTTTTAACAGGTATTTTACAACCATGTTGGCACCATTTAAAAATCTTATCAGAATTTTAGAATACTGAATCGTCTCAAAAAATTACTTCCGGAGCATTTTCAATCATTTTAAATTTTATTCAGAATACTTCAAAAACCTTTACAGAATCACTTTAGAATCGATTTGGAATCAATTGAAAATAATTTCATCATTATTTTTAAACTTTTTTGGTATCATATCAGGATTTATTTAAAATGGTTTGAATAAAATTATTGTTGTGTTTATTTTTTCAAGGTGCTTTCATAATAATTTTGGATTTATCTTAAAATTAGTTCCAAATCGTGCAGGAATTGTTTTCAAAAACATTTAGAATCATTCCAGAATCAGGTTGGACTGATTTAAGACCATGACGATTTTTTCCTCTTGCTTTTCCCAATAAAGATTAAACTAATTCCAGCAATTAATCACAAACAAAATCAAACTGTCAGCTTTGCGCATTTGGGGCATCTTCACGTGACGAGGTTTCGAGTTTCTCGGCTTCTACTGCTGCAGCAGAGCAACGACTTGAAGTGAACGACACCTTCACCCAACCTTCTTCAATTTCCTACCGACCGACTCCGGTACGACATAGTTTAAACTTTCAGTATCACCTGCCGCCAAAGTATGCTCTTTCTTCTTCATTTTTTTTCCCTTCTTATTTTATCCCATTCGCCCGGTCGGATTCACCTTAAATCCAGGTCATAATCCAGCTTTGTCCTCGTGTAGAACAGGGTGGATCACCGAACTCGGCGCAGCTGCTGCTACTTTCGGCTACATTCCAAAATAATTATGTTACTTTGAAGCGAGGTATTTTTTTTATGCAGAACGGTAATTAGTCTGTTTGGCGACCTTCCAACAAGTTTCAACTTCGTCTGGTATGCAACCAATTCTTTTTTTTTTCGCTTCCACACAAAATGAGATATTTTATTTTATTGACATATAACGAGTCGAAATCCAAAATTTCCCACACCAGCCAGTATAGTGAATTGTTTTTGCAATAAAATCTCCTGTATTTGCGCAGACAATGAAAATTGGAAAGGTTTCCTTCGGTTAAACACAAGTGGTTTCTTTGATGACAGGCCAAAGGGGATCGTAAGCACAAAATCTCGAGGAATAACAGAGTGGAAGCCGGTGCAGAAGTTTGCTTTTCTATACCCTATTTTTAGAGTGTGAAAAGTAGCCATAATTTTTGTTAAGGATTATTACGAAACCGATTCAGTCTGCTGACCCTTGCTGTAGTCTGCATATTTACCTTACCTGTGAAAACTGATTGTGAAAAAGACGTAACAATGTAGAAATGCAAGCAAAGCTCTTGCTCTGCAGCGTGGTCGATAAGCGGAACGAGTTGGAAAAGAAAATAGTGTTCGATCCCTATATAATTTCATCCTCTCTCCGTTTGTGCAGAGGAAAAGTTGAACGCAGAAGGTGCTGCACCTCTTTGTCTTCGGCTCACTCGCCGCCCATTTCGTGCTCAAGTCTGGGTAAGGATTAGGTAAATCGATTTTCGCAAACTCATTGCAGTGGATCCACTCCCAATTGGTTTAGGGACGGAAAGGACTGTGTGAGATTGGGAAAGACGAGGTTGGGTTTCGATTAGAGAGTATAAGAATTCGAAACTTTAGCTTTGGGCTCTGGTTTTCGTTGCGTATCGATTGCCAGCTAGCAGCGGAACTTTCAGCTTAATTCGGAGCTTATCCTTTTTATCTTCGGAAAATTTTGTACTAATTGATTTTAGGCTATGACTGCAATGTATGTTTATCGTTTCACAGGTTTTTTTAACTCCTACCTATGTTCATATTTTGTATCAACACTTCAATATAACACGGTAATCATTTTGTGATCAATTAGTCTACTTTTGAAGTTGAAGCGAGACCTAAATTCCCACCCCAAACCAGACCAGCTACCAGCAAAACAGCAAATGTGTGAACAAACAAAACGACGCTCTTAGGACAAATGTTTCAAAATTAGCTATATTTGTAACGTACAGTGCATTGCAACATTTTACCGCTCGTGTAACGCGTCACTGGAAAAGTCATTCATCGTCATTAAAAGCAACCACCTCCGCAGTAATTATCATTAGTCCCCGACGACCGGCCGGCCGGTAAGGTAGCTCTGCAGCGCGGGCGCAGCGAGGTTAAAAAGGCACTTCAGCCAACCTCCCTAGCTTATTACACACAGTGAGCGAGCCAAGCTTGACGGGCTCTGATTGAACCAGCAGAGCCCGTCCGTCAGTTCCAGGATCCAGGATCCAGGCGAGGAGAATAAAAATCACCAGCATAAAAGCTTCCATAATGAGCTGCTGCACGCTGCAGTGCACTCGTGTCACGAACGGTTCCACGGGTGGCGCACTTCGAGCACAAAGTGGTGCGCACCGCATTTGCATTTGGCCGCTTTTTCGGGTACGAAATTAGCGGCAATTAAATGGAAAATGTCGAATTCGGGTCAATAGGGAAACTCAAGCAGCAGCAGCAGCAGCATCATCATCATTCACGTTACCCATCATCCATTGGGGCCGAGTCCCACACCAGGTTTTGAATGACGATTGGAATGTTGGAATGTTCCGTTTTTTGCATCTTCAATTCCATTTAAAATGATACCTGTTGAACGTTTGAAAATGATTCTGTGCCGAACACGCATCAGCATCGGTTGTGTTTCGAATTCGCTCCGATAAAATTCAAAACGTGTGCACAAGTGCTGGCATTCTTTGACCGGGCCCGGTGTCTTTTGTTTAGATTGCTGTTCCGCATTCAAGGTCAAGTGCCTTTGTGTAACTGTGTTGCTTTGTAGCTGCCTGCTGTCGAACGATTTGGTGGTGAGTGCAGTGTACTCCTGTGGACGTTTATCCAACACGGAGGAGAAAAGGAAAGGAAGGTACGTGCTTCTTGTCTGTCCCATCGGCGCGCTAGTTTTAGCGCGATGGATGTAGAACCCCCACCTCCCGCAACTCCATCCTCGAATCCCCCCGAGCCTGTCCCTCCTGCCCCTCCTTCTACTGTTAATTATTCAGCTCCCTCACGTGTCAGGTTGTATCCAGATGGATCGACTCTTCCGGTGGCAGTTTACCTCAGGCCTAAGGCGGGGCCGAAATCGAAATCTTTAAACATTCTACAGATTTCAAAAGACCTGACGTCACACTATAAAGCTGTGACTGAAATTTCTAAAATCAGACCGAACAAGCTCCGTGTCGTGGTCAATGACCTTAAACGATATAGTTTGCTCCGAGCTCTTTACACGGGAATACCGTGTCTATGTACCCGCTAGAGATGGTGTCGTGACCGATTCGAGTCTTTCCGTGGAGTGTATATTGAAACTTGCTAAAGGGTGCTTCAAGAACAGCACATGTCCCGATGTGAAGGTGCTCGACTGCAAGCAATTGCGGTCGGTATCGCTCGTCGGTGACAAAAAAGTTTACACTCCGTCAGACTCGTTTCGAGTTACGTTCGCCGGGTCTGCACTACCAACCCAAGCAACAATTGAAACATAATAACAAAATAAATTGTGATCATTTGTTGCACTAATGCATTGCATTTTTTGTTACTACGATGAAATTGTAAAGAAACAAGCAACAACTAAAGTTGCACCGCTGCTTCAAAAATCTTCACACCAACAACGTAATTCGCGAGGTTAGATTCGTTGTTGAAACGTGTAAACGGCATTTGAAAACCTAACCTTCACTGAATAAATCTAGTGAGTGGAGCATATAGGTTGCCAACGTGATGCTTGCGAGATACAAAAAACAAACACACAAAAATACTTCTAAAAGTTGCTGTCATGTTCTGAAGCCATGTAACAGCAACTTTTGCTAGATCGTTCGCCTTATATTTGTTTTTAAGATGAGGTTATTTACTGCGTTGTAACTTTTGGGTACTTGGACTAGAAGTCGTCCAAAAAGTGTGGGTCGCTAAAACGAAATGTGATAAATTGCCTTGAATTTCATGATCACGCTGAGGTACTGATGAATTGAAGAAGCAATATTAAAACTGGTAATGACCATTAGTATGATAAGGGAAGCAATATTTAGAACTGAGCCATGAACTTGCAAGTGTTCCTACAGCAAATGACGTAAATAGTACAAACGAGAAAAGTGAATAGAAATTGATAACTGGAGTTGAATCCTCAAATTTCTGGAAATAATCAAAGATAGATTGCTATACAGACAATCTCTTTCCATTCTGACCATTTGCCATTTTACAATCTTACCACAACGCCATGAAGTTTCTATTGCGCCCTAGTTGCTGCTACGATGCATCTTCAAAGCTGAAATTTTACCATGCAGCGTTTACCATGTTGTTATCAAATTCCATGCATTAGTTCATACACATTGCGGTTTCTTTCTTGAAACTTGTGTTGAAACAACGAAAATGTTGCAATTGGCTCCACCTCCTGCGCTTTTTTGTCATTATATATGAAACTGAGATGTAACTGCAACTTAATTTCGCATAAGAATTTGTTGCTGTGATGTACAAAGTTCATAATCGAAACATATTTTGCTGCTTGGGAAGCCACATCTCGATTCACCGGGTTCGTCTCCCTGTGAGGCTCTACGTGCCCCGCGTCATGAACTGCCTGAATTGCAAGCAGTTAGGCCATACAGCCGCCTACTGCTGCAATAAGGCACGTTGTGGCAAGTGTGGGGAGTCTCATGCGGAAGATTCTCGCAGTGTTAACGCTGAAAAGTGTATTCACTGCGGGGAAAATCTGCATGAGCTCTCGACATGTGCGGTGTACATGCAGCGCAGGGATAATCTAAAACGGTCTCTCAAAGAGCGTTCAAAGCGTTCCTACGCTGACATGCTGAAGAAGACCTTTACCACTTCTCCCGTTACTTGGAACCCCTGCGATCTGTTGTCCTCTGATGAAACCGATTCTGACGATTCACCAGCGGGAACATCTAGAAAGAGAAAAAATATTTCCTCTCCTAAACTTCCCCGAAAAGATCCAAAGATTTCCCAAAGTGAAATGAATGGTACAAACAAACCTAAAAGTGCAGCGGAAAAACCGAAGCAAACTCCTCCTGGGCTTGCAAATTCAAAGTCCCAGAAGGAGTTCCCAGCACTTCCTGGAACATCTAAAACCTCAGTTGTTCCTTTTGCACATCCAGTTTAAAAATCGAATGCTGGACTGGTGAAATTTTCTGACATTGTGGACTGGATTTTTGAAACTTTCAATGTACCCGATCCAATAAAAGTTTTTCTTACAGCATTCCTCCCAACAGTTAGAACATTTTTGAAGCAGTTGACTGCCCAATGGCCCTTCCTTGCAGCGATCGTATCCTTCGATGCCTAATTCAACTGCTAATCTGAAGGATTCTATCTCTGTCTAACAGTGGAATTGTAGAAGTATTTTACCAAAAATTGATTCGTTTAAAGTTTTGATAAATAAAAACAAATGCGATGCATTTTCCTTTTGTGAAACTTGGCTTACTTCAAATATTGATCTCAACTTCCATGATTTTAATACTATTCGCCTTGATCGAGACTCCCCATATGGGGGAGTACTTTTAGGGATTAAAAAGTGCTATTCTTTCTATCGTATTAATCTCCCCTCGATTCCAGGCATCGAAGTTGTCGCATGTCAAATGACAATACAAGGTAAAGAGCTTTGTATTGCCTCAATATATATTCCTCCCAGAGCACAGGTTGGGCAACGGCTGCTCTTTGATTTAATAGAACTTCTTCCCTCGCCACGTTTGATTTTGGGAGACTTCAACTCTCATGGTGTGGCCTGGGGTTCCCCTTACAATGATAACCGCTCCTCTTTAATCTATAACCTTTGCGATGACTTCGACATGACTATTTTAAACAACGGTGAAATGACACGTATCCCGAAACCTCCAGAGCGCTCAAGCGCTTTGGATTTATCCTTATGTTCGACGTCGCTACGGTTGGATTGCACATGAAACGTAATCCTCGATCCTCACGGTAGCGACCATTTGCCTATTCTTATTTCAATTAATAACGGATCGACTCGCATGCGACCAATTGACATTCCGTATGACCTCACACGGAATGTCGATTGGAAGTTATACGAGGAAATGATTTCAAAAGCGGTCGAGTCGATTCAACATCACCCACCACTTGAAGAATACAACCTCCTCGCGGGCTTGATTCTCGACGCCGCGTTGCAAGCCCAAACGAAGAAATATCCCGGCGTAACGATTAAAGAACGGCCTCCTACTCCGTGGTGGGACCAAGAGTGCTCCGATGTCTACACGCAAAGATCCGACGCGTTTTTGGCCTACCAGAAGGGAGGTATACCTGGCGACTATTTACGGTATTCGGAGCTTGATACCAAGCTTAAAAGCTTGGCTAAAGCAAAGAAACGCGGATATTGGCGTCGGTTCGTGAACGAGACGTCGAGGGAGACATCGATGAGCACTCTTTGGAACACAGCCCGAAGAATGCGGAATCGCGTAACGGTCAACGAAAGCGAGGAGTCTTCAAGTCGGTGGATATTTGATTTTGCCAGGAAAGTATGTCCGGACTCTGTTCCTGAGCAAAACATTGTTCGCGATGCGTCTCCGGGCCACGACGCGATAGAATCACCTTTTACGATGGCAGAATTTTCAGTTGCCCTCCTGTCCTGTAACAATAACGCGCCTGGGTTAGATAGAATCAAATTCAACTTGTTGAAGAATCTACCCGGCAATGCCAAGAGGCGCTTGTTGAACTTGTTCAATATGTTCCTGGAGCAAAACATTGTACCGCAGGATTGGAGGCAAGTGAAGGTGATCGCCATCCAAAAACCAGGGAAGCCAGCTTCTGATCACAACTCTTATAGGCCGATTGCAATGCTATCCTGTATCCGGAAATTGATGGAAAAAATGATACTCCGTCGTTTAGACCACTGGGTCGAATCAAATGGCTTTCTATCGGATACTCAATTTGGCTTCCGCCGTGCCAACGGGACGAATGATTGTCTTGCGTTGCTTTCAACAGATATTCAGCTGGCGTATGTTCGCAAAGAACAAATGGCGTCTGCGTTCTTGGACATTAAGGGGGCTTTTGATTCCGTTTCTATTGACATTTTTTCGGGCAAACTTCACCGACAAGGATTTTCTCCAATTTTAAACAATTTTTTGCACAATTTGTTGTCCGAAAAGCACATGCATTTTACGCACGGCGATTTGGCAACTTTTCACATTAGCTACATGGGTCTTCCCCAGGGCTCATGTTTAAGCCCCCTTCTTTACAACTTTTATGTAAATGACATCGACGAATGTCTGGCAAATTCATGCACGATAAGACAACTTGCAGACGACAGTGTAATCTCTGTTACAGGAGCCAAAGCTGCCGATTTGCAAGGACCATTGCAAGATACCTTGGACAATTTGTCTGCTTGGGCTTTACAGCTAGGTATCGAATTCTCTCCGGAGAAGACTGAGATAGTAGTTTTTTCTAGGAAGCATAAACCTGCTCAGCTTCAAACACAATTAATGGGTAAAACGATTTCTCAGGTTTTGGTACACAAATATCTTGGTGTCTGGTTCGACTCTAAAGGCACCTGGGGTTGTCACGTGAGGTATCTGATGAAAAAATGTCAACAAAGAGTGAATTTTCTTCGTACAATAACCGGACAATGGTGGGGAGCCCACCCAGGAGACCTTATAAGGCTTTATCAAACAACGATACTGTCTGTTATTGAGTACGGGTGTTTCTGCTTCCGCTCAGCAGCAAACACACATTTGATCAAACTGGAGCGAATACAATATCGTTGTTTGCGTATCGCCTTGGGTTGCATGCTATCGACCCATACGATGAGTTTGGAGGTCTGAGCTGGAGTTCTACCTTTGAAAACCCGCTTTTGGAGCCTGTCTTCTCGTATTCTTATCAAATGTGAGGTCTTGAACCGACCCGTAATTGAAAATTTTGAAAGGTTAATCGAACTTAATTCTCAAACCCGTTTTATGACATTGTATTTCAATCACATGTCCCAAAATATCAATCCTTCTTCGAATATTCCAAATCGTGTCAACTTATTGAATACTTCTGATTCTACTGTGTTTTTCGATACATCCATGATAGAAGAAACTCGTGGAATCCCGGATCATTTACGCGTGCAGCAGATCCCCAAAATTTTTTCTAATAAATATCGAAACATCAACTGCGACAATATGTTCTACACTGACGGATCACTTATCGATGGGTCCACTGGCTTCAGTATCTTCAATAACAATTTAACCGTCTCCCATAAGCTCGATAGTTCTGCTTCTGTTTACGTCGCAGAATTAGCTGCAATTCAGTACACCCTAGGGATTATCGAAAAAATGCTCACGGACCATTGTTTCATCTTTACGGACAGTCTCAGTTCCATTGAGGCTCTCCGATCGATGAAAGATGTTAAGCACTCTCCGTATTTCCTGGGGAAAATACGGGAACATCTGAGTGCTTTATCCGAAAAATCTTTTCAGATTACCTTAGTATGGGTCCCTTCTCACTGCTCGATACCGGGTAATGAGAAAGCGGACCCTTTGGCTAAGGTGGGCGCAACAAACGGTGAAATTTATGAAAGACCAATTGCTTTACGATCATCGGTTGGCAAAATTTTTGGACCAGAGGGGAACTGGGAAGGTGGTTACATTCCATTATACCCAAGGTATCGACGAATCCGTGGTTCAAGGGGTTGGATGTAGGTCGAGATTTCATTTGCGTGATGTCTCGGCTTATGTCCAATCACAATATATTTGATGCGCATCTCCGTCGTTTTGGGCTCGGGGAAAGTGATATCTGTGCCTGTGGTGAAGGTTATCACGACATAGAGCACGTTGTTTGGTCATGCCCTGTCCACCGTGACGCCAGGTCTAAATTAGTAGCTTCCCTTGAGGCCGGAGGTAGACGGCCAGCTGTACCTGTTCGTGATGTCTTGGCGAGCCGTGACATACCCTACATGACCCTTATATACGTTTCCCTGAAATCCATCCATGCCCCAGTCTAGTCCCGTTCCCCTCCGTCTACACCCAACAAAACGACAAGAACACGTTTGAACCTTAAGCACAGATTTTGGAATCAGCAACTGCACCCCACTCGAATTCGCCACCCGAGGCCTTCAGTGATATCTTGGCTCAGCGGTACATACCATATGGCCACTTGAACACTAGCGAACAACAACAACGAACCATAACCAGCAACTAGACCCCGCACAATACCTCCAGGACCCGAGAATACAAACCCCTGCCCCAGCTCATGACATCGGCCATTCGAAGAGCATCAGACGATCATTCAACAACAAAACACTGATTGAAAAATTCATGCTAGTTTTAAGTTAGACTTAATTTCAGCTCGTAGTCGGCAACGAGGATAAAAAATTTGCCTTTAGTTCTTAAGTCACCAGATATAATTGGCGCCGTTAAACATTAAATTGTATTTGTGCCGTGTCAAATAAATGATATATGAGGAAAAAAAACGTTTGAAAATGTGAGTTATCATGCTGGACACTATGTTTTGTATTTTTAAATAATAAATTTTGTTCAGCGAGCCTTCGACTGATAGAGTTCGGTCCGCGTGTGGATTGTAAATTTTGCGTAATCATGAAGTACCTGACGTCAAATTTTTCGCCTGCGCCTGCGGTCCGTTGCATCGCTGGAATAAATGCAAACTTTTTTCCGCTCTCGGAATGCAGAAATTTTCGCCAACGAGCAACCGGACGAGTGCCATCACAAATTCTGCCGCCGGGGGAAAACATGACCCCAGTCCGCTTCCTCCTCGGAAGGGGGAGTAGGGGGCGGTAGAACGGCGGCAACGATACAGCTTTTTTACTCATCCGACGTTGGCCAGGCATTAAGTATACATGACCTCCAGGCAATGTTGTTATTTCAGTACGAGAGGCCTACGGCCGGTTTTTTTTTCGGTTGTTCTTTCTCCCATTCGCATCAACCGTCCTTTGAGGCAAACGACGTGAAGCCTCGTGCTTCAGGGTTCGAACGGCTGGCAGGGCGTTCCAATCAGTCGGCATGCAAAAGCTTTTCCTGGAATGTTATTTCCATTAGGCTAATGACATACTGAGGCGTCAAATGAAGCGTATCAGAAAGCGTCGCAAAAGCGTCAGAGCTACTTCCTCGAACGTCTATATGAAACGCTCAAACCGGTCCTACTGGAGCGGCAAAGACGCGTCGATAGAGGCGGCGAAACAGAACGAGTAGTGTTTTGACGCGCGTATATGTACGCGGTAATACCATATTCAGACTAAATCTTTTATCGCCAGGTGCTTTATATTTGCTTTGTTTTGGTTTGGTAATTGAAAAAAGCTAATAAAATACATTTTCGTTTAGAAAATGTTAAAATGTTTAGAAGAGGGTTGTGCAGTAAATCCATGTTCAGACTAAACCTGATATCGCCAGGTACTTAATATTTGCTTTATTTTGGTCTTAAATCTTAAAAAAGAAAAAAAGTAGGATAGAAAATACTATCGGGAAAAATTTTCAGGTCGTCGAGAAAACAGCACTGATATTATTGATTGGTATTGCTGAGCTTTGATTTGAATGGCCAGAAATCTAGCATGCTGAACTTCTTTGGTCGCGAAAATGCAAGCCGCTGAGTAACTAGCTGTGCTCACATGGGTTATTCAAATCCTAACAGATATTATAAACTAGTTGAACGTTGCTCGGGGTCAACGGGTTTTAAATTTAGAATAATTTCTTATATTTTTTACTACGTCTGTAGCGCAACTCACTTCAGTAATATTATTTTATTTCTTAAAAAAATCTCTATGTTTACTAAAAACGTAATTTACCGTGCTTGAAGAAGCAAAAAAATCTTCATAGGACGAATTCATATTTCTTTCAAACAAAACCGCTACTGGAATCTTGGAATATGACAACACAACGCATTTGCGACGCTCGCTCCAGTATGTCATAGGAAGCTTCACCCAACGCTTCTGTTTATTCCGCTTCTCAAACGCTCAACGCTTCGCTTCATTTGACGCCTCAGTATGTCAGTAGCCTTACTCGGCTCACATCAACGCGCTCGCTGCCTCGTGATTTCCATGCTGTACAGTTTCGTTCCTCATGATCCGGTGTGAAAGTGTCCAAATGGACAGATTTTTTTTTTCGTACTTTTCGAATTCCCAGAGAAAGGGTGAGAGAATAGGCGGCAGATAAAACCCGGAAAACATAACCAACTCGTGACCCCGGTGCCAAGCCACATCAGGTAGTGAGCCGGGGTATTACATCCATTTGGGTATTAGCGCACTTTTTACCAGCCATCAGATGCCAGGCTCCGGTGCAGATGAACATGTAATAACAATAAACAGATAACGAAAGATTTGCGAAGGCTTCAAGCTCTTTGTTTGTGGGCGATAGTGAGTGACAGGTATCATTCAGTCCCAATTTCGTTTTACAAAATCTGTTGTAGAGTGCATAGGATTCTGGCTTTGCAGTGATGTTTCTCAAGAGACTGTGCTCAACGAAAGAAAATGTTACCTTTCTACCTTCTGACTTCTTCTATTGTGAGAAGGCCATAATATCATAAAATCATAGTTCGTTTAGCATTGACAATCGATTGGATGCTAGAGTTAATGCAAATCAAAGTACCTTGTAGTATCGCAATCTGTGAGGTAAATTTATTACCGGAGAGAAACCAGTGATTGGCATCGGAGCGAAAAGATAATTCTGCAAATAAACTGTCCAACGTAGAATTTTTAAATAACAACAAAGGTAAATTCCATCATGTGATTCGAAAAAAAAATTTCGAAGAGATATATTTCAACCACTATAATTTTTTTTATGCGATACAGGTATTTTATCAAGAACCATAAGATATTCCAAATATTAATTCATAAAACCAGCTTCCCTTGCTTCGCTCAACAGCAAAGCAAAGCCAAGCAACGAACGTGACCTTCGTAAAATCGTCTCACTCACCGAGCAACAAAAGTCGATCGGAGCGCCTCTTTGTGTCGGCAAACAGTTTAGTCAAGCAAACTGACCCGTTGCCAAAATTGAGTATCAAACACTGGCCCAACAAAGAAGAACGGTTCCGCTTGAAGGATTTACTTTTTCACTACCCTTCCCCGTTATATTTTTTCTTTCATTGTTTCCCAACAAAAATCTCAACCGAGTGGCGTGCCGCTTCCCCTCCCTCCCGCTCCCAGGAGGATTCCGGGAAATATTTGCACAAAGCAGGTGACAATCGCCGGGCCGGGACCTTCTTTGCACCTACCCCAAGGGAGATGAACGGGGCACAAAAGTGAACCGGACTGTCAACAAAACAGTCGGAACCGACTGTAAGAGTTCAGAGGTTTGAAACAGTTCGCTTTCCGGGGGGTGGGGGGGAGGATGGGAACAGCAATTTGAGTGAGCTACGTTTGTTTGTGGAAAGCTTGTCCGCTCGGTTGCGCACAATGATGACGGTTACCTGGTCCCTAACCGGTCCCGGCTGCTGATGGGTTGTTTCCGCTTGGAACATTGTAAACGTTTCAGTGTTTGAAATGCAAGGAGGGGGAATAGAAAGGGGAAAGTGTGCCCTTCTTAACACTTCCACTTCGGAGAAGATATCAGAGCAATTTCGAGTACGAGATACAATTTGTGTGTTTCTTTTCCTTTTTTTCCTGCCTTTCCGGGAATGGAATGAAACCATTGTTGGATGTTTTAGGGTGGGGAAATATTTTGCTGCGTAAAAATTTCGGTTGAACAGGGGAATAAACCTACGTTTACTCGACAATTCTAATTCAAACGTGCTGCTGTTATGGTATTACTTTATGTGCTTAACAAAGAAATCGATTGATTTGTTGATTTATTAGTAAAAAAATTTAAATTTTATTGAAATTCATACTGTTGGAAATCTTAAATTTTCATTGACGTTTACAATTAAAGTAGCATGGTGTCATAATCATAAAAATCAGAAAATATCGAAGATCTAAAATTGTTGAATGTGAATAAGTTATGCACATCTTAGAACCGTCTGCTCACACTAATCATAGGGTCATTGTCGTCATACATTGTGTTTCAGGAAGGTTGTAGCAGCCTGCCTGGACCTTACAGTTCATTGCGGTGCGTAGATTTAAAGCTGACATAGCAATGTAGGACTATCAATCTCGCATTGTCAAATTTTTGCTCAGAAAACTTCCTGGTTGGCATTCCACACCCGTTTGGTAGAGTCAGACATCGTTGAAAAAAAGAATAAACAGAATTGGTACTAAATTACTCCCTTAAGGAACATCACACTGCAGACTGAATATTGTCGGTTTAACCGACTCTATCTTTACGTATAGCATACGGTTTGTCAAATAGGATTTTAGTTAATCACAAAATCTACTTAAGAAGCCGAGACGTTGAAATTTGGATTCAAATATTTCATAGTTCACCGTGTCAAAAGCAGTTTTAACGTCCGTATGAATCGCATTCATCTGCGCAGCCCTATTGCAGAAGGAGGTAACCTCACATAGATTAGACTCAACAGAACACTTAGAGAAGAACCCATGTTGAGATGGCGTAATATAGCATTTGCATGCTCCAAGAATCGTCTTGTTAAGAATGACCACAGAGCATTTCGATTCAGCAGACAGCTCTCCTCTCTTGTAAACTGGCGTCATAGACAAACATTTTTCAGAAGGTAGGGTACGTCCGACTTTGCAGTGAGAGATTGAAAATCGCTCGCAATGGTTCGGTGCACTTTTTCAGCACGCACGATAGGATACCGTCTGGCCCAGCAATAGATGAAGACTTCAAAGAGCCATGACAACCATCTCAACGCTGATTTTTATAACATCCATCCCAACGGTGTCTACGAGAACATAACTTCAGTGTAGTTTGGCATTGAAGCACTAACAGCTTTATCAATATTCACACCTGCGTAAATGTCAGACCAATCCATCTTGAAGAGCAATCTATTGAGAGCATCGAAATTAGATTTACGAAAATCGAGTTCACGTCGTCTTAAGGTGAAACCTCATTGAATCCAAAAATGGTCGACTTCGAGTCACCACTTCGAATTTTGAAAAGCACAAGACTCGGAAATACTCATTGCGTTGCCTATGAAAATTCTATTTTATGTTTGCTTCTTGTGTTTTTGAAAATTCGAAGTGGTGACTCGAAGTCGGCCATTTTTGTATTCAATGAAAAATTCACCTTAATGAGCAACAGCAGGGGAATACGGGACGATCAACAAAAGAGCTGGATAACCAGGATCTAATCGTAACACGGGTTCGAAAGCTTCTTCAGCAGTGCTGATAGTTGTGACGGAATCGGAAGTGTGAATATATGCAAGAATTCGGTCACTGGAGTTGCATTCTTGAAAGTTATAAATTTTCAAAGTACGGAACTATCGCTACTCATGATTAATTTTACAAATATTTTTCAATGAAAAGCTAAAATTTAGTATCCATAATGTTTGAACTGATTTTTATATCTTTTTCATTCTTTTATCTTCTCGTTTTCTGTCGCCGTTTTTGTTGATTTATTTGTGCTGCGCGTTTCATTGTAAATTTCCATATGATATTTTGAAGCAAGTGATGACTTAGAAATTCGGGACAACTTGTAATACTGACTTCAGAAACTTTATTCCCCTTGGTGTAAACAATAAACTATGTCTGAATATTGAATGAAAAAAATATAATTTTTGCGAATATTCGGCCTTATTTTGATTAGTGTCTTTTGATTTGTTTGTCTGATACTACAAGGTTTACAGCCCTAGTGGCTGTACGAAATGGGGACGTAGGACTAAATGTATATATTATATGCTGCGATAAACTGTTCATAGGCAACACTACCGTTTATATTTGATGGTCTTTATTGTAAAACTAACGATGCATGAATACATGAAAATTTTACACTAGTAGTAGTTGCGAAAATTGTCATAACTCTTATCTTCAAGCATCTATAGTTCTGAAAAGAACCGATTCCATAATCTTCAGTATGAAATTCGTGCTACAGAACGCTGATGATCGCACCACCACCGGTAGTATTGAATATTTTGTTGGCCGCGCATAAAATTTGCTCTCCGCTGTGCCCTACAGTAGCTGTGCCAGCAAATATCCTGCAGCGTACGATGGTAACTGTTGTTGCCGTATGCAAAATAAAGGTAACATGCTCCGCACTGCAAGTGCAAGTTGACTCGTATGCAGCTCTCGTTTCTCAATGTCGCGTACCTCTAACAGCTATACTCCACTCGCTGTTGTGTAACAAACTAGACTGAAGCTGAATTCTCTACACGCAGTCTTTTGTATCGAGTTCAGCGTAGATTCTTGCCATTAGGGCATGGCCACACAGCTTAGAGAAAAACAAACAAACCAAAACACTTTGTTGAGTCAAAATATGTAGGCAGTGGAATTTATTTCGTCCATGTTATTGTTATCTGTTCTCGGGAAGCAAGCCAATTACGAGGGAAATATATGGGAGAGCGTGACCTTGGAACTTTTCACCTTTTTCCACCATTAAGCAGCAAAGCGACAATGTTGAACATTATATCAAAAAATTGTTACACATTTTATCTCTCCACCGACATATAAATGACTAAGATGCATCAAGTCGTTCGCTTGCTATAATCGTTTGAAATCTGACGCAACATTTGCCAGTTTCCTTTTCAATTTCACAAAGTGTAATCTAGTATAGAAAGCAAAGACGTAGTCCTACGTCAAAACTCTATGCGTCAACTCTTTTTTTTTTATTTGTTTTTGAATTTATTTTAAAATAAAGTTCCTTTTTGTTGTTTTTTTAATGTTTTTTTTTTATTTTTTCATTTCATTAATCTATTAGGGACCGTCCATAAATCACCTCTCTCCTCTTGTATATATCATCGGAATTTTTCGTATGGGATGCAACGAATTGTCAGACGTTTGTTGTTGTTTTCTTACAAAAAAACAAGGTTAACATTATTGGTTTTTCAGCTCAAATTGAACGTTTTTAACCGCTTTACAGTTCCTTTTTTGACACGAACTCTTGACCTGCTTCAGTTTTTTGAAAAATTTAATCTTTAATGCACCATGTTTCGGGGATATATATTAATTACTGGACCAGGAATTAATATATCAATTCCAATGGGACAGTGGCCCACAGTCTTCCAAGCTGAAATAAATGCTATCCTAACATGCACAAATATCTGTTTAGCTAGAAAATATAGATATGCCAATATCTGTATTTTCTCTGATAGTCAAGCAGCTCTTAATGCACTTAAAGCCTACACATTCCAGTCGAAGTTAGTTTGGGATTGTATTTTATCCCTACGACAACTGGCTGTAACAAACGATGTAAATCTATACTGGGTGCCTGGTCACTGTGGTATAAAAGGAAATGAAAAAGCCGATCTCTTAGCAAGAACTAGTTCTTCAACTGCATTCATCGGACCGGAGCGATTCTGCGGGGTTCCTACATCCTGCCTGAAATCAGAGCTCAGAGGCTGGGAAGCAATGATGATTGGTGCCAACTGGAGGGCTACTTCCAATGCAAGATAATCTAAACTATTCATTACACCTTGTAATAGAATCACCCGCAACCTCCTCAGTACAAATAAAGCTGATCTGAGTACGTTGACTGGCCTACTGACTGGACACTGTCCGAGCAGGTATCACCTTAAAAAAATAGGTAAACTGACAGAAGACATATGTCGCTTCTGTAATCTTGAAGTTGAAACTTCGGAACATCTACTGTGCCAATGCGGCGCATTATTTCAGCAAAGACAGCGTATTTTTGGAAAAGGTGTCCTTACGCCTAACGAGGTATGGAATGCTGAACTAACAAAGGTAATGAACTTTATCAAAGAGGGCATTCTTTCTTGGGGCGAAATGCAAAGTCCTAGGGCGACCGTCACTGATACCCATAGTGATGGAACGAACTGACAGTGCATATATATTAACGCGGAGTATACCACAATATATCTAACTAATGGTAGCAGTGGTCATAAGCTCCTACAAGGGAAAAAAATGTTTCGGGGAAAACCTTCATCAATATAAAACTGGCTCATAAACCATCAAACATGCAGCATTAGAGTTTGGATTTTTCGAAAATTGAGGCAGATAGAGAGTTGGTGTAGCACTGTAGAGTCATCAAAAACTTAGGACCTATAGAAACAATGATGTTACACACGTTTTTGTTTTTTTGAGAGAAAACATTAAAATAGGTTTTTTGTGAGATATGGACCACTGCGTCCATTATTTTGAATGAAATGTATTACCTCATTGGGTTACGAAGATCAGATCTTGAAAGGCTCCAAAGGCTCTTATTCTGCGCTGTTAGTTTCAACGCACTTTTTTCCGCCTCTAGTTGTACTACCTAATGGAGTGATTTTCAACGGAACCCAATTCATTACTCCTGTAATTGCATTTTAAATTAGCCTTTGCAGCTTGCCAAACTTATTCAGCGTTGACCGTTTTTTTGTTACAGGCCACCACACCACAGCGAGGCATATGTTAATCTTGGTCTAATTATTCCCTGGCACAACCAATAAATCATACTTGGCCCTAGGCTCCATTTTCTGCCAATAGCTTTGCTATACGCCCAGAGGGCACTCGTAGCTCAGCTTAGCTGAATTTCTGATCTAGAACCACTTCAAGATGTTTCACTACATCATCGGTGAATTTGACCACTTCGAAAATAATAAGATATAAATCAGTATTTCCTCAAATTCATCCACCTTTGTTTGACAGCAGTAGACGAAAATTCCAAATTTTTAGTTGTCACTCATTAATAGAAAACCTCTACTGATACTGCTCCATTGCCAATCGCTAGCAATTGTTTTGAGAAAACCTCTGCAATCGAATGCTAGGACTGTGATATCAGAGAGTTCAATTTTAATTTGGTAGTCAAAGTTTAACTTCATACAGCGAAATAATCACGAATCTTAGACAATTGAAATTGAATCTTTTGCTAGAATGCCTACTTGAAAACCTATTTCTAAGAGGTTTTTAGGGATTTTGACGTGGGACTACGTCTTTGTTTTCTATACTGGGATGCATTCCGTAAAATTGGAAATGAACATGGCGAATGTTGCGTCAGATTTCAAACGATAATAACAGCATAACCACATGATGGATAACAAAAACCAATACACTAAAGTCGCTTTTTACGCGGCGGATGCGTGCCGCCTGAAGAAAACCGCGTGAATTCATGAATCCGTGTAAAAAAATTGCGTGAATTCCCGAATCCGCGTAGAAAAACACGTAAATTGCGGAGTCCGCGTAAAAGAAAACCACGTAAATTTCGGAATCCAAATAGAGAAATTCCGGAATCCGCGTAAAAAAACGCGTACGTTCCGAAAACCGCGTAAATTTTAGAATTCGCGTAAAAAGCGACTTTAGTTTATGTTGTTGGATAGACAAAAAATTGAACAATTTTGTAATACACTAGTTATCACTATTATTTCATTGCTAAGCTGTAAAAATTGATGAAAAGTTTCAAGGACTAATTTCGCACAGACGACATGAATAGACACCAACCATTCTCTGTGATATTATCTGTATCAATATAAAAAAAAAAAAAAATTAACAGAGTTTCCCCGTTCCAACAGGTCAATAATGTTTGCTTCCATGAACTTAGACTGATTTGATGTCTCGAAGGTAAAGGTTTTTCGAAAAGTTAGAAACAACCCTTTTTCTTGAACAATTCCTTAATCTGCTGTGGCAGCAAAATAAAAACTATTGTCTTAAAAGAAAACATGTTGTTTGCTCAAAAACACACTACTGGCACAATAGCGTCGAGCGTAAACGTAGTTCTTGCGAGTATTGGTTGATATATTTCTAGAAAAAAATTAAGGGTAGGCTGAGAAAGAAATTACATAAGACGCTAAACAAACGAACTGATTCTGTCTGCGGACTTTTCACCTTTCTAACTAACAATCCCTATAATTACAGTGTTTAGTGCCACATAACCATTTCATACAAACTTAGGGCTGTATACCTTGTAATATCTTGAATGTATGTATTGAATGTATTAATAAGGACATTCACAAAGTTTTATTAAATTTAAATTTGAAAAAGACCATCGAGTTTTTATTTATTATTTTAATACTCTAAGGTTGCTTTTTACGCGGTTTTTTCACGCGGATTTTTTACGCGGATTCTGGAATTTACGCGGTTTTTATACACGGATTCCGGAATTGACGCAGTTTTTTTACGGGGTTTCAGTTTCTCTTCACTCGAATTGCAGAATTTACGCGGGTATTTTCTACGCGGATTCCGGAATTTACGCATTTTGTTTATCCCCCGCGTAAATAGCGACTTTTGTGTATCTATATGCAATTTATTTTCCAAACCAATGCAAAAATGGAAAAATCTAATTTGAAAGATACATTTCAAAGTGAAGTTTGACTAAAGACAAGCAAGGTCGTCAAACAGAACAACAGAAGTAAAACTAAAATGACGAAACGAAATTTAAACACAGCAAATTATCTTACAGTGAAGATTTTAACATTTCATTGGATCATTTAAATAATACATATATTTTCATATTTTATTTATTCTAATAACAATAAGGCCAGAATAATAGAAAATAAAGCGAAAATAACTGTAAAACGTTTGTGAAAATTGTTAAGGAAGAAAAATAGGGTAAGGAACGGCTTAAGCAGTAGCGCCTATTTTAATCAGTCGCAAAAAACAGGCCTCCAACTTCTGCGTTTTGATCAATATCGGCAATGTCAATTATGGAAACGAAAACTTTGATTGTCTAGCTGTCTTAAAAATATAAAAAATACCGTTAATCACAAAGAAATCTGTGAACAAACCGCATTTGGAACAAATCGACCTATATTGCAGCCATTCAAGAGCCACTTCGGGGGCTGCAAAAAAACGCCTGCAAAACAGATAGAAACTGCTTAAAATAGGTTCGGGGTGATTTGAGTAGTGTCCCTCGATTGGTAACTTTGATTGATTATTGTTAAAGTTTGCTATCTTAGTTTTACAATCTGTAAACAAGCTCTGACAGAGAAAACGATAAAGAGCAGATTGATATACTACTGTTTGAATTTCATCCAATACATTTCGAGTATTTCGTTTGAATACACAGGCGGTTCCTAAATCTGCTTATAATATGTTCCCTACCCTACCACAATTTAGAAATATTGAAACAATATTAGCAGAAACTGACCAAAGTTAAAATTAGAGTGTAAGAAAATTCAAAATTACTGCCACATTCAAATAAACAACGTAACTTAAAGGCATCAAATATCCCATGTGAATCAATAAAAACGATTTTTCCCTGAAAAAAAAGATATGTAACAAAACCTGGATATTTTCGTCTCATTCACGGCAAAGTTTTGTTCGATAATGATGAAATCTGAAACTCCCCGTTATGGATTAACGGTACATTTTAGTGAAATATTTTTGAAACTTTTACTGCCGTCCCATCTGCATTTTCGTTTTGCAAAATTTTCAAGTCAGTTTGCCTCTTCTTAAAAGTAACCGTATACCAATCCCAAAATAGATGTTATAAAAATAACGTTGCTTATTTTTGTTACAGAGTGAATGCTTTTTCCCACAACATTTCATTCTTCCATAGTAAACTACACGAAAAACAATTTAAGAGCCAGTTCGCGAGAGGCGCAACCGCATGTTGTTTTGATGTTCTCCGATTGGGCTGAATTTTCAGCGTTCGATTGTCTATTCAAGGTAGGAAGTTTTGCAAATTTTCAATTTTTTTCATAGAGGTTAAATGGAGTAAAACAGTCCAATGGTATGTCTAAAAACGTTCAAATACTAATAAACCCTAATAACTCCTGCTAGACTTGATGGATTTTTCTAAAAATTTGTGGCATTATTCTACACTAAAAGAACTTCTAAACGCATGGTCACAGTATATGGCAAAGAGGTAACCAAGGATGGGAAAAATCGTTCAAGTGATAATTGATCAGTAGTCCAAACTGATTCTCTATCGCTTTCTATAATTTCAAAAGGATAGGTATGGTAATCGCTCCATTATTCATGTCAACAGCTTAGTGCACCTATATTCATCTTATTTTCCTCATTTGTCCAATTTACCGTCAAGTTTCTACAAATTTTTGAAAGAAAATCTCTTTGCTTCTCGATTTTCTCAAGTGGTTGAAAGTTTTACGTTGAAAATATGGTAAAATTTGACGATAAATTGATCAAAAAGGCGTGATGAGATGAATATAGGTACTGAGATGAATATAGGAGCGGTTACCCTATGTGGTGAAAAATTTTTCACTCGCGGTTACTTTGATTTGTTTGTTTCGTTTAGCGTGTCGATTTTTTTTCACACGTGTTGACAGGTACCTACAGCACGCGCAAACCGAGAATGTTCTTCTTTTGAAATAATTGAGCAAGAATGAAAGCTGGATTACAGTTTGCAGGATTCAACGATTTCAACCAAGACAATTTTGTTTATGTATTAGGCACCTTTTAACCACTTTGTCATTTAGGTGCTTAGAGTATTCGTTATCCTAATGTGTGATATGTATGATAAGTTTCAATCAAATTGGATTTTTGTATACGAATGGATGTTTTTAATAAATTTTAAAACTGTTGCTCCCCCCTTTCTTTATCGTCCACTAGTGCTTCTCTCAAGTTGTCCGACATTCCAACTGCCTTGCGTTCGTTGCAGTAGGTCCTTTTCCAACAAGTACGCGTGACTAAATTTCGTATGACCTATTCGAAGTCTCGTTAGTGCCACACTCTCCTTTCTTGATGATCCTGTAGTTATTTGGTATGGTATGATGGTATTTTTTACTTCCCTCAACTTATTCTCTGTTAGTGGTGTCCATTTTTCTTGCCATTTTCTCTAATTTTATTTAATTTTATTTAAAACCTTCAAAATCTATCGACGAATCGGAGACACGGTTTTCCTCTAATTGCCACTTTGCGTACTCATCCACTTTCTCATTACCCGGAGTTCCAATATGGCTTGGGACCCAAACTAGTATTACTTCAGTTCCATTTTTAGTAGCTACAACGCAAGCTTTTACAATTTCATCCTTCCAGAAGTTCTGAATTTTTTGGTTTTTTTTTGTGTTGCTAATCAAACTCAAAAAATCAGTACAAATAATATACGCTCCCACTCGTTCTTGTTTTGACACCCATAGAAGTGCTTCTTTCGCTGCATGACATTCTGCACTGTAAATACTGCATAGCGTGTTCACGCGTTTTTTTATAATCGAGATTTCAGCAATTACACTAAATCCACATCTTTTGTCAGTTTTTGAGCCATCTGTATAAATTTTCGAGTGGATTTATTCCCTTTGGATGGTTGATCTTTCTCGGTGAAATATACACACTATGTTTGTTTTACATGACGTTTCGGAGTAAGCAAACCACACTGGTGGGAGAAGAATGTTGTTTTGTCATATCTGACGATGGCTGAATAACAGTACGCCGAAACGTCATGTAAAACAAACATAGTGTGTATATTTCACCGAGAAAGATCAACCATCCAAAGGGAATAAAATTATACGGTGACTAAAACCTCAAATAATTTCGAGTGGATTCTCTATTTTGTGGTGTTCATTTCGGCGAACAGGCGTCTTCGCTCAAAACCGCTGGCTCCGCATCGTAACGGTATAGTAAGGCTCGTATCTGATCATATTTTTGGTCCCCCCCATGGTGCACTGCTAGGTCTTTTGAAAATAGTATTTTTGTCCAAGTTATGTTCAGCTGGTCAATCTCTTTGATCCCTTTTTTAGTTGCAGTTTAGGCTTCCGAAATTATGTCTTCTCCCCAAGGGTCTCCAGAGCTGCTGCTGCTCTCACTTGATAAATCTGAGTAATTTTCAGTTGATTGTCCGCCATCAAGAACAAATTCACTCCCCAGTGCTGTGCAGTGCAGTGCATAACCTGGGTATTCCCGTTTCTGCATGAATACTCACTATGGGACTAGTATGAAACGCTCCGCATACCACTCTTAAACCTCTATTGTGAACTGTTTCTAGCCTTCGAATATTTTTAGTACTAACTGCTAGCGAGATGGGAGCAGCATACAAGATTTTTTCCAGGACGGTTGACCGACATAACTTTGTGAGGGTAGCTTTATCCCCACTCCAGTTATTTTTTGCTACACTTTAAATGAACTGAACTCGTTGTAAGCACGCAGCTACAATGTGTTTCTTGAAATTCAAAACTCCATCAAATGTCACTCAAGACAATTGTGTACGCCGGTTCGTGGAATCGTTGTACTTGATGCTAAGTCTGTTTTGTATTCACTGGTCTTTTTGCCCAGCTGTTTAAAATTATAATTGTTGCGCTTTTATCTGCTGATATTCGAAAACCAGTACTTTCTTGCCATATTTGGATGTTATTGAATGCTGTTTGTAACTGCTTCTCAACTTCTATGGCGTTTGGTCCGCTGGCTACCAGTACAACGTCGTCAACGTATATTAGGCATGTTATGTTTTGTGGAATGAATCTCGTTATTGTGTTGATTGCAACCTGGAACAGAGTAACACTCAAAACAGAACCTTGGCACAGGCCTGTTTCCATTTTTTTCTCGCTTGAAATTTTTCCGTTTGTCATAACATTGAATATTCTTTTCTGTAGCATGCTCTCTAAATTTCGCAGCATGAGTCCTCGAATTCCGGATTCTAGAAGTCTAATAAGCACTAGTCTACTCCAACATGTATCGTAGGCTTTGCGTATATCCAAGAACACAACTTGTGCGACATGTTTTTTACTGAGTGCTATTCGTAACACCTCTTCTAAGCTTATCAAATGATCAGTAGTAGTTTTGCCTTTGCAAAAAGCGAATTAATTCTCGTACAAAAAGTTATTAGTTTCCAGCAAGAAAATTATCGAGAGACTTGTTTGATACTCTCCATACTTCATATTTTATGAGTTCAATTTTATATCATTGTGAGACAAATTTCTAGAGTATGGCATCATGATCAATGTTGAATGTATTGCAAAAAATGCAGCTTAAAACTACTGAACTGAACAAAAACATCTCCTGAAATTATCATTAACGATTCTTTTTCATTTCTGCAACCAAGTAGCCGTATCATTTCATCGAGTGAGTGATTTTCTCCATCCTAAATTTTCTAAATTTTCGGTAAACCTATCAAGTCTAACCCGAGTTCTTGCAGTTTTGATGATTTTGACGGCATTTTTCGAAAACAAAAATCTTCAAGGAACGTTTTACCCCGAAACGCGTATCTTTTAGTAAAGTTGGTAGCTCTGGTAAGGTTATAATCCAAATTTTCAGTAAGATCAATTAGGACCACCAGGAACTATAGTGATTTTAGTGATTTTGACGGTTTTTTGAAAAAAAAAAAAACTTCTAGGACCGTTTTACTCCATTTGGCACATTTGGCTTATACATGACAATAAAGCTCTTGAGTTGCTTATTTTGGATATTTTTTCTAGCGATGTTGAGAAAAGTAGGATGACCCTAAAAATTAAAAATTTTTAAAAGAAAAACGCGTTTTTTTCGTCATGTTACCTCTTTGCAATATATTGTGACCATGCATTTTGAAGTACTCTTAGTGTAGAATACCAAAAATTTTTAGAAAAATCCATCAAGGGCCGTTTTACCCTACTTTACCTAAATAAAGAAAATTGAAATTTTGCAAAACTTTCTGCCTTGGATAGACAAACAAACGCTGAAAACTTCAGCTCAATCGGAGAGCATAAAAACAACGTCCCTCAGAAAGGCGGTTGCGGCTCTCGCGAACTGGCTCTTACAGGTGATAAGAAAAAGCCAGATCAAAACTAAGTCAATTTTCAACAGAGCTATCGGCTATGCGTGACTGGCACGGATCACATCTAATGAGGTTTTTTTGCGCGAGATTAAATAATGTTTTTATACTTTAGAAGTGATTCATTTCCAGCAAAACAAATAAGATTGATAGCGAACAACGAACTGATTCAGTCTCAACAATCATAAAAATAATTTTGTAAGTTCCAAATTGCTGAATAACCCATTAAAGGTCAGAAAAAAATCCAAGTTAAGCCAAAGCCAAAACAGGCCAAAGAAAATAATGAATATTAATTATCTTGGAAAAACAAACCTTCAGGAGGCCAGAAGAGAGCAAGTGAAAACAGATGCAAAAATTTCAAAACCTCAGCATTGCGGAAAAATGCTGCTAAAGGTGATAAAACTGCTTTTCAAAAAGAAGAATTATTTTGCTGAAGCAAAGCAAGGCTACAAAAACCGCTTCAAAGGGGTAGAAAAAGCAAATGACTCCAAATTGAATTTGAAGTTGTGAGAAAAATGCCTCAAATATCAGTAAAAGTTGAAAGAAAATCATATCAAATTGAACTTCGAACAACAAAAATGGTTTGGAGGGACAGAGAAAGAAAGATTCCAATTCAAATTCAGAATCGCAACTGAACACTTCAGAAGGCCAGAAAAAAAAAACAAAAATGGTTTCAAATTAAGCACAAAAAGTCCAGTAGTAAGGCAAGAAAACCCTTTCCTAAGGCTGATAAAGACCAAATACAAAAAAAAAATGATCCAGAAATGAAGTCAAAATAAAGAAAAATAAAAAACTCGAAATACCAGAAAACCAATTTCCTAAAGGCAGGAAAATTCCTTGCAGAAAGTAATTCCAAACTAAACTATGAATCATAATAAAAATATCTAAAGTCCAGCTAAAACAGAAGTAAAATGATCCCAAATTAAGTTCAGACAAAGATCTCACGAACAGCGCTGTGAGAAAATGTTCTCGAATTAAGCTTAGAATATGGAAAACACTCTTCTGGAGGCCAGAAAAGACAGTGTAAGAAAGTTATCCCGCAATATATCTGAAATGGAAAATAAATGCCTATAAAGGCCAGATACGACCAAAAAAATTACTGATCCCTAATTAGGCTCAGAATCGCAAAAAAGCGCTTCTAAAGGCCACAAAAGACCAAGAAATGATTTCGAAATAAGTTCAAAGTCGCGACTTGAACCACAACTTAAAATTTAAAAGCGCTCAAAAATCGGTGTTTTCGAAGAGGCTGTAAAATGGTGTCTCAAGTTTAAAAGGGTTGGTATACCTAGACATGGCACATTATTTGTACTAAATACTTCTACTATATAAAAATGGAATTCCGTAACGCTTGATCTTATTGATATTATTCCCTCAGTCTCTGTGGTGTACAGTAATCATCATCACTTTGAATCGTTCTAAATCAAAAATAATAAGCGGTGACATGTAGGTTTTTTAACATTAAAATGTTCGCTGATGTTCAGGAAAGACATTAGTTATAAAAAAATAGTTATCTAATTACTAAAACTTGAGATATTATTCACAAAACTACGTAAAACATGCAAAATTATGACTTTTAATACTTAGTTCGTCTCCAAATCAAAATTCAAAGCGATGACATGTGATTCTTTTTCATTAAAATGTTCGTTGATGTTTAAGAAAGATATTTGAGAAAAAATAATAGGTATCTAATTACTAAAACTTGAGATATTATTTACGAAACTACGTAAAACACGCAAAATTATGACTTTCTGTGCTAAATTTGCCTCTAAATCAAAATTCAAAGCGTTGACATATGATTTTTTACACTAAAATGTTCGTTAATGTTCAGGGAAGACATGTGAGAAAAAATAATTAGTATCTGATTACTAAAACTAGAGATTTTATTCACAAAACTACGTAAAACAAGCAAAAATATGCTGAATTTGCCTCTAAATCAAAATTTCAAGCGATGACATGTGATTTTTTTTACATTAAAATGTTTGTAAACGTTGATAAAAGACATTTGAAGGAAAGTAACAAGTACCTGTTTACTAAAACTTGAGATTTTATTCACAAAACTACGTAAAACTTGCAAAATTATGACTTTTTATGCTGAATTTGCCTCTAAAACAAAATTTAAAGCCATGACATCCCAAGTAACAAAACTGGTTTTATCAAAGTTTTATAGCGCTATTTTGGCTGTATTATGCGCTATAAAACTTTGATAAAACTACAATTGTTACTAGGGATGTGATTCTTTTTTCATTAAAACGTTTGTTAATGTTTAGGAAAGACATTTGAGGAAAAATAAATAGTATCTGATTACTAAAACTTGAGATATTATTCACAAAACTACGTAAAACATGCAAAATTATGACTTTTAATACTTAGTTCGTCTCCAAATCAAAATTCAAAGTGATGACATGTGATTCTTTTTTCATTAAAATGTTCGTTGATGTTTAAGAAAGATATTTGAGAAAAAATAATAGGTATCTAATTACTAAAACTTGAGATATTATTTACGAAACTACGTAAAACACGCAAAATTATGACTTTCTGTGCTAAATTTGCCTCTAAATCAAAATTCAAAGCGTTGACATATGATTTTTTACACTAAAATGTTCGTTAATGTTCAGGGAAGACATGTGAGAAAAAATAATTAGTATCTGATTACTAAAACTAGAGATTTTATTCACAAAACTACGTAAAACAAGCAAAAATATGCTGAATTTGCCTCTAAATCAAAATTTCAAGCGATGACATGTGATTTTTTTTACATTAAAATGTTTGTAAACGTTGATAAAAGACATTTGAAGGAAAGTAACAAGTACCTGTTTACTAAAACTTGAGATTTTATTCACAAAACTACGTAAAACTTGCAAAATTATGACTTTTTATGCTGAATTTGCCTCTAAAACAAAATTTAAAGCCATGACATGTGATTCTTTTTTCATTAAAACGTTTGTTAATGTTTAGGAAAGACATTTGAGGAAAAATAAATAGTATATGATTACTAAAACTTGAGATATTATTCACAAAACTACGTGAAACATGCAACTTTATGAATTTATATGCTGAATTCGCCTCTAAATCAAAATTTCAAGCGATGACATGTGATTTTTTTTACATTAAAATGTTTGTAAACGTTTAGGAAAGACATTTGAAGGAAAGTAACAAGTATCTGTTTACTAAAACTTGAGATTTTATTCACAAAACTACGTAAAACAAGCAAAATTATAACTTTTTATGCTGAATTGAATTTTTATGCTCTAAATCTAATTTCAAAGCGATGACAGGTGATTTTTTTTTCATTAAAATGTTTGTCAACGTTCAGAAAAGATATGTAAGGAAAAATAATTAGTATCTGATTACTAAAACTTGAGATCACGAAACTACCGAAAACACGCAAAATTATGGCTTTCTGTGCTAAATTCGCCTCTAAATCAAAATTCAAAGCGTTGACATATGATTTTATTTTTCACTATAATGTTTGTTAACGTTCAGGAAAGACATTTGAGCAAAAATAAAATGTATATTATTACTAAAACTTGAGATATTATTCACAAAACTGCGTGAAACATGCATAATTATGACTTTTTATGCTGGATTTGCCTCTCAATCAAAATTTAAAGCGATGACATGTGATTCTTTTTTCATTAAAATGTTTGTTTATGTTAAAATATAAAATGTATGTTTGAAGATGATTTTCTGTATACAGCACAACAATATTGCAGCCTTCTAATAGCGCTCTCGATCAACCAGATTAGTTGAGAAAATTCGTTATCGATATTGTTTTAGCACATTTTGCATGTTGTAGGATAAGAACAACGATACCCCGTGCCCCAGAGCTGAGTCGAGAAAAATTGCAGTTCGAAAAGATTCTCGACCTGATCGGGGATCGAACCCGATATCACAACCGTGTGGGAGCCAATCGACATCGCTAACCACAGAGCCACGAGGACCACATACAGCATACAGAATACAGAAAATCACCGAAAATTTTTTTTTTTAATTTATACGTTTTTATACGATTAAATGCGAAACTTTGACTTTTTATGCGCAATTCGTTCGTTGTTCTTTCGTCTACAATTTTTTTTTTGCAGAATAACCCATATCTCGAGCATGAACATTTTACATTTCTGATGTTTTCGTAGTTTTGTGAATAGTTACATTTTACGGCATTCGTTTTACTTTTGTACTTTTGAATTTGATCTTTACTAGAGAGCTTTTAACCAGAAGGTTATTCAGCTCTTAATCTTACTGTTTTACTTTTTTTGCGTTAATCCAAACTAGAACTCACATCTAGCTGCAGGAAAGGTTACGATTCATTTGTTTGAATATCGATTAAGAGGCAGCTTAAGCATTAAAAATCTTTTATTTTCTTATTTTCTACAAAGTTTTGTGGATTAAAAAATGGCGACTTCCGGTTTCAGGAAAATAACCTAAAGTGATATATTGCCAACAATTTCAATACTTCCGAAAGTGGACCTCCATACGTCATTTTATAGCGATGACACATTTTTTTTTTTCATTAAAATGTTTGTTAACGTTCAGAAAAGACATTTGAAGAAAAATAACAAGTATCTGATTACTAAATTTGAAATATTATTCACAAAACTACATGAAACATGCAAATTTATGACTTCTAAAGTGATATTTGGCCAACAATTTCAATACTTTCGAAAGTGGAACTCCATACGTCATTTTGAAATCCAAAATGGTGACTTCCAGTTTCTGTAAATCAGCCCAAAATCACAAAAAAACAATCCAATATGGGTATTTCTGTTCTGCGCGTTCTCAGAATATTGAAGTAGGGTATCGAACGTCTTCGTCAGTGGTTTTCTTCGGTAGTTTTATTGGCGCAATTTTATGCAAAAAAGGTCCGAAGAAAACCACTGACGAAGACGTTCGACACCCTACTTAAAGTGATGATGGAAGTATAAGATGTAAATTATATTTGTGAAGTGAGTTGAGCTAATGCAGCAATGAAATATAAAAAAAAATCTATCTTTGATACCGAGCATCGCCGGGAATGTTCAACTAGTTTCCAATAATTTTCAAACTAATCTGTTTTTATTTATTATGACATAATGGAGTTAATGAGTAAGGTTAGCGAGTAGAAGAGAAAGAGAGACTGAGAGAGGCGGAGGGGGGGTCCAAAGAGAAAAGAGAAGAAAACGAAAGGAAACAAAAGAATTCAGAGAATTATCCAGAGAAATAAAAATTAACATACTGCACAATATCACAACAGAGGCATTCCATGGAAAATAGGTAAAACAAAATATTTTTATTGGTGTGTCATTTTCGATTCTGTTGAAACTTTACAGAGTTGTTCCTTTTTGAGGAAGAGGTCATTTTATGATATCAGTTCTTTATGTAGACTCGCGACTGCTGCTTCAATAGGGCCCATTCAAAATGGTGACTGATAGATGCAAATTTATATATCAGAAAAACGGCTTGTTCGATTGTCTTCAGCAAAGTCGTAGGTAATAAAATTGCGGTTCCAGAAAAAAATGTATACACTGTAAAATTTTTTTTTTGTCTGAGCCAAACTTTCCAAATTGTCACAAATTATTAAAAATCTCAAAAAGTACCTCTTTGTCAAAATTTGGTGACGGTTAAATGAAAAACAAAATAGTTATGAACGTTTGAGTATTTTGATGTTTTCAATCTGAACTTTTTTTGAGTGTTTTTTTCTAGCTACACATAACATGATACCAATTCAACGCGCTGTTTTTGTACCGTAATCGAACATTTTTATATTGGCCCAGTTGAAATTGAATATGCGTAACTCACTGGCGAACCCTGTTATTATAAGGTAACCAATTTATACAGTGCGTTTGTATATCAAGTAAATCCAAATTTAGAGAACCGGGAGTTGGGGTATTGAGCAGAGACAGGCTTCGCTATGAAAATCCACGCTACTTGATTTATATTGCATGAAGCAGCTCATAAGGGAAAATGATCTTCTTACAATACAGCACAACAGAATAGATTCAATGAAGATATAAAATATATATTTTCAGTCCTCAGTAGCTTAACAACGAGGGCTGACATTGATTCCCGAGAGAGATTGGGTACTCAGCTAGTGTTTTATATTTCACTTGCCCTAGAATAGACTGTGCAGGCGTCAGTAATCACATATTTCAAGTGTCAAGGGTATTCATAAATTGTGTACAATTTTACTGATACTAAAGCAGGTATTACACGAAGCAAATATTTGCTATTTTTGGTACGGATTTTATTTTGTGCAAATAAAAATCGTACCCAAAAATAGCAAATCTTCGCTTCATCTAATACCTGCTTAACAGTCTCTCCCGGGCCAGGAATCGAACATGCGACAACAAAAGTTAAGGATTATAGTTTACTAGTTGAACATTCCCGGCGATGCTCGGGATCAAAGGTTTCAAAGATAGATTTTTTTTTATATTTCATTGCTGCATTAGCTCAACTCACTTCATAAATATAATTTACATCTTGTATTTCCATCATCACTTTAAGTAGGGTGTCGAACGTCTTCGTTAGTGGTTTTCTTCGGACCTTTTTTGCATAAAATTGCGCCAATAAAACTACCGAAGAAAACCACTGACGAAGACGTTCGATACCCTACTTCAATATTCTGAGAACGCGCAGAACAGAAATACCCATATTGGATTGTTTTTTTGTGATTTTGGGCTGATTTGCAGAAACTGGAAGTCACCATTTTGGATTTCAAAATGACGTATGGAGTTCCACTTTCGAAAGTATTGAAATTGTTGGCCAAATATCACTTTAGAAGTCATAAATTTGCATGTTTCATGTAGTTTTGTGAATAATATTTCAAATTTAGTAATCAGATACTTGTTATTTTTCTTCAAATGTCTTTTCTGAACGTTAACAAACATTTTAATGAAAAAAAAAAATGTGTCATCGCCATAAAATGACGTATGGAGGTCCACTTTCGGAAGTATTGAAATTGTTGGCAATATATCACTTTAGGTTATTTTCCTGAAACCGGAAGTCGCCATTTTTTAATCCACAAAACTTTGTAGAAAATAAGAAAATAAAAGATTTTTAATGCTTAAGCTGCCTCTTAATCGATATTCAAACAAATGAATCGTAACCTTTCCTGCAGCTAGATGTGAGTTCTAGTTTGGATTAACGCAAAAAAAGTAAAACAGTAAGATTAAGAGCTGAATAACCTTCTGGTTAAAAGCTCTCTAGTAAAGATCAAATTCAAAAGTACAAAAGTAAAACGAATGCCGTAAAATGTAACTATTCACAAAACTACGAAAACATCAGAAATGTAAAATGTTCATGCTCGAGATATGGGTTATTCTGCAAAAAAAAAAAAAATGTAGACGAAAGAACAACGAACATTTTGTTGCAAAAAAAAAAAAACAAATCATTGAATTTTGATTCAGAGGCGAATTGCGCATAAAAAGTCAAAGTTTCGCATTTAATCGTATAAAAACGTATAAATTAAAAAAAAATATTTTTCGGTGATTTTCTGTATTCTGTATGCTGTATGTGGTCCTCGTGGCTCTGTGGTTAGCGATGTCGATTGGCTCCCACACGGTTGTGATATCGGGTTCGATCCCCGATCAGGTCGAGAATCTTTTCGAACTGCAATTTTTCTCGACTCAGCTCTGGGGCACGGGGTATCGTTGTTCTTATCCTACAACATGCAAAATGTGCTAAAACAATATCGATAACGAATTTTCTCAACTAATCTGGTTGATCGAGAGCGCTATTAGAAGGCTGCAATATTGTTGTGCTGTATACAGAAAATCATCTTCAAACATACATTTTATATTTTAACATAAACAAACATTTTAATGAAAAAAGAATCACATGTCATCGCTTTAAATTTTGATTTAGAGGCAAATGCAGCATAAAAAGTCATAATTATGCATGTTTCACGCAGTTTTGTAAATAATATCTCAAGTTTTAGTAATAATATACATTTTATTTTTGCTCAAATGTCTTTCCTGAACGTTAACAAACATTATAGTGAAAAAAAAATCATATGTCAACGCTTTGAATTTTGATTTAGAGGCGAATTTAGCACAGAAAGCAATAATTTTGCGTGTTTTCGGTAGTTTCGTGATCTCAAGTTTTAGTAATCAGATACTAATTATTTTTCCTTACATATCTTTTCTGAACGTTGACAAACATTTTAATGAAAAAAAAATCACCTGTCATCGCTTTGAAATTAGATTTAGAGCATAAAAATTCAATTCAGCATAAAAAGTTATAATTTTGCTTGTTTTACGTAGTTTTGTGAATAAAATCTCAAGTTTTAGTAAACAGATACTTGTTACTTTCCTTCAAATGTCTTTCCTAAACGTTTACAAACATTTTAATGTAAAAAAAATCACATGTCATCGCTTGAAATTTTGATTTAGAGGCGAATTCAGCATAAAAATTCATAAAGTTGCATGTTTCACGTAGTTTTGTGAATAATATCTCAAGTTTTAGTAATCATATACTATTTATTTTTCCTTAAATGTCTTTCCTAAACATTAACAAACGTTTTAATGAAAAAAGAATCACATGTCATGGCTTTAAATTTTGTTTTAGAGGCAAATTCAGCATAAAAAGTCATAATTTTGCAAGTTTTACGTAGTTTTGTGAATAAAATCTCAAGTTTTAGTAAACAGGTACTTGTTACTTTCCTTCAAATGTCGTTTCTCAACGTTAACAAACATTTTAATGTAAAAAAATCACATGTCATCGCTTGAAATTTTGATTTAGAGGCAAATTCAGCATATTTTTGCTTGTTTTACGTAGTTTTGTGAATAAAATCTCAAGTTTTAGTAATCAGATACTAATTATTTTTTCTCACATGTCTTCCCTGAACATTAACGAACATTTTAGTGTAAAGAATCATATGTCAACGCTTTGAATTTTGATTTAGAGGCAAATTTAGCACAGAAAGTCATAATTTTGCAAGTTTTACGAAGTTTCGTGAATAATATCTCAAGTTTTAGTAATTAGATACCTATTATTTTTTCTCAAATATCTTTCTTAAACATCAACGAACATTTTAATGAAAAAAGAATCACATGTCATCGCTTTGAATTTTGATTTGGAGACGAACTAAGTATTAAAAGTCATAATTTTGCATGTTTTACGTAGTTTTGTGAATAATATCTCAAGTTTTAGTAATAAGATAACTATTTTTTTATAACTAATGTCTTTCCTGAACATCAGCGAACATTTTCATGTTAAAAAACCTACATGTCACCGCTTATTATTTTTGATTTAGAACGATTCAAAGTGATGATGATTACTGTACACCACAGAGACTGAGGGAATAATATCAATAAGATCAAGCGTTACGGAATTCCATTTTTATATAGTAGATTAAATTGTGTTAGGCATTTAAGCACGTACTCGTTTTATGAGATAGTTTTAAATGCATATTGAACTGAGTCAATCAAACTATAGATGCAATTGAAGGTAATAAAAAAAAAAATATTTGGGTTTCTTATTTATTACTGATCTCTGTTTGTGCATTGATAACCAAACAATGGAGACGCGCCATACTTTGATCTAAATTAGTACAAACTTTGATTTTTCCGCTTCACTACGAAAATAAATTTTTGCTTCCAATCTTGTCTGTAAAATAAATAGTAAAGTTGGCTTCGTTCTCCATTATTACTCATCATAGATTGTATGTTTTGTACACTTTTTTTATACGATGTGTGTTAGAGTCACATGAAAAAAAAATCGTACTAATTTTGTCTTCTTAGTTGTTTTAGTTATTTCTAAGAAATTCATGTTCAATCACACCAGACAATAATTGCAACACGCTTCCCATTTCCCCCCATCACCTCAAAGCACTAATCTTCAAGGCAGACTTTTTCCATTTCAAACTCTGCTATCCGACTATCCGAACAGTTTGTGACATGAGTAATGTCAAAACTTGCTGGCAAACCCGAAACAAAACAGGATAAAACTCTAGTACGTACTTAAGCGAAAATATCCAATCGGAACAGCTTTGCCCGAAGCTCTAGGCTGCGTCGTTCCCGGCAAAAACTACCAGACGAATTAGCTTCTCCCCCCCTTTTTTTACGGCTCACGTATCACCTCTCTCTGACTCGAGATGACTTTTACGGTCAAACTATTGTTGCCACTTGTGGTGCTGTTGGTGCTACGCAAGGGGTGAAATTATGAATCTTTGTTCTTTGTGTTCGGTCGTTTTCTAGTGTTGTGTCAGACAAACTGACAGCTTAATTTGCACACGTTTCTACCGCCGGCGAAGAACAAAATAAGTTTATTTCCTTTTTTTTTTTTGCTTCTTGAAATAATCAGATCAGAATGCTGCTGTGCGGAATTCGTTTTCGGTTGAGTGTACATTAATACAAATTTTTCAAAATTAAAAAAAGATTCAACCACGGGAAGATAAAACTGCAGTGAAAATAAGTCATTCGTGCGTGTACAATGATAGTCTCATAAATAAAATTTCAGCTGACAAGAGGAAATTTCCTGAGTTATTTAATGTCATCATTAAGTTACAAATATCGAGCACGTGAGAAACCGAAATAAAAACCCGAGATTCCAGTGCCGCAACCATAAATCACATCATAAATAACGACAAACAGATTCAATTTACTCACATCTTTTCCCCGTCTCGTTGCCTTCGCCACCGGCCGTGTACAAACTGAACCGTAAAGTGCTTACTTCGCGAGAATCGAAACCCTAGAGCTGCACTCGATCATCAGACTCGGACTCGTAGCTTTAAACCATCAGCTGTGATTGGCTGGCCACACAAAGACTCAATAAGCCGCTGCTGATACCGCAGCTGTCTTCCTTCTTCTATCTGGCAGCTATTCGATCCGATTTCACGCTTTAGATGTGTTCCGCATTCCTCGGAAATACCACCCGGAACAGGCAGGACACACTCGAAACGAAACTTTCCCGCACAGTTTTCACTGCCATGCATACACTATATTTCTGCTACCCCCACAGACACATTCAGACCTATTCAGACACAACTAGTTGCAATAACTCTCCCCTTAAACTGCACTGAATCATGTTCACTCAGCTCATAAATCACGGCCAATTTCCTGCTGCAGTCGTCCACTTATATCCCTGCAGCGCTTTTGGTTCGGGGATGACCTTTCTACAGTGGAATATCTCCCGGAATCGTATTTCACGGCATGACTGGCGCGATAAGCAAATTAATAACTCCCACGACTATAATGCGATGCTGTTCTGCTCATCATCATTGTCATCGTTGTGTACCTCACGGCTCTTGATCGAGCGGATAATCACACCACTAATGCTGCCTTCAGCACTTTCTTCACTGTTGTTCTTCAGTTCACACTACTCGACGTGTCTCTTTAATCAGATTGTGTTTTCATTAACGAATTAATTATTCAACCCACACGGACAGTGCCAATCTTCTAGGATATTCAAAACGGACATCCTAAAACCACCTCAGAATGACTGGCTGCGAGTGAGAGACCACCGCGAAATGACACCGACTGACAGCAATCTGTCCGGTAGCTTTCACAACTTACTGATCTGGCGACTGGTCACCACTTTGTTTCTTTCATTCGTTTGTCTGGTCCCCGGAATCCCGCAGAATCACACCTGAAATGAATAATTTACAATGCCAAAGCCAAGAGTTCAATTCCACTGCAATTTTCCCATTCAGAAGCTGATCAAGCAAAACTACAAACAACTGGCGAATAAAGTTTTCCCCGTGACAGTTTCTATCAATTCCGGTTACTTTCGTCAACACACCCCACTCTCGGTATTAGCCCAATCGGGGAAAGCACAACCGGAGCAACTGTCGTTTCAACCTTCTTCAGCGCTTTCCACAAACCGCGACCACGAAACCGAACCGACCGACTTTTACTGGAAACAACCTTTCTCGCAGGAAAATAAACCAACATTCGTCCCGATCGAAGGCGCTATAAGAACTAACCTGGCCGTCGGCCGATCGGACGCGTAGGTTAAGGTTTTTGCCTTCGAGCAGCAGCACCGCCGCCACCACCACCACTACTAGGCGAAGCAGCAGACAGCATCCGACCCGGCTGCCACTGCTGCTGATGTGGACCGAAGTCGGCTCCCGAAATGGTCCAGTTCGGCATTCGGGCTCGAACATTACTCACGTGGAAACGACGATGAGACCGCGGGGTAGCAAAAAAGCATGCGCCGCGATACCAGAATCCTACTGCCGGAAAGGATAAACAGAACGGTACTCACGACCCGAACGGGTGGTTCGGGATTCGGCGAGTAACCACGATGAGATGGCAGGTGGGAAGTCGGGAAAATGCTGCAGTGATGGCAGATTGATGGAAAATTCCGTATTGATGGGAAAAATATTCAAATATTTAAAATATTGGACATAAACAAACTGTGACAGTAAAGTTTGTGAAAAGTGTAAGATCTTTTCATATAAGCGTGATAGAAAAAATCAATTACCTACATTATTTTATGTCACAAATGGTAAAAAATAAAAATTAATCTTTTTCATTTATAATGTAGAATATTTCAGAAATGTATACAATGTAAAACAAATGAACCCAATATCAATAAAAAAAAAAAACAGAAAATCGAGGATGTATAAGAAAAGAAAGCCGGACAAGCGGAAACAGAATAAAAAAAAATAGAAATGAAATATTAAAATTAAAATCATAGACGGATTCGGTCTGTTGTGCTAATCACCTCGGGGAAGCGACACCACTCAGGACCCTAACTTACGTTGAATAGCAGGCCGGCTTTACTTCCTCATGCGATGGAAGGCGTGATCCCGAGATTTTCTGCTTCAGAAATTATCTTGGTGTTGGCTAGTATTGAATCTAGGTCAGTTGGGTTGGTTGTGAGTTGATCACGCCACCGCACAACCATCGACACCTATGTCGGTGTTGGGATTTGGGGACTAATAAAACTTTGTGAAAGTGTAAGTCTTAATAAACTAAGTAGCTCCGCATAGGTACTTCATTTCTTGATAAAAATATTCATATAATAAAAAGAGATAGAGAAGAGTTGTGAAGAGACGACTTTTAGCATATTGTCCGAATTTTGATATGAAAATATTGATAAAAACACATTGGAGATTCTACACTGGATGGAATTGATTTTAGAAACGAAAAGAGATTAAAAAACGACACCTCGTTTTTTTTTTTAAATTAGTTTTTCAGATATACAGTTTAGTTGTCTGAAACTCTTCTGAACAAATCAAAATGGACACTCTTGTGAACAATACTACGAGTTATACAGCCCTAGGGGTTGTATGAAATGGTGACGTAGGACAAATATAAATATTGATTTTAACTCTCGTTTAAAATGTTCACTACGCCTTGTATCGAGAAAGAGAAACGCGCGTGGCCACGCAATCTCGAGAAAGAGAAACGAAACAAAACATTTTATGTATGTAGGCAGTGGAATTTATTCCGTCCTTATTATTGTTATCCGTGCTCGGGAAATGCAAGGATAAAGCATAGACCTTGGAACTTTTTACCTATTTTCACCATTAAGCAGTTAAGCAACAATGTTAAACATTATATCAAACAATTGTTACACATTTTATGTATCCACCGACACATAAATGACTTAGATGCATTAAGTCGTTCTGACGCAACATTTGCCAGTTTCATTTTCAACTTTACAAAATGTAATCTAGCATAGAAAACGAAAACGTAGGCCTCTTCAAAAGTTGTTCTATCAAAACACATGGAATGGACATGGACATGTCCAGTGTTTGCCACGTTTTGGCTTTTCTTTCAGAAAGTAATAGCAATCACTGGCAAAACCAAAGGAGTTAAAATGCTCCACAGGGCCGAAGGGTTTCAACTTGGAGCATCCGAGCAGCATAGAGTAGTGAGGGGCAAAAGTACGCACTTAATTGTAGAGAACTATTGCAAACAATTATCATAAATTTCGATTTTGTGTCCAAGCGGTACATGAACCTTTTACCTTTAAAATGTATTACCAGAGTTTTTCGAATTTTGTTTGTAGCATGCGAATTTCACTTTTTAGAAAAAATACTCAGATGCGAACTTTTACCCAGCATGCGGGGCAAAAGTACGCAGTTTATGGATCAAAAGTTCGCACTGTATGAACAGTGTATTTATCACACTATGCTTTTGCTTAACCCTCTAGTGCCCAATGCCGTCATTTGACGGGCTTCAGTCGAAGTTCCGAAAAGCTTTAATAAATACTTAAAAAGTGTTTATAATGGTTTATAATGATTTTATGGAAGTCCGTTTAGAAATTAATTTGGGCACTAGAGGGTTAACTATTCTTTTTAGCTGCGTTAGAGCGGTGCCCCGAAATAATTTTCTTACTTCCGGAAATTCGGTTTTCTGGGGATATGTTTGGGTGTTTTGGTGATATATCCCAAAAACGGACCTTCCTGAAGAGATTCCACTGGGGCTTCTACCGGGGTGATACACGCAGACCCGAAAACGACTCCAGATGCCATATTAGATTCCAAAAAAGCGACTTCAGGATTCCAAAAAACAACCAAAAACGGTTGAATACCACTCAATGCTGGTATTTTCGGAATCGAATTGAGGCTCTGAGATAAAAAATCAACTTTTGAATTAAAGATGGTGACTTCCGGTTTGCGGTAAACAGTAAAAATTGACCAAAAACAACCCCATATGAGTTATTTCGGAATCGAAATGATGCCAAGAGACCGATCCCAGACGCCATCTTGAATTCCAATATGGTGACTTCCGGTTTCCGGAACACAACCCAAAATGGCCGAATACGAATATGAGTATTTCAGGGATCGGGACGATGCGCAGACACCAGAAACAAACTCCAAACGCGATTTTAAAATTCAAGATGATGACTTCCGGTTTCTGGAAAACACCCAAAATTGACCAAATACCATCGCATATGAGTATGATGCCAAGAGTCCAGAATACGACACCAGACGACCCGGAAGTCACCATCTAGAATTTGAAAATGGCGTCTGAAGTCGATTTCCGGTCTCAGGGCGTCATTTGATTTTAAGATATACACATATTGGGGGGTACTCGACCATTCTGGGTTGTTTCCTAGAAACCGGAAGTCGCCATCTTGTGATTCAAAATGGTGACTGGGGTCATTTATTGGTCTCAGAGCATCATCCCGATTCCGAAAATACTCATATTACCTAGTGTTTGATCACATTTTATTGTTTTCCAGAAACCGGAAGTCGCCTTTTGGAATCAAAAATGGTGTCTGGGTCGTTATCCAGTTTCTGTACGTCATCTCGATTACGGAAATACACATATTGGAGGGTATTCGACCATCTTAGGTTGCTTTCTAGAAACCGGAAGTCGCCATCTTGAAATTCAAAATGGCGTCTGGGCCATTCTCCGATCTGTGAACATCATCCCAGTTGCGAAAATAAATATTGGATGGTACTTGGCCTTGTATTTCTCATTGTTTTTTTTCTTGGCTTCTAGAAGCCGCTATCAATTCCGGAAGGACCATTTTGAAAGCATATCAACAAAACTATTAAAATGGTTGTAAGATTTCATTTAAAAAATCATGAAACCAAAATATCCGTCAATTTCGGAGCACATCCGCATATCACTAGTTATTTTTGAGTAATTTCTGCACACAAAAACATCGTTATTGAACACATTTTTTCATTACGGTTAATGGCACTTAGTGCGTACTCTGCCCCGCGGTTTATGCGTACTTGTGCCCACAATGAGTTTTCCAACTGGTTTGAGTTTTATGACAATAATTCCGAATAGGTCAATCATAGTTCCCAAAACTAAGAAAATTAGATCAAAACAGCTCAAAACACAACTTTCCTCATAGCTCCGCTCCATTTAAATGGAATCTTATGGGTTTACATGTGTGATTAACTGACGTTATAATACTGCAAATTCATACAATGTTGCCAGTTTATTTTGCTCGTATGCTTCGAATAGGCCAATGCGTACTTTCACCACGTGCGTGCTTTTGCCCCTCACTACTCTATAACATGGTTACACTCGTACATATTTGACTGGAAGAACCTTTCGTGTGTGACTCGGCTCATGTGTCTCTTCGGTTTTTATCAGTATTCGCGGGGTACCACAAGGAAGCGACCTGGGCCCACTTCTGTTTACGTTATTCTTCAACGAAATGACAGCTCTGTTGGGTGTTGGATGCAAGCTCATTTATGCAGATGATCTTAAACTGTATGTATGTGGCCCTAAGGCTCAAACTAGAATAATCTGTAAGATTATGGATTTTTAGCCATTCCTGTGAATTTTGGTGTCTCCAGCTACTGACATTTTTTCGGAGACCTAAATCATTTTTCTCGTAAACATAATGTTGAAGCGACGAACCCGGCGAGCAATTACTATGCGATCTCTCACGTAAGTTGAAGCGTTGTGGTAATGGCTTGGGGCACCAAGATTCTCAGGAATGGTTATAAATCTAAAATTTTTCCAGGGCAGCTATTTTGAGCTATAGGGCAGAACTTTTTCTCGCTTATGAAACTTAGGGCAAAGGAAAGCTAATGAAACTTAGGGCAAAGTAAAAATTCAAAAAGTTTGAAAAATAGCCAGGAATCAGAATATTTTTTAGAGAGTTCAAAGTTAACAAAGAAAGGTTTCAAAAATAGAGCCATATACTTCGAAAACTGAAAAGAGAGTTGGAAAGTAAGATAGAAAAAGCGATCGAAGTAAAACAGTCGAAATATAATCGAAAAGAGACGAAGAGATCGAAAATCAGACATTAGTAATTGAAACCATTAGGTCAGAATATTATTAAACAAACAGAATCAGAGTTGGTTGCGAGCAGTTCTCGCTGAAACCGTCCCACTGGTGACATGAGGTCTTTAAAAAAGGATATTTTTGTGTCTAAATGGTTGAAAGTAGTGAGAAAATGAGAAAACCGCTTTGGTTAGTTCATATTGATGGTCCCCCAGAGCACCAAGGGGTCAAACGGTTTTTCAAAAAGTTGTATTTTGAGCAATTCTTGATCCTTTCATTGATTTTTTTTTCTCTCTAATTCGTTATTGGACCCCCTACAACCAGCACATCGTTTTGAAAAGGAATGGTAGAGCTTTCATTTGAAGTAGAAAAAACTGGCAGCCATCTTGAATATCGCCGCCATCTTGGATTTAATTAGAAAAACTTGTTTTTGAGCAAGTTCGCAACCACCGATTTCAAATTTGACACCACCATTAGAAAGCTGAGAAAAAATGCTTTAAGATACATTCAAAAAATTAGGTGAGCATTGAGTTTATTTCGCCATTCAGATCACTTTTCAAAAACGCGCTTCGAGCAGTTTTACGCGCGTGACGCGCGGTCAATATCAAAGCAATGCAATATGCTGTGCGTATGATGTCGACAGGCAGTATTTCTAGTTTACGGCTAGTAAGTGCAACCACGCACCGTTATTTCTGAATGGCTTTTAATCAATTGGCTGAAAAAACCAGGTAGTACGTACACTTTTCGTCGATAAGAATTAGTTAGGGATCAAAATGAGTGGTGATTCTATTTTGCTAACTGCACTGGCATACGCTTAAAGCAAACAATCTCCAGATTTCTCAAGATACACTTGGTTTATACCATGCGATGATAAAATAATTTCTGTATTTGTAAGTAGTTTATTAAATAAAAACAACAGTACATAAAAAAACAATATAGTAAGCGAATATTTTAACATTTTACTTGAGATTTTTAATTTCACTCTCGGAACTCGCGGAATACTGTTTAGCCAACAGAACGTACTCTTTCTGTGGCAAAAAATATGATATTTATGGGTACCTTTGATAGTTTTTATATTTTCCATTCGAAGATGTAATTTACTGTTGACGGTATCGTAATCCATTTGCGTTACAAACCTAAATGTCATTGTTTTACCTTGATTCGCATGGACACTTTCCGTGTGAACTGGCATGAAAATGCCATTCCACATTCATTTGAAAATCAATTTTCATGAACGTGATGTTAGTGAAATTATACTTGTTCTTGTACTGGCTTCCCGCACCGTCTGTGAAAATGTGAGTTTTTGATATGTGCGGGAGGTTGATCTTCATGAAAATGAATTGTTCTTTGAAGCAACAGTGCACAAGCACGGGATTGTGATCCAAAACGGGCGATATAACGATTAATGTTTTATGGTGTAACTCCCCACCAACACTATAGTAGATCACAAACGGGTTGAGGCTGACCATTTGTCTGGCAAAATGGTGAGATTGGATCTCATTTTGAATCGTGATTTGGAATTTTCTGCAAAATCTGCGTACACAATTGCTTCATCCGATTTGAGATTCAACTTAGGTAGTCTTTTTGTGCCTGTGGATTTTAAATTACAAAAAGTTAAGGAGGGTTTGGAAAACTTAAAATTTTTCTATACTTACCTTTGTGATGAAAAAATGAGACAGGAAATTATTAAATTAATTATCTGTCTTAACGAGGTGTCCTTCAACATGGGTATTGCTTTTACAGCTCGTAAGCACAGCTCAATGTTTTGTTTTTTGTTTCATGCACACACTTACTGTATGTGTACCGGAACTGCCAGTAAGTATGCATTCCGAAGGTCGGAGTTTGGCGAATGTCAAAAACCCAATTTTTAAACACGGAAACAATTCCTTAAAGTTGGCAAAAAGTTCGTTTAACGATCCGAGAAGCAAACGTTTCTGTCTTGTTTTCAGAAGTTCTTATACTAATTTTGTCCCGAATACCGGGCATTATAGTGCTGCAGTCATAAAAATATTGGCACTCTGCCGCATGAGCTTCTCTTTCTATTTTTGATAGCGAAGTAGTAGCATCTGGTAGTTTTAAAACTCCTCTGGATTCCCGAACCTTTATAGATTTTTTGCGAGCCACATACCAAATGGTGGTTTTACAAAATTATATTTAGAATTTCGGTAAACAGCAGTGTACTTACTAAAACCAGTTAAATTCACCATTTCCTGTCGGCCCCACGAGGGTGTTAGCAAGGTTAGGATTTTCAGCTGTTCAGATTTTGTTGATATTTCGAAGCTATTGAGTATATCTTTCACAACCGGAACGTCCGTGTCATTATAGTATACAGGACAATCTACTTTAAGCGTTTGTTTAAGTGCATCAACAGCTTGTTTGAATAATTGACATCGTAAGCTTTCTCTCCGAAGCTCCGCGACAGCAACGTTTGGAATTCCGAGTCGTGATTAAACTTCTCTCATAATTTGATAGCTATTTTCTTCAACATATTCAGCTGATGGTGCTTCTCTAAAATCTTCGATTGATGGTTCTTCTCCTAAGTCACGTTTATTTTCCGAAACTGTCATAGGCTGACGACTCTGATCCTGCTGCTGTCGGGCGGCTTTCAACCGGCAGCTTGAACATATTTTATCATTAAGATTGGGAATGGATTCAAAATTGAGCGATGCAAAATATGAAATTATATTCGGTGTCACTTTCGGTAGTTTCAAACATTTTCGCCAGTTTGAATGACTTGTTTTCCCGAACGGATTGCAGCAGAAACGATTATTATCACAATTTTTCAACATTCTAATTTAATTTCTAAACACGCGACAACTGTCTTCCGTACACTGAACCGAACTTATTTCTTGCAAAACAATGGCCGAAGGGGTTGCTCACAATATAACGTTACGCTAAAGGGAGAGGGAGCATGTGAAGCTATTTCATTTTCCAGAAATTTGGTATAGAAATAAACAATATGAATAAGGTGAAAGGAAGTGAAAAATACGATTTTTGCGTTACGTAATTTGTAAACAGCCAAAAACTCAAAGTAATCACTCACTCATACAGGCAGTAGCAACAATTAATTAATTGCGTAATATAAACTACACACAGAGACACACCACAGGCTCGGCATATTGCGTTGCTTTGATATTGACCGCGAGTCACGTGCGTAAAACTGCTCGAAGCGCCTTTTTGAAAAGTGATCTGAATGACAAGATAACCTCAATGCTCACCTAATATTTTTAATGTATCTTAAAGCATTTTTTCTCAGCTTTCTAATGGTAGTGTCAAATTTGAAATCGGTGGTTGCGAACTTGCTCAAAAGCAAGTTTTTCTAATTGAATCCAAGATGGCGGCGATATCCAAGATGGCTGCCAGTTTTTTCTACTTCAAATGAAAGCTCTATCATTCCTCTTCAAAACGATGTGCTGGTTGTAGGGGGTCCAATAACAAATTCGAGAGAAATAAATCAATGAAAGGATCAAGAATTGCTCAAAATACAACTTTTTGAAAAACCGTTTGACCCCTTGGTGCTCTGTGGGACCATCAATATGAACTAATCAAAGTGGTTTTCTCATTTTCTCACTACTTTCAACCATTTAGACACAAAAATATCCTTTTTTAAAGACCTCATGTCACCAGTGGGACGGTTTCAGCGAGAATTGCTCTGTACAAAGATAAGTAAATTAGATAATTCAAATAGAAATAAAATATTGAGAAAGATTCGGAGTATTAAAATAAGAATGGTAGCTTCGAAGCCGCAAGGTTATATGGTCCGCTTTGACGAGCGGGTGGTCGTGGGTTAGAATCTTAGTAGAATCAGGCCATTTGGTTGTCAAAGGACTTAAACATGGGTTTATTCTCAGGCTCTCTACTGCATACCCTTCCTTCAAGCTGAATTCTATAGTACTCCTGCTGACTTTCATCCCAACAAAAATAAGTCCCTCTTATAATAAAACTGGTCTGAGTAACGTATAATAGTTCTCGTCAGGGAATTATGATTATGGCACGATCTTGGCTGGAGGAACGAGGTTTCGATAACGACCTCTTCCTCTTGACAAAATAAGTCCTTCTTATAATAAAACTGATCATGGGAATATTTTTCCTCTCCAGGGAATTGTAATTGGCGATATTGGCACGGGGAACGAGGTTTCGATAAGACTCCTTCCTCTTGACATAATAAGTCCCTCTTAGAATAAACCTGGCCAGAGAGGAACGTTAGGTGAAATCTCACTCCAGCGAATTAAAATTTGGCGATATTGGTAGGATAAAGAGAGGTATTGTAGAGCAGTAATTTCGAAACGGAAGAGTAAAATCTAACACACAAGCACGGATATAATGGAAAAGCGTATCATTTACTTCAATAGTGATACTGACCAATAATATAAAGTGCGGAATACAGGAAACATCTGGGCAATATCACAATAGATCAAATGTCTCTGGTCGCAGTGATGAGTCCAAACAGAAAAAAATAAGAATAACGACCCGATAAAATCGAAAAATGGGTCAGAAAAAATATAAAAAAGAAGAAAATCGAAAAAAGTGAGGTCAAAAACAGAAAGTAATAAAACCGAGAAAGGCAACAAAACAAAAAATAATTTAAGAAATGAATTATCAAGTTTGCAATGCAGGTAGAAAAAGAGTCGAAACTAGAATTCATCTTACCAGTGAAAAGTGAGAGATAAAGCGTGTGATGTTAATCAAAACGAGAGAGAAAGGAAACACAGAAAGATAAAGCGTGTGATGTTAACCAAAATGAGAAAGAAAGGAAACACAGGAAAGCTTTATAGCTGAAAAGCCACAGTCATGTTGTGAAAAAGTGCATTAGATAAAGCATCTGTAGCAAGAATTAAAAATAAAAACAAAACTGGAGAGTTAAAACGGAGCTAGAAAGAAATCAGACAGCCAAAAAAGAAGTTTACTAGAAAACCAGACAATTTTTTTTCAACAATCATTTTTACCGAAAAGAAGCGAAGGAGTAGGAGGGAGCGAGAAAAAAAGAAGGAGAGAACGAGAATGAAAGAGAAAACGCGAGAAAGAGAGAAACAGAAGAGAGAGAAGATGAGAGAGAGAGGAGGGGGAGACAAGAAAAAGAGATACAGAAAGTTAAAACAAGAGGGAAAGAAAGAACGAGAAAGAGAGAGAGAGGAAGAACGAGAAGAAAAAAAAAGAACCAGAAGGAGAAAGAGAGAGAAAGCGAGAACGAGAGAGAAAGAGAGATCGTGTGAGAGAGAACGACAGAGAGAGAACGAGAGAGAGAGAGAACGAGAAAGAACGAGAGAGGTCGAGGGAGAGAATGAGGGAGAGATAACGAGAGAGAGAGAACAAGAGAGAGAGAAATAGATAGATAGATAGATAGATAGATAGAGATAGAGAGAGAGAGAGAGAGAGAGAGAGAGAGAGAGAGAGAGAGAGAGAGAACGAGAGAGAGAGAAAACAAGAAAGAGAGCGAGATGGAGGGAGGGCAAGAAATAGAGTGAGATAGCGAGAGAGCGAAAGAAAAGAAAGTGAGAGGGGGGAGAGCAGGAATGTGAGAGAGTATGAGAGGGAGATAGAGTGAAAGGGGGGGGGGGAGAAAAGAAGAAAGAGGAAGAGAAGAGAGTCAAAAAGCTTGAAAGTAAGAACGCCAATAAAAGATTCACTCAGCCCGCAAATCGAATACAGGATTAGAAGTTAAATTAAAACCAAAATATTTGTCGAACAGTCAGAATCAGAATAAAATAGTAGGAGGGTGGTATCCGTGATACGACCGCATAGTTGACGTAGGACTACAATAGTTTTATGTTTCCATTTGAGGCTCTGTTTGATTTGAGCTCGTTTTACTTCTAGCACGGTTCGATTTTGGCACACATTGCCAAAACGAGCGATTATGTCTAAACACATTTCTTAGTCTTCTTGATTATTTCAACAAATTTAAGCTCAACATCCTCCAAAAGAAAGGTATTTTGGTTCTTTATGTTGCCAAAGCGAATGACCGGAATTGGTAAAACAGTTCCTGGAACATGACCGGAACATGTGCCGGTTAAATGTATAATGTGATCATGATCTAAGCAGTACTAAGCCTCTAATTACTCGGGTAGTAATATCAAGTATCTAGGTCATCAGCCTTAATTCACAAAGCGACACCTCAAACGTCTTAAAACTAAAACTAGTTCATTGGTGGAAATATCTATGAAAAAATCGTTATGAAAAGAGAACCGTTCATTTTCGGCAAATTCTGCCATGTCGTGTTTGGCAAAAACAAACGGCGTCTGTATTTTGATTATTTATTTGCAGCACTCTATTTTAGAAGAAAAAATATTCTCTTTAACATTGATGAATATCTTTCATTCTAATACAGTCAATTTTCTTCAATACGCGAAAAGGCAAGCTTTTATACAGACCTAAATTGAGTACGATTTAGAAGAAATTATACAATATTTATTTGTTATGGCTCACTCTCCAATTACCAAGCGGCAAAGATGTCACATAACAAAATTTTCCTGCAATTACAAGTTCGCGGAAAAAATAACAATAAAAAATTACAGTTTTTGAACAGAAATGTTATTTACAGAAAATTTAAAATGTACATGAGAAAAACAGAGTGTAGAGTTTAAAAATAAACGACGCATTTTATCTGTACAATGAACCTAATTTATATACCCTGCTATCTGCCTCTACCAACACGTACAGAATTTTGCTGTCCCCGGTGACGCAGCGTATTTTGCGGCACCCGAATAATCATTTTGAATTCTGATATTTGCCACTACATATACGAAACAAGAAGAAGACGAAGACAATTTAAACGGCAATTCGATTGTATTCCAGATCGCAAAACGATACCTACGCGTTAACCCAACACGCCCCACTGTGTGTCGATAACGGCAATGTAGTCTTAACTTGGCTTGGCTGCACACAAATGGATATCGAGTTGTACTGTAGGGGTAAGCGGGGTAAGACCGCCCCCTTAAGCAATTCTGTTTATGGAAAAAAAAGTTGCGGCTGCAATTTCAATTTTTCTTCACTAAGAGGTTCTTCTATTCAATACCCGCATTTAAAAAATAAGAACTGAAATATTTTTGTTTATTTTCCAGCTTTTTTTTTAAATTTTAAAAATTCATTGAAAATGTGCAGATCTATTTCATGCGGGGTAAGCCCGCCCACCAGCGGGGTAAGATCGCCCACCATTTTTTGAGGATAAACAATATTTTTAGGGCCGAAACGGTTGATTCTATTGGTATAGTGTCTCTGACAAAGTTGTAGATGGTATTTATTTTCTTTTTAAATAAAATATACACTGTGAAAAATCTGAAAAAAATTTTTTTTTTTTAAGTTTTAACTTATTTTGTTTTCTGATTATTCAAGTTCAAATCAATGTTTAGGTAACTTTTTTGGTTTTCAAAATAAATAGATTTTTCAGAATTGGGGTTTTTCAAGATATTGAATTCATAATATACCTATCTTTAAGCTAAAAATTAAAACTCATTAAACCTATCTGTATGATTTTTTTGAAGACTTATTATTTATAGAAAAATACTAATAATTATTATTTCTTTTATTTATATTTTCAATTTTCTGTTTTTTTTTTTTTTGAAGAACAAAATTACCAACGACTCTATGCACCAAATAAACCGTCAAAAAAAATTCTTCACAAAAATTGAGCTATTAATATTTCTATTACTCCATGATCCAACAACCATAAAATTTTAGCTTACCTTTTGTAGATTTTACCGGCAAAAACATGTTTTTTTCAAAAAAATTTGAAAAAACAATATATTTTTAATTCTATTTCTATATTTTTTCTTTAAATTTTTTTAGAGTGTGTACTTTTTCGAAAGTAAAAAACTACTATTTTCAATTCTGCCGGAGACGTCATACCTATCAAACACACCGTCCTGGCTCTAAAATTATTTTGGTTCATTAACACCATTTTCACACAGGTTTACTTTTTTCAAAAATATGTCTTGTTAAAATATATTACTAGAAAAGCTTAAACCAAATCGAAAATGGTCGATTAACATCGATGTCTTATGTGGCTTGAAATTGCTTTACTGATCCTGTCAATATTCCCTTTGTAGTGTCGAGGCATTTGGGTCTTGAAGTAAAACAACAAGCAGTTGGATTCGTGGCGGTTTTACCCCTTGTATAGTGGGCGACTTTACCCCCAGTGGAACATTTTCATATTTGCCGAAAAAGTAGTCAAATAACAAGATTACTCACGGCCTTCGATATTTCCGAAAGAAGATAGATTCAGGCAAGCGATTAAACGTATATTCACGAACAAAACAATAGATTTTTAGACTGAAAAACCCTAAGTCCCGTTGCCGCAAAACAATAGCGCATTGACTGGTTGCCAGCTGAAAGGTTGTTTTTAATTATTTCTGCGACTGTTCGTGCACTATCAAAACAGAAAAACGTGCAAAATGTTATGTAATTATACTGTAATAGACACGTTAAAGAAATTTTTCAATGATTTTATAACTTGGTAGTAAAACTACGGCGGGCGATCTTACCCAGCAGGGCGGTCTTACCCTGTTTACCCCTACTGATAGACGACGAGTGACCAGCGCTCTATTCATACATTGCTCGGTGCAGTACTGATACCTGTGCCAGCATGTTTTCCATCAAGACATCAGTTTTAATAACATTCTGACAGCAGAACGTGAAACTGTCTGATAGTAGAGGTGGTTACGAACTTTTCGAAAAAGCTTCACCTTCAAGACATCAAAATAGTCTAGGCTCATAGAAGCAAACGTCGAGCGGGGGCCTAGTGTGGTTGGTAACGTCTCCGCCAACCACGCTCGAAGCCTGGGTTCGAATCCCACCGCCGACATAGGTGTCGATGGTTGTGAGGTGGCGTGATCCACTCACAACCAACCCAACTGGTCTAGATTCAATCCTAGCCGACACCGGGAGATTTTCTGAGGCGAAAAATCTCTGGGATCACGCCTTCCATCGCATGAGGAAGTAAAGCCGTTGGCGCCGGTCCGTTAATAAACGGGTCGTGAGTTAGGGTCCTGGGTGTGTGATTGGCCACAACAGTGACGGAACAAGACCGACGGAAAATAAGCGAGAATAAAAAAAATAGAAGCAAACGTTAGTTAACCTATTGGGACGGGGAGATTCTGTCAAATTTTTTTTTGCCACTGCTATACGGGATATCACAGCAACCAGTTGGTGTCCATTCATGAAGTCTGTGCCAGGGGTGCTCGCATGTGATTGGTACATTGTTCGTGAAAATTCGACCTTGAAACTTTTATTCAATTTTCACTGTTAAACAATGAAATGATAATGATAACTGAGGAATCACAAAATTGTACATCATTTTATCAATCCAACGACATATTGATTATTGTAATCCATCATGTGGTTACATCAGCATTACCGTTTGAAATCTTTCATTCCAACGTTACACCTTGGTTTTAGTTTCCGCAGAATGTATCTCTATATAGTGCGGTTAGACGTAGTCCTACGTCAAAAATCTGAAACAGTAGAAAAGGGAAAAAATTGACAAATATGCCAAAAATGTCAGACCTGTCCATATTTCTACGAATGTCAAATGCAAAATTTCAGAAAAGGCCAAAAAATCTAACATGTTAAAATGTCATAAATCACGTAGATGTCAAAAATGTTAAATGTCAATGTTGGGCTGAAACCACCAACTCTATCGTAGCAAACACGTGCGTTAAAGAGTGGTAGCTTTAAGCTACAGAAAAAGATCTATTTAGGCCAATTTGACAAACTGATTCGTTTAGACAATTACTTACAAATTTTGTGTAAGTATTCTGGAAGTGGTTGGCTTTCCTGTCCCACTATGCCTTACTCTTAACTGTAGATATATAATCCAATTTAAGCAATAGGTAAATGATTGAAAAATATATTTTAGGTACTATCACTTTAGCCAATTGTGTATATGAAATTTAGTTTCAGTAGTTGTAGTAATTTTAGTTTAGTATCTTAGGTAGTATTTTATATTTTTTTTCTTAGAATAATGACTTCTAGAGAAACATTTCAAAATGTAGTATCTGCTTTGATCGATTTTTTGATCGGTCACATCCATTCAACCCCCACAACTTATTAAATACCTTATATGCCACGTTATTTGCACGAGTTGATAATGGTGGGATCACTTTAGCCTTCTGAACGAAAACCACGCTCGGGAAAGTTACTAAAGCTGAACCATAACCTAAATAATAAGACGTTCCGGAAAAACGATGAGAGCAGATAGGACCTTTTGAAATGTTTATCTAGAATTAAACTGCGTAGAAAAAAGAATTGCACGTCGTCATCGCATGAAGAATAATTTTGTTTTGGTTCTCTCTTATTCCCTTATGTGTTGATGTTCCGACGAGTTATGAGAGTTGGTCTTCTTGTCACTTTGTCAGCGGCGAATGCCGCGCTGCAGTCTGAAGCGTTGCGTTGCGACCAAGGACCGTCAAAATATAATAACTGTCAAAAAAGTTCCAATAACTAATCAAATAATTTGTGAAATTAAAAAAAAATGTAAAAAAGTGTTTTATAGAGATCATATTTCTTATGTCTTTACAGGCCGTCTAACGCTCCGAAAGCGTCCGATATCTCACCGGCTACCGGCTAGTCTAATCAGTTTGTTGAAAGCCATGTTCGAACATAATCCACCATAATTTATTTCTCTTAACTGAATCGTACGCAGCCTTGAATTCTATGGACATATGGTAAGTCTGTTAGGAGAAATCTTATTTATCGTAATTCATCGAGAATTTGTTTCAAGGTGAACATAAATTTTAAGTTTCCTGCAACGGCCTTAGTCTGTGGAAAAGAGTGCTGACAAAAATTTTGAATACGATATCAAGAGGGTATTGCTACAGTCGAGATAGTTGCTTCTCTTGAAATTCGAGCATATAAGACCTTCCAACCAGTCCGAGAGCAATCCCTCATCAGACCTCACTCTCAGCATGATTGGACGGATAGCACGATGCATTTTCTCGCTCCCACCTATGAAGAGTTCGGTGGGAATGAAATCTTTCCCAACTACCTTGCAATTTCTCAGCTCCTTCACTGCTTTCTTCACCTCGTCCATGAAAGGTGGATCAACAGATTGTCCATTATTCTTCAAATTTATCCTGTACCGTCGTTACGTCCATGTGTTTCACCAACATCTCACGGCGACTTATTTGGCAACAGAAGCCAGAACTTAATCAAAGTCCACGCCAAACTTAGGCATAAATCCTTGAGTCACCCGTCGAGTCTTTGTTTTGAATATTCACATGCACTCAATAGCCTCGCGACTTGGGGACAATTCAACCAGGTTCCATGTACTGTTCCCAATCAGAGACAGATACTCGTCGTTCATCGCGTCGTTCCAGGAACAAACAACTCCGAATGGCAAAAGCTTGAGGCTTAGCAATTGTTACGTTCTTCCAGTTCTCACAAGATGTTAGTTATTATTCCGCACAATCCATCGCTGATTACGACACGTTGTTTCACTCAGAACTGCATTTCCGTAAACTATTTTTTAACTCTCGATGCACATAAGTTGCTGTTTTATTTGAATAAAATAAGAATATTAACACTTCATGCACATGACGATTATTTGGCATTAAGTCATAAATTTTTACTCAATAGTATAGGACACAACAATAAAATTAATAAGATGTCAAAGCAGGTGCCATCTATTGGCAAATAGCGAGAACTTGGTTGTGCACCTAATAGCTCAAATTAAACAATTTTCAAAAATGTCACCAATGAACCAGTGTAAACACGTAAGGCGATGAGATTACTGATAATAATTGTTTGATATGATGAAACAATTTCATCTGTTTAACCTATATTTTCTCGATTTCAAATAATACCAAATCCATAACAAAATGAAACCAAGAGAATACTAATTTTTATGTATCTGTGATAAAAATACGCCACATAAAACCATCTCCGAGGTTACAAAATTATATTGAATACATTTTATGACAGGTTGCGATGTCCAATTTGACCGCTTCCATCAGCGATAATCCATTAGTGTTAATTTCCATCGCTGCTATCGCGAGATTCCTATACCACAGCAGTACACTCTTCGAGGCGGGCTTGCACCGCGCATAAAAAGCTCAATTTGCTCTCGTTGTCATAGCAGCTGCCCGCGGTCACGTTACTTTAGCTTGAAACACGACCTTGTGGTTTATATGCAATTAGAAAAATGCGGTGAACAAACGACGGTGTGCTCTCGTATTCGCGATCAGAATCTTAATGGCCACTTTTACTCGGTCATTGCTAACCATCAAACATCAATTTCAAATGGTGGCCTATGATACACTTTCGCCTTCCCAAAAATTACCAGTGAAAGCAGTACATAACAAGCATTCAAAAAATTATGTTCGAATTAGGAACTTTATTGCTTGACGAATTCGCTTGACGCCTTTTCAGCGAACATCCTCCAGCTAAATGTCGATCGTAACTCCCTGTAACGTTACTCATTTCAATCTCATGTTGTAACCATCCGAGGAAGAATAATAAAATAAATAAAACAGGAATCAAGATTGCAATTTTCCGTCCCACACATTTCACTCGACATCTCCGCTGTCACCCGTTCGGAAACGTTCTTGACGATTGTATTTCATTGCACTTTGAATGGACTCGACGCCGACGACACCGAAGCCAACGGAACGGTTCGTCCGTTGCTGGCCTCACGAAATCCCGCAATCGTGTCTCTGCCCGCCGAAGGGACGCTGCGAGAACAAAAAAAAACATATTTACTGTTTATTTTATTTTCATTTGAACCGACAACCGACTGCTGGTTCGGTTGCTGCTGCTAGTTGTTTTCTTTTTGTTCCATTTCAATTTTCTTGCACACCGAATGTGACTGGCAGGTTCGACAGCAACGTACATCACGTTCCCAAATGCCCGGGTTGCCCATTCTCGGACAATAATTTCGACGAGTTGGAACCATAAAAATGCCCTAACCCTTTTCTTCTAGGGTGGCACGAAGTGCCCTTTCATTTTCCGCTTCTCTTCCTTTCACCAACCTAAAAGTCTTCCTTCCGGACGGGTTTTACCGCGTGGCTGGGGTTTCCGGTTTTCCGGTGTGACTTTATTCTTTCAATTTGATTTCCCGGTTGAAATCGGTCCGAACGTTGAACGGGGGAAATCGTTCACACGGCCCAGCAACCGACAGAATCTAGATAATTTTCGGGACGGTTTTTGTTCACTCGATTACTAAACCGAATTGGGTAAATAAAGAAATGTTGGATTGAGAAATTTACCAGTATAAAATAAAATCGGAAACAGTGAAAACGTAATTCAATCAGTTACGGTTGGGATGCATGGCTGGTCAGGTGTTGGAAAAGTGGAAGTAGTTTTTATGGTAGTTTCGCGTGTGTAAAAAAGTCTTTCCGGAAGTGTCCAAACAATATTATGCAATTGCACTCAAGACTAATTATCATCAGAGTGCAGGCACTGACGCAATGGAGGACAGACCAATGGAGGACAGTTTTCCCCCCATCAACAAAAAAGAAAACTGTTTGTTTCGAACCCTTTCGAAACATCAAAGACAGTCTCGCTTTGTATCGATGATACTTTCACTCATCGGCTCCCGGAGGCTACACAGAAGATTATGCAAAGTGCAGAAGCAGCACAGAACAAACAGCACAACAGCACAACAGAGAGCAGAAGAAAACAAAAAACACACAGACAAACATAAATCAAACATTTCAAAGCAGCTTGTTTGGTGAAATCTTTTAATTGATTCGAATTTATGCTGGTGAGGAAGATTTTCCGGCGCTCGGCAATGCGCCCGCGGGTTCACTTGCGGAGCAGCGCTTTGATGGCACGATCCGAGAGCAACGGTTTCGATTTCCTGCAGCAGAAGTCCGGGTCCGGGTCGAACGGTAAACATCATGTCGAGAGAGAGAGAGAGAGAAGAAAAAAGGATAAATTAAGATTGACTCTTATCGGGAGTGCATTCGATGTGGCAGCGAGAACGCTAGCAATGACTGGTGTGTAGGATGACCAATTTTTCCGATTGGGTTTTGGTGAGGAGGAGCTGGAGCTTCCAAATTCAATGTTTACTTTTAGTAAATAATTCATTTGAAGTTTCCGATTATAGAGGGTTGTTTTAAATGGAATTTGAATGTCTACCCCATCTTTTTTCGTTCTCTCTGTTCTATAATCTTTTAATACCGAAATATGAGATAAAATATGCATTACGTCTGAGTAGGGTAAAGCATTTGTTTCTTAATTAGTTTCTTAAACATTTTTTAACAAAGTCCACTGCGTTTTCCTGTTTTTCAAAAAATGTATGTTTCGTCCTCAAGAGAGGTTGTCGTGTTTAAAATTGCCCAGCAGAAAATCTAAGAAGAATTATGAATCAATTAAATCCGCTTAGCCAAATAACAACCATCTTACCGAAACACGAAAAACAGCAGTATCAGAAAAATAAGCAATACACTGGTCGACAAAATGAAAAAAGTGCACCACAAAAGCTTCAACTGAAAAAAAAATGAAAGATTATAGATATTCAACCACTCCAACCATGTATTTTGGTGCCCCTAGCCATCACCAAAACGCATCAACTTACGTGAAAGATCGCATAGTAATTGTTAGCTGGGTTCGTCGCTTTTCAAGACAACTCATTTAAGTCTCTGAAAAAAAGTTAGTGACTAGGGACACCAAAATTCACAGTAATGGTTGAATAGCTGCAGTTTTTCCTTTTTTGCGGTTTGAGCTTTTGCAACGTACCTGTATTGACCAGTGTTACCATCGCAGGTGGACAATTCAAAATGTTCTAAGATTTTATTCATTTAACTAAGCTTCCCTTAAAACTTTATTAAATTTATTGTTTTGACAATTACAGAAAAAGTTATAGACAAAAGAAACTGATTTTAGGGTGGGAGTTTCCACAAAAAACTATATTTTGTCGTGTCCAACGTACAGATAGGACATCGTAGTATTTAACAATTTTTTTTTCTTTTAAAATTTTCCACAACTTCGCTGAAGAAAGCAATCTGGTGTATTGACAATTGAGAAAAAGAATTTTTTTATCTAACTGTTAGGTGGATTGATCAAAAAACCGAAAACGCCAAAAGTAGGGCCTTGTTCTATGAAACAATTTTACCGAAGACATTGAATACATAAAATCAAGTTTTCACAGTCAAATCTAAAACCATTACTATTTTTCGAGTTTGGACCACTGTGCACTGTGGGAATTTCAAATAAATCTTTCCACCAATTGTAAATGTAATGGAATATAATATTTGGAATGTTTAGAAACTATTTTGTTATTTATTTCATAAAATGGTGGTTGGAAAACTTGCTTTACAATAAATGTTTCGTTGTTTTCATATCACTTTATTTGTACTTTACGATCTTCAAATGGGTATTACCCAAAATTGTACCGTACGACGATTTTGAAATTTTGGACAGAGATTCAGGACATTTGGTGCATTTTTTTATAATAATGGTCTGTGGAAGCACCGTGGACCTACTTTTCATAGATATGAAAAAGTTTTTGCTTCCTAGGCGTCTCGACACTCGCAGATCCGCTTCAACCTGGTCAAGCTACCTATCACGTAGGACCTCTCTTTTTCTGGTGTCGGTGAATTAAACCGATTTCACCGCATTGTTATCCGGCATCCTCGCGACATGTCCGGCCCATCGTAGCTTCACGACCTTCGTTATATGAACAATGGAAATCTCTCCAAGTAATACCAGCAACTCGTGATTTATACTCGTGTGCCACTCTCCGCTTTTAGTTTGTACTCCACCAAATATTGACCGCAAGTCTTTTCGTTCAAATACGGACAATGTGCGTATTTCTTCTGTAAGCAGCGTCACGGTTTTAAGACCATAGGGAAACAACTGGTCTAATTAGGGCTTCGTACATCGTCAGTTTCGTGCGGCATCATATGCTCCTTGATAGGAACGTCCTGCGAAGGCCATAGAAGGTCCGATTTACAGCTTGAATATGTCGTTGGATCTCCTCACTTGTGTTATTGTCAGTGGTTACTAGAGATCCCAAGTATACGAACTCATCTACTACTTCGAGTTCAACACCGTCCATGATTACCTTTCGTGGGAGGCAAATGTTGGTTCCTCTCGAGCCTCTCTCTCTTCTATATACTTGGCTATCGACGTATTAGTTTCTCGTCCAACTTTTCCAATCTCCACTTTTAGTTTGGCAAAGATTGCCTCCGCCGTCGAAAAAATTTCTCGTAATAACGTCGAGGTCGTCTGTAAAGTTGACTACCTTTGCAGAAAGTCGTTCCTCTCGTTATGATGCCCGCTCGTCGGATTACTCTCCCAAGAGTAATGTTGAACTGAACAACGTACAGGGTAATCCATCCCCTTGTCTCAACTCTCTGCGAGCTTCGAAGGGATGCGAGAGTGTTCCCGATACGTTCACCCAACACATCACACGATCTAAGGTATTTCTGATAAGCCATGCCAGTTTATCCGAAAAATCGTAGTCGTGCATTATTTGCACACCTGGTCAACTGTATCATACGCTGCCTTGAAGTCCACGAAGACGTGATACATGGGCACGTTTTACACCTGGCATTTCTGAAGGGCCTGCTTGATGCTGCCCTAAAAGTCCTTTTGCTAGAGTAAAAAGATGGCGGAGCAGAATTTGGGAGAGGGTTTTGTATGCGGCGTTGATCAACGTTATGCCACGGTAGTTGCTGCATTGTAACCTTTCGCCTTTTTTTATAGATGGGGCACACAACTCCTTTCATCCAACACTCTTCTTCCCACATCCTGTAAACTACACAGTGGAGTGCCGTTGCTAGTGATCAAGTGTCCCTCCTTATCCCCACACACATCTGGTTTCAGTGTGTAGCCCTTACGGTATTGGCTTACTTTCTCGAAACAGCCTGAAACAGTTGCTCCAACTCTTCACGAGCTCTTTATTCTTGCTGGCGTTTCTTTCAAGTAAGTCAAGTAAGTCATGAGTCAAGTAAGTGCGAGTAATCCTTGGCAGCCTGCGAGTTGTGCAACGGTGTTGCCGTGAGGGTACGAGTACTGCTACTAGGTGGTGATCTGAGTCTATATCCGCACCCAGAAGGGAGCGTTTGCAAAACTGGACCGCCTAGGATAGAATCATATTTGACCAATCGAAAACGGAGCATCAAACTAGAAACTTCCGAATCTGCGCCATTCAAATTACTCCGGAAATTACTCCGGTATCCCTCAAGGAAGCAACCTGGGGCCATTACTATTCTCACTATTTTTCAACGACGTCTCCCATGCTGTTCCTCAAGGTTCAGGATCTCACTTCAAAATTTCTTGGCTCGTGAAGACACCAGACGATTGCCATAAGCTGCAGAAGATCAAAGATATCTTCGCAGACTTCGTGTGAGCTAAACATTCCAACCATAAGCGTGAAGAAGTGTATTGTTATATCGTTCACTAGGAAAACAACACCTGTTCACTGGGACTATCGCATTGGAACTGAGGCGTTGGAAAGAGCTAAGAACTTGAAGGCTTCTGGTGTCTTGTTGGATTCCGAGATGAACTTTCGTGAACACTATGCCTACATTATCAGTAGCGCCAGTATAAATCTGGTATTTATTTTCCGAGAAGGCTTTGAATTCCGTGATCTCTATTGTTTACGCTCACTGTCCTTCAGTTTAGTGCAATCCATACTTGAAACAGCAGCTATAGTCTGGAGCCCTTTTCACAACGTCTGGATCAGTAGAATCGAGAGAATTCAAGCGAAGTTCGTAAGGTACGCCCTGCAATTTTTATCTTGGCAAAACACTAGCGATCTTCTATCTTACGAAAGCCGTTGCCGCTTTCTGGGTATGGATACGCTACAAAAGAAGCGAAAATCCTGGGGACCATTTTTCTGACTAATGTCCACTAAGGAGATGTAAGTGTACCATGGATTCTTCCTCAGATTAACCTAAACATTATCCATCGGCCAATGAGACCTTCGAATCCAACAACATCGGACAGACTATTCAATTATTCATATTATCATGACTTCAATGTTATTATTATAGTTTTCCATGATCGTGTAACGAATTTTACCTTCTAACCATCCTTAGTACGTAAGTGTTCATGTAGATAAATATGTCCGATGAATGTAAATAAAATAAAATAATAATAATCTCCAGGTTTTGTGAAAATCTTTGCGTGGAAAAAAGGTGCTTCCAGGCCTCGGAAGCTGCGAAGTTGATTCATCGTTGGCTATTGTCGTTCATGTCGATGTGTAGGCAGTGAGGTCCTATCACCGGTCTTACATCACTTCCCTACCAACCTGATTGTTTATATCGACAACGATCTTGATTTTGATCAACGTTCTTGATGTCTTGTTGCGAGCAGCTGTCGCATGTTGTTTTCGTTGATGATGCCGTAGTTGAAGAAACAACTCTCAATCCTCAACAAACACATCCTTTCGTCGATCGCCTTCAAGTTGATCATGAGATCCTGCATTTTCCTAGCATACAAAATCCTGTTCCCAGCTCGTTGGTTGCTCCATCGCTTTGGCAGGCCTGGACCTTGCCGCCACGAATTCTCTACACCTTCTCACCTTTGCGACAGATCTCCTGCAGAACCACGATGTCAGCCGCTCGCTCAGGATCAGACGCTGTTGTGAGCCGCCTCCAACCTGGAAAACAGACGCACAGAAACGTTGGGGTTTTCTCCGAGGAAGTTAGCCCCTCTTTCCGTTCCCTGCCGAGGTCCCATCGTTCATGTCCCACCGCGATCTTCGAGCGGAAAGTGTTGCGAACCATCTTCGGTGGATTGCAGAGTTGCTTGGAGAGCCATCTATCGTCCACACCGCCAGGATTGGCAGGTTGCGGTGGGCTGGGCATGTCGTAAGGATGTCGGACGACAGCCCGCTGAACATGGTTCTTGAAATCAATTCGTCAGGGACGAGACGGAGAGGTGCACAGCGGGATCAGGTGGAAGACGACCTACGGACACTACGCAGACTGCAGATCTTGCGAACTGCAGCTATGGACAGAGTGGAATGGAGACGACTTCTACGTACAACAAAGGCCACACTACGGCTTGGGACTTTTTGGTAAGGCAAGGTAAGTAAGTGCGAAAACGGACCTCGGATTCTCTTGTTCGTCTCCAATGAACACTCCGCGTCGAACCATGTTGCATGTAGCTACTGGGGTCGTGCACAGCATTTCTTGCGCTGTGCTGCAGACCGTATCGCTAATGTGCCTCCACTGTTCGTTTAGGTTACCAGCCGGTATACCAATCTGCCACCAAGCAACATCTTCGTCAGTAGATAACCTCTGGATATCTAACAGTATTCTCCCTGAAGTTTACGTATTTTATACGTTAGCCAGCCCGGCATATCATTTCCATCACGAGTGATCTGAGTCGAAGTTCGGGCTTCGGAAGGACTCCACATCGATGATGTCTGAAAAATGCCGACCGTCTACTAAAGTATAAGCGATTTGATGGCAGGCTACACCATTAGAGGATTGTCTTGCGTGTTTCTGGATATCATTTCGTGAAAAGTAGGTGCTACAGATTGCGGTGAATTTCACCAATATCAGGTCATCCGAACAAGCGGTCCCTGATGGGCCTCCACCTAATGATACACTTGATTTGTTTCTCTTGTATGACGAAATCGACGCACAGTGTTGTAGTTTGCTGATCTCGTACACTAAATTAATAGTGTCCTCACATTCGATTTTGGCTAGAACACGGGATAATAACAACCCTAGTAACAAGTACAAAAAAAGGTTTATGAGAGTCAACAACAACAACAGGCTATAGGAAAAAGGCTCACAGAAGAAAATGTTCGCTGGATTCAAAGTTAGATGGATTAAAAAATAAATTATTTTCGTGGTAGGTTTTGAATGATTTATTCAAAGAGCCGTCATGTTGACAAATTCCACTTTCTGAGGAGTACATGGCAAAATCTTTTGGATTTTGGATTTTGGACCCTCAAAAATTATTATTTTCGGAATCAAGATGACAACTTATGAATTCAATATGACGACTTCCGGTTTTTTTTTTTTGGGAAATCAATCATATATTCTGCAATATGGATATTTTTGAAATACAAATTAAGTTGACTCACCAAATTTCGACAATAAACTGCAATTTTAGAAAAATCCTCTAGTTCTTTCCAGTTTTGCTGATTTCGGAATCGATATGACGCAATAAAATTAAATTTGCTGACTGACTTCACAAAGACAGAGTGAGAGTGACAGAGAGAGAAAGTAAGTGAGAATGAATAAGAGAGTTTATAAAAGAGAGTGAGAGTTAGAGAGAGATAGTAAGAGAGAGAGAGAGAGTTAGAGAGAGAGAGGGGAGAGTGAGAGTGATAGTGAAAAAGAGAGTGAGGGATTTACAGAGAGATTTAGAGAGAAATTTAGAGAGAAATTTGGAGAGAAATTTAGAGAGAAATTTAGAGAGAGAGTGAGAGAGATAGTGAGAAACAGAGAGAGAAAGAGAGAGAGAGAGAGAAATTTAGAGAGGAACAGAGAGAGAGAGAGAAAGAGAGAGGAGAAATTTAAAGAGATTTAAGAAAGAGAAAGATTAAGAAAGAGAAAGATTTAGAAAGAGAGAGATTTAGAAAGAGATAGAGATTCTCAGGGACTAATGAATAATGGCATCCTTTTGCAGTTCAAATTATAACGCATAATAATGATAGTAAGAGATATTTTGGACCATGGGCACTGGAATCGGGATTAAGGTTGCGTAAAATCACGTAAATTCTAAAATCCTTGGGAAATGGTAATTCCGAAATCTGCGTAAAAAATCATGTAAAAGGAGCGCGTTGATTAAATAAACCGCGTAAATTCGAAATGCAACGCAAAGTGAGGTCTTTAATTCTCATATAAATTCGTCAATCGTAAGAATTTTTTTCACTAAAGAGGCTTTCAGCTTAAAGCTGGTTCACCTCTATGTCGTAAGAAGCTTTTATCAGCTAAACACTTTCAGAAAAGACAAAAGCGAAAATTGGTATTCCTTGCCAATGCCGATGAGTAAATCGAATGAACGCACTCGAATGGCTAATGCTATATTATAAGTAATAAAAATAAAAGATCCACTAGAAAAAACTGAAAATATTCACAAAACAGAATGATAATTTTCTTATATTAAACTTATTACCGCTGTTCTTTGAAATCGAAAACAGGTAATCTTTGTTCAAGATAAATCATAATATATAATAATTAATCAGTAAATATCTTCAAGTTCTTTTGTTTTAAAACTTTTCCAAAATGTAAATAAAATTGAATTAACTATGGAGAATCTTTTATCCAACCACCTAATGATTGGCTCGCTTTTACAATAAACCATCACTCAGGGAATTCAAAAACCCACTCGAAAAAAACCAGCTCGGTCACCCTACACAACCTAATATCGCTAGTGTCTAGCGGTGTGGTACCTTTTCAATTTGAGTATGTCCTCCCCGAGCCGGACGGCTTGCTGGTCTAGCTGGAAGATATGTTCCAGCTCCTGGATGGTGGCGGTGCTGGCGGTCGCCCGGGAGTCAAGTAATTTACGAGCCCCGTGCCGGAATCGGTCGATGCAGGCTTCGATTTCAACGCGCATCACATCGAGCTGCACTGGCGTGAGGACACCCTGCTGAAGGTACCGCTCGGTTGCCTCGGCCAGCTGAGTGCTGAGGCACAGCAGAATGTAGTCGATGTATTTCCACCGGATTGCGGTTCTGGTACGAGCGTGAGAACTTTCCACCGATTCCAGGTGGAGAGCGTACAGGAGCACAGCCGATATGACGGTAATCGTGAGGACACCGAGAGCCATTCCGAATGGGAATTCAGCCAGACCTTTCCGCAGCTTCTTGAAGGATTCCGGGGTTTGGTAGGAGAGCCAATGAATTGTGAGTGTTGTGATGGCCAGCAGTAAACAAAGGAGAAGAACTTTTCGATAATTTTGAGTGAGGTAGCCGTGAAGACGACCAAAACAGGACGATACGAAACGTGTCACGCGAAACATTTTTGTAGACTGACACTCACGTACTGGTCTCACCAACAAGGCTACTAGATTTGTTTTGATTTTTCTTTTTTAGTCACTTATTGAAATCAATATCACTAAGATGTCACGTCCTTTGACAGAAATTGGCCGAAACGAAGTCGCTAAAAGCAACAAATTTGTGTCAATTTCTGGCGGTAAACTGTGCCACTATGTCATCACAGAAGCGCTAGCCAATAATACTAACAGTACGAAGGCTAACGAATATATCACTCGACGCACTTAAATTTTAGGCTCATGGCCGCTTCATGTCTGAAATATTAATGAGACTACCGGATGGCATGGACACACACACACGCGTCACTAACGGCAGCCTATCTTCTAGAGATTGTCCTCGCAATCTGCTAAAGGACGAAGTGGAACAGAAAAAAAGGTAACACGTACGTAATATTAGATAGTCATTCAGCTAGTTACATTTTTAATAGAAGAGTAATGGGCTTAGGCAATATGTGGTGACCAAGCAAGCCAATCGGCCAACGTGGCGGAAAATGGTGATGCCTTTACGCCCCATAAAAACACACTTAGCAATGTCCACTTCGGGCTGCTCCTGCAGGTATCGAACTGGGCAGCTGCTGCTGCTGGAATAGCGAAAATATCGTGTTAATTATCGCCACAAAGTACAATTTATTGGCCATTGATTCGTTTAGGTTGCGCACGTGACACGTGCGTGACGAATGTGCAACCTAGTAATATTTCGGCACGGGGGTTATTAGATTGCTCGAAATGTTAGTGATTAACAGATTCGGTGTTGACTGTGCCAAGGAATTAAAATGAGGTATGCTAGTTATCTCTAAGGTTTTGCCGTTATTACGCTGCTATCCTCCGATAGGAGGGCTTTTTTGTTGCAATGGCTTATGTGAAAATAATACTTTCATTTGTTTTGACTCAAGTATTGGATCAAAACAAATGAAAGTTTTATTTTAACATGAGCAAGAATCTTTGAACGATCCAATCATTCGTAAAACTAAATAAAAATTCAATTTTCATTGATAATAACGCTAATGAATTGATGTTTATTTCAAAATCTCAACAAAAATTTAAATAAGTATTATTCGATGAACATTTTGACATTTTTGTGTACCCAAATCCACACTCTTAAAAAACTGTAACATATTCATACTTATTTTGTGTTGCAATGTTTTTTGTTAAAATCAAAAATTTATTTTTTTTTAAATCAATAATCGTAGTTTGTTTCATTTCAGAGATCAGCGAACTGTAATATTTTACTGTAATAAATACTAATAACGCGATTCCCAAATACATTTCACAATTTTTCTTATCATTAATAACTGGTAAAGTTTTCGAATTATCTTCCTATTAGCGCCTTGCTATCTTCGGTCGTTTATTTATTTGTGCCTCCTTACTGTACCAGATTAATTGTTTGTGCCCATGAGGTCAGGCTTTTTTTTTTTTCACCATAATATAATCACTATTCCTGTGTATAAATTACCAGACGCACGAAAGCTTCTCGTTCTTTTTCTGTTGACGCACCTGTTGACCTGGTTTTCCCGAATCCTGTCAAACGTCAGTGTATTGACGTTCTGATAATAACTCATTAATTCCGAATCGTACAAATTATACATTTTTCTTCTGATTTTGCAATTATCAGAATTGGGTTCAATTTTTAAACTCGTTTGCAGTTTAATTTTTTTCTTCAGCACCCCAATCTTTTTGGTATCTGACAACTACAGCCTCAATGCTCTAATTGTCAGATACGGTAAAAAATCTGGAACTGCGTGTGGATTTGGGTGCCCGTAGTGAGCTCGAAAGTTCGTCGAAAGGCCGCAGAGTAATTGATCGCTGGACTTGTCGTTTCTACGTTTGCTTACGAGAAAACCTCATTGAAGTCTCTGAAGACTTTACGTACTTCCGTCTGGCCTAGTGGCACCAAAACTCACAGGAACGGTTAGAAAGTTTTAATCTTTTATTGTTTGCCAGTTTGAGCCCAAGGGAAGAGACGAACCCGGCGATCAATTACTCTTCGGCCTTTTGACGAACTTCCGAGCTCACTACGGGCACCAAAATCCACAAAAATGGTTGAAAAGCTATAATTTTTCACTTTTTTTTCAGTTTCAATAATTTTTTCCCGCGATTTTCATGTTGATGTGCAGATGAAATTTACAGAATGCTATTCAGTGTTTTTCGATGTTTTCAGCAGACATCCGTAGTCTTTAAATCCTGGGCAGGTGATTGGCGTCATAAACTATATTTTACCTGAGTGGGAGCGTCTCGGATAGGCTGTTCAAAAAAAAAATCACAAGAAGGTTGTATGCAAAGCCACGACCGCAAGGTTGAAGTAGAATACTTTTACAAGAAAGATAACCTGGCTGCTTGCGTGTCAGTCATTTTTTTAGTGAATAAACGTTGACAGTTCATTGGCAGTATTGTAATTTCTTTTTGTCTGATATTTTGAATGAAGTTCATTGGATATTTTTAAATTTTGTGCAAATGAGAAGTTTAAGTGCTGCCGAATTGTAATATGCACATTTAACGACATCATTAAACTGGAACGGAACAAAGGCTACGGTTATGCAGAACGCGAATGCCGGCGCGATGCGATTCGCCTTACCGTGGTGAAATGTACAGCTCTTTTTAAGGCGAAGTAGAGCTATACATTTCAACAGATTTCGTCTTGCCGAATCGCATCGCGCCGTTATTTGCGATCTGCATGACCGTAGCCAAACACTAAGCGACGCAAACACGTAGTAATAGTCAGAGTATGCATGAAGATGAAGATAATTAACTTTGGATTAAAGCGCAAAACGAGAAAATATTAACTCTTCAAATAATCATTTGTGTTCTTCAAATTTCAGTTGTTCAATTTAATATCCGATGAAATGTTTGTTTATTATCTGATGAAGCTCTTATATAGGCCAAATGATGCATTCCCAATTTACTAGGTCCATAACTCTGCCGACCGTGCTTGGGAAAGCGCGGTACAACGACCAATCAGAGGTCGAATTTTGTGTTTTGACAAGGCTTAAGGGTTTTCAATAGTACAATAGTTCGAATGATAAAATTGCAATTTCATGCATTTGGTAGGAATCTTAAAAGATTTTCTAATCGATTGCTGCAAAAACGAAGGAAATCCATCGAAAACTAACGGATTTATTAGCATTTGAAATTTTTCTCACTTTTTTCAGTTTTAGATTTTCATTTTACATCCCTATGTAGCCGAACTTCCTGAGAGAAGTATTCTAATTCAAAATTAGATCTTCATTTATTCATTTGTTGTCCTTATAAGGACAATTGTTCAATTTATCATAGGATGTAGTGTTTATCTTACATCTCTGTGTTACCTTGATAGTGAGGACTAAGGCGCAAGGTCAACACAATGAGAAAGGTGTTTTCACATTGAAAACTAGACACGGCTTCACTGGAGGAAGTGTTGGCAAATGCATCTACCGCTAATACCACCGCTATCATACGAAAGCGCGTCGTTTCATGTGGGGAATATCAAGAACGAAAAATGACGCGCGTCTAAGCATAACCCGAACTGTTTCGCCGTGCTGCTCCCATTTACCTTTACATCGGCCTCAGGGAAGTACCGGCTGCATCTGCATCTATCGCTGAGGCTGTCACTATACTGCTATTGGTACCAAAAGCTATTAACTCTTCAAATAAATGTGTTATTTGTTCTCAAAAGAACAATTGTTCAATTCAAAATCGGATTTACGCAATCGCATCTCTGTAATATTACCGACAATAATATTCTTCTGAACAAACTGATACAACTTTCCCATTAGGCCTCTGCCATAATAGACGCGAAAAGCGACGCGAACCGATTCGCTCAACTGTAGGTTAATGTACAGCCATCAGTAGAGCTGTACATCAACCTACGGCCGAGCGAATCGGTTCGCGCCGCTTTTCGCGTCTACTATGGCAGAGGCCTTAGAGAAAGTTGCTGGCTGATGTATTCACTTCATGCAAGCCTGCTGCTGATGCTTCCCGCTACCACACTGAAACAGCATTTTAGTGAAGAGAGTGTCGTTGCATCAGCTGAACCTGCTACTATCGATGCTGATATACCCGCTGCAACAGCTACGCTATGCATAGCCATGCCACAGTTGAGGCCGCTATACGCTGGCCCAACTGCTGAGCACCTGCAACGCTATCCGTAGCCATGCCACAGTTGTGGCCGCCATTGGTATCCGCTGTACCTGCATCTGCTGGCCCTGCTGCTATCGATGGTGAGATCCGCTGAAACTGCTACACTTATTCGCAGCCATGCCACAGTTGTGGCCGCTATCCGCTATCGATGGTAGCCACTGCTCGCTCCCGCTGCTGCTAAGGGAGGACTGCTGTCGTCGCTGTTTAGAACTACTATGAGCGGCTTCGTTTTTTTTTTTTTTTTAAGTTTATCTGTATTTTTATGCATTTGTTGGGTATCTTACATGTTATTACAAAGTTCAAGTGATTTACATTACTGTTTACATCTTTGGTGCGTGAGTTTTGGTTACTGTTTTGCTATCCTTTTTTAATTACAGAGAATTTTAATCCAAAGTTGACCACTTTGGTGGCGTTTGTTTGAAAAGGAAACTACTTAAGACTACTATTTACAGCTTAAATCTAACTTAACCTACTATATACAAGCCGTTTATTAGAGCGTATTCTGAGTGCTGACATTTATGTACAAATTTAGTTTTGGTTTCTGTAATTTTGGCATCTACTCTTGGAGTAGCTGCTTCTTGGTGGAGGTCTGTGATCCTGGTATCAAAGGGACAATCGAGAATCATCCGCAATATTCTGTTTTGTGCCACCTGGATTTTGTTCCTGTGAGTTTGTGCACATGACTCCCACACCGGAGCTGCGTAAAAGACCGCGGGGGCAATTATTTGTTTGTAGACTGCCAGTTTGTTTGTTCTTGAGAGGCGAGATCTGCGACAAATTAGCGGGTATAGTGACCGAACCAAAGCTGAGCACTCAACCAGTGTCCTCTCCACATACGATCGGAAAAGAAGTTTCTCGTCGAATAGCAGTCCAAGATAGGTAACTTCGGAAGACCACTCAATCCCTGTACCGTTCATAACCACAACGCATGATGGAGGGGGCTTCAGTTTGGGGGATTGTCGATGAAGGAACATTATTGTTTGGGTTTTAGAAGCGTTGATCTTGATTTTCCAGGTGTTAGCATACTCGACAAAAGCGTCTAAGCATCGCTGAAGTTTGTTGGTGATCTCACGAGGCATTCTTCCCTTGACGGCAATTGCAGTGTCATCTGCGAACAGAAAGAGCACGCAGCCATCTCCTAGGGAAGGAATGTCGGAGGTGTAAATGCTGTACAGCAAAGGGCCCAGCAGACTGCCCTGCGGGACCCCTGCTGGGATGGAAAAAGTATTTGATAAACAACCATTCAGCGATACCCTGAACGACCTCTGCCGAAGGTAGCTACAGATGATTTTTGTCAAATATGGTGGAAAGTTGAAGGCACAGAGCTTGTATACCAGACCGTCATGCCAGACATTGTCAAACGCCTTTTCGACGTCCAACAATGCCATGGCTGTGGACTTGGATATAGCCCTGTCCCTTCTGATGTTGTTCATCACCCGCACCAGCTGGTGCGTGGTGGAGTGACCCTTCCTAAACCCAAACTGTTCCGGGAGTAAGATGTTGTTTTCCTCAGCCACCTTCATCATGCGATTGAGGATCAGTTTTTCAAACAGTTTGCCCAGCGATGAGAGTAGGCTGATCGGACGGTAGCTTGATGCTAACGTCGGATCTTTCCCGGGTCTGCGGATCGGTATGATCTTGGCTATCTTCCAAATGCTTGGATAGTAGTGCAATTCCAAGCATCTGTTGAAGATAGAGCTCAACAACAGGTGAACCCTGTTGCTGAGCTTTTTTAAGACCATATTGAAGACCCCGTCAAACCCAGGAGCCTTCATGTTCTTAGTACTCATCAGCGCTGAGCAAACCTGTTCTGCTGTGATTTTATGTTCTTGAGGAACGGTACAGGGGGAGTTTTCGAGGTCGCGGACGCACTGCTCGACCTGGTCTTCCATTGGACTAGCCATGGTCGAGCCAAGCAAATGCGATGAGGCAATGTGATTGCCTACCGCATTTGCTCTCTCGACCGGTGCAACAAGAAGCCTCTCTCCGACCCTGAGGGGAGGAACTGGCTTGGGGTGCGATTTCAGCACTTTGGCTACTTTCCAGAATGGCCTGGAGCGGTCGTCCAAACTTTGGACTAAGCGTCCGAAATTTTCATTCCGGAGTGAGACCATCCTGGAAGCAATTTGCCTATTCAGATCGGTCACCTCGAGCCTAATGTCCAGATCCCTGGTCCTCTGGAACTGGCGTCTACGCACATTCCGCAGTCTAATTAGCAGCCGGGTATGGGAATCAATAGCAAGGAACTTACCCCTCACAGGAACACGTCGCACACACGCCTCGTCGGCCACGTTTATGGCTCGTTGGAGACCCTCCAACGCCTGGTCGATGTTTTCCACGCAGTCGAGCGGCGGCGCCTCATCGATGTTGTTGTCCACCATTCGAGCAAAGCGCTCTCAGTCGACATGATGGTAATCTTTCCGCAGACAGCTGGCAGGAGCAACACCGATCCCCACCTCAGCAACGACAGGTTGGTGGTCTGAGCTCAGATCGTTGTGGGCCACTGGTTTGGAGAGCTCGATGTTGGCCAGGAAGAAGTCCAGGGTTGAAGGGTTCCCCGCTGGGGAGATGAAAGCCGGCTCATCCGGAAACTGCACCTTATAAAACCCATGCTGCGAGTGTTCGAAGAGTTGACGACCGTTCTGATTCTGCCGATAATTTCGCCAAGCCTCGTGCCGAGCATTTAGGTCTCCCCCAACGACGAAGCGGGAGTTGGTCCTGGTGATGGTTGCCATGTCGTTCTTGAACTGCATTGCTGTACCGTTGCTGATACTACACTGGCGAGGACAGTAGACGACGATGAACCGGATAAACCCGGTAGCTGATTTGACCTCCACACTAAGGGCTTCGATGATGGCGGTGTGGATGTGCGGCAAGATGTTGTATTTCATCCCTTTTCTAACGATGATCGCTATACCACCCCCCCTGGAGTTGGTGCGATCGAGACGGATGATGTTGTGATCCGGCAGCCAAAAACTGTCGCCGGACTTCAGGTGGGTCTCTGTGAGTAGACCCACGTCGATGTTGTACTTGCGGAGAAAGTCAGCAAGCTCAATGTTTTTTGCTCTAACAGAGCAAGCGTTCCAGGTGACGATGGAGATGGGTTTAGGATCCATATTGGATAATAAATTTACCGAGCACATGGATTTGCTCGGGCTTGTTGCGACACGCACGAAGGGCATTGGTCATGCTGCTAAAAATTTCTAGCAGCTCATCCGCAGAGTACTTCTCGGACTCAGCGCTCGGTGGTGTTGTTGTGGGTGGACGCCAGTAGCCAGGGGGGGGAGGCGACCGTTGACCGGCTGACCCGCCGGATGGTGGAAGGTCAAGTTGCGTACGCGTACTTGGTTGCCCTGCTTGCTGGGATGAACGCAGAGGAGGAAAATCTTCCGCCCTGAAGACCGGTGGTTTGTCTTTCTTCCTGCTCGGCTGGTTGGTTGACGACGCCTGCTTGCGGATATGTTTGAAGCTCTCCCTTTTCGGGCACTGTCGATCAGAGCTTTGGTGATCACCGCCACAGTTAGCACACTTAAACTGTACCGCACCAGCATCGTCCACAGGGCAATCTGACGTAGAGTGGTCCTTGGCGCAGATGTTGCAACGCGGTTTGATGTTGCAGTTCCGGGTACCGTGACCAAAGTTGAGGCACCTCTGACACTGCGTAACGTCTCGACGGCCTCCTCGATAGGGCTCCCAACGGATGATAATGGAGAACAAAGAGCGGATGGCTCGCAAAGCGCTCAGTGTAACTGTCCCTTTTGGGAAATGAACCAGAAAGAGGCAGTCCGGGTATTTCCTTTCATTTTCATTCCTGCGTTTGATCGGATAGACAGCAATTGGGGCCAATTTGTACCGATCCTTGATTTCGGCACCGATCAGCTTGGGGTCGAAACCTGGCAAGCCTCTGATGACCACCTTGAATGGCTTTTCCCCAGGAATGTCGTGGGTGAAGAACTCAGATTTAGAATTTTTCAAAAACTTCGTGGCCTTCTCAAAATCCACCTTCGTGTGGAGCATAACCTTCGTACCGATGCCGCATAACTTATATTCAGCTGCTACGCCCAGCGATGCAAAGTCGCTAATGAGCTTGTTGAGAGGAACGTTTTTCACTACCAGCGGGGGAAGCTTCACTTTCACCGTATTGGGGCTGGCAGAATCCGGAACATCAGTCGGCCCGCCAAAATCTCCAACGTCGCTAACGTTTGTCACCGAGTCGCAGTCAGCCACACTTTTCGAAGTGCAACTGCTTCCGCCTGGTTTCTTCTTTTTACTGCCTACTTCAGCAGCAGAGTTTTGTTTCGCAGGGCTCGAGCCTGCTCTTCTCTTTTTCTTTGACATCACACAGCGATGCAAGCGACGAACTGTCGCACAAAACGGAATAAAATTTTTAACTAACCCGGCTTTTCAGAAATAGAACTGTACTTCTCAACAGTCTGAGAGCGAATCTGGTGAGCGGCTTCGACTAAAACAGGCTCTTATATAGGGATGAAAATAGGAATGAATTATTTTACGTACGTGGTGGAATGATATAACTTGAAAAATATGTGTGACTTCATTCTGGTTCAGAGCGATCATTTGATAAGCTCCACCTCTTTTTTCAGTTTCTAAAGTTTTTCCTCAGTTTCGTAGCACGGATGCACAAAAATGATTTCTTGTGAACATTCTGTCGAGCCGGACCGATAGCACTCTCATTGAAGCAACAAAATAACATGTTTTGTGTCGTGTTGTGCAGCTTGGTTGAAGAAAATGCTCCCGTCCCCATGTCGCATGTAAGCAGATTATTGCGTTCAGTAGACAGTAGATAGTGTATCCAGCGAATAAACACCGATGGTGCTCTCACACACGCAACGGTTTTAACCCGTATCTTATTGCGGTTTGTAACATCAAGCGATTTCGTTTGCTCGCTGTTGCGTGTTGCATCATGTTGCAACTTGACAGCTAGGAGACGACGAAATTCTGTTTATGCTGATATATGCTGATTCATATTAGCTCTGCATAGTCGAACTAACTGCTTTTGTGAATGCGTACTAACAGGGCAGTTTATTATTCAATGTCGGTTATGCTGATCGCAGCTTTTGCGCTGCCCCTACAGTGGGGGGGTTTACTAAATAAAGTGAAAATTAGACAACTACAACAGAATTTGATTGCATCCCACACAGAATGTCTGCTTGTGTTGATGCCAGAAAAATATTAACCTTCAATTATTTTTTTATTTGCCTTCAAAAAAGCATTTTGCTGTTCAAAATCGGTTGCTAATTACAACCTTTGAGCTGCCCTATCATTGGGGGAATTAAGATACACGGACAATATGCACTGTGGAAGCTATTTCACATTCAGTAAATTAGACGGGTGCGACAAATTTAAATTGCTAGGATGCAACACAGAATACTTGCTTGCGTTGACAAAAATTATTAACTTTCAATGACTTGATTATTTGCCTCCAAAAAGGCATTTTGATTACCAAAATTGGATTTCCTGATGGCAATCTTCATGCTGCCCCAACACGGGGAGAATTATGGCTGTCTGGCGACACACGCTGAGAAAAACCGCGCTGCTCCTGAGACGTGGTGACCAACCACAGAGCTAGTGCTGCTGCTGAGAAGGACGACTGCTGTTGTCGCTGTCTAGAACTATTATGAGCGGCTCCGGCTGAAACAGGCTCTTATATAGGCCAAATAGCATATTTTCAATTGCAAGGTATATGATCCTGTCGACCGTGCTTGGGAAGCAAGCATATAACGACCAATCAGAGGTCGAATTTTTCGTTTTGACAAGGCTTGACTATTTTCAATAAGTGTGATAATATAGTGTGAATAATAAAATTACAATTATCCTATTTTGGGAAGAATCTTAGAAGGTTTTCCAGTCTATTGCTGTAAGAACGAAGGAAATCCATCGAAAACTAACCGATTTATTAGCATTTGAAATTGGACATATTTTTCACTTTTTTCGGTTTTAGATTTTCATTTCACATCCCAATGTAGCCGAACTTCCTGAGAGAAGTATTCTACTTCAAAAATCGATGTTGAAAAAGTCAAGGTGCTCAGTCCTAAATTGAAAGATAATGTTGTTTATAGCATTTTTGTAGAACATTTCGACTTTCTGAAAAATCGTTTTCAGGTTGCCCAAACGGGTTTTATTAAAATATGACTTTTTCGTGCTACAAAACCACTCTTTTGCACTTTTTTCAAATCCGTTCAATTCCTACAATTTTTCATATATTTTTTTATTTTTGTGGGGTTGTTTTTGAATATTTTGCATGATTTGGTTCAGCATCGCATTCAATCATTTGACTCACAGATCCCATTGAACATCACAAAAAAAGTGAATTTTTCTTATCATTTTTAGATAATACCCTTTAAAACACAAATAAAAAATATTTTTGATCAAGAACTGAAATTTTTACTGCGAAGCGGGATTCCAGACAAAAGTTTACATGAAAAAAGATTCTTGATGTCTTATCGGGGGGCTGAGATATTGGCGTTTTTACATGTGATGGAAAACTATGCATTTTGTCAAAAATGCCACTAAAGCGTAGTTTTCCATCACATAGAAAAATGCCAATATCTCAGTTCCCCGATAATTTTTTTATTTATTTATTTATTTATTTATTCAATAATTCATCCGTCAACAGTCTTAATGAATATATATAAAGTATGTGGCTGGGAAAAGCCGCCTCGAAAGGCCACGAAGGAAACTTTCGAGCCGGCATAAAAACCCAGCATCTTTTAGGAATACAAGTGCAGTATAACATATATCATAAAATAAAATACATCAATGAACAATTCACAATACACAATAAGTTACTAAAAATTAAAATTTTCAAAGTATCGATTGAAGAGCAGAGCCATTTGGCGGATAGGCTCGTTCAGGCCGTAGTTTGTGCGATGCGCATTTGTATGCAATAAACGCTGGTCTCGTCGAGGTCGTAGAGGGCAATGCAACTGTAACATAGCCAAGATAGTTGGACAATTATAACGGCCTGTCAAAATTTTGTGTGTCATTTTGGTAATTATTTCTTTGCGGCGCTGTGCGAGTGGTGTGATTCCAACTAACAAGCATAGGCTTTCATTGGGTGGCAGGTGATCGGGATCTCTCCATTTTAGTGTGCGACAGATTCTTTTAATAAGGTTTTCTGAACGCGCTCAATTCGCTGAACCCAGAACTCATAATGCGGGTTCCATATAGCGCACGCAGTTTCCAAAATTGAGCGAACCAAAGAGCAGTAAAGAGTCCGCAAGGTGCCATTATCAACGAACTCATTTCCGATTCTGAATATTAACCCAAGTTGACGATTAGCCTTAGAGATGATCATCGAAAAATGCTGCCTGAAAGTTAATTGCGTGTCCAACAGAACACCCAAATCAGTGACAATATCGGTACGTTGTAAACAAGTACCAGCAATGTTATAGTTGAACAATAGCGGCGGCTTTTTGCGCTGGAAACTAATCACAGAACATTTCGGAATGCTTAGCATCATATAATTGCGTTGGCACCAGTCATTAAATAAGTCAATCAACGATTGAAGCCTAAGGCAATCTTCAACAGTCTCGATGAGTTTGAAAATTTTTATATCATCCGCATACAGTAAACGTGTGTCAGGTGGTAAAACTTTCGTAACGTCATTTATAAACAGCGAAAAGAGTAGAGGCCCAAGAATGCTACCCTGGGGTACACCAGAATTGTTACTGAACCAGGCGGATTGCGACTTGCCCAACTTAACAGCGATCTTACGATTACGTAGGTACGAGTCTACCCATTCCACCATTCCAATTGAAGTTCCAAGCTTGTCGCATTTGGCACAAAGTAGGCCATGATCAACGCGATCGAAAGCAGCTTTCAGGTCCGTGTAGACAGCATCGATCTGAAGGCCCCGGTCCATACCGCGAAGGCAAAACGAAGTGAACTCTAGTAAATTGGTAGATACAGATCTACCAGGGAAAAACCCATGCTGTGCAGTAGAGATGTAGTTCTTCACGCTGAACATCAGATGATGATGCATAATAGTTTCGAAAACCTTGGAGCAGGCACACAAACATAAGATACCACGATAATTTTCGACATTTCGTTTGTCACCTTTTTTATATACCGGAAACATTAACGACTCTCTCCATTTACCGGGAAATTGATGTTTTAGCAAGGAAAGATTGAAAATAGCAGCTAGCGGTGACTCTAAACTTCCGGCACATTTTTTCAGGAGTACAGCAGGAATTCCATCTGGTCCAGGGGTGAAGGACTGTTTCAGATCGCAGATGGCTTTGGAAACCTCTCCGATTGTGATCTCGAATACTTCGGCATTGAAAACGTCGCTCGGCACAGAAGCCATTGCCGCGGCAATGCCGTTAGGTGAAGCGTGCTCCTTGTTGAAAACACTAGCGAAGTGCTCGGCAAACAAATCGCATTTACTGTTGTTAGTAGACGCTTCACTATTCAGCAGGAACACACTATATGGTAATGGCTTAGGTTGCGTTCCGTTTTACGCACGAACATCGTGTACAGACTTTTATTCAGCGTTTTGTATGATCGACTAGCAGAAGTGAACCGTGTCCGTTTGATAGGGTTTCTATTTTTTTGATATGCACGCAAAGCTGACTTACGAAGGCGGTTAAGTTTAGTGAGATGTCTATTTCCCCAAATAGGCTTACGACGAGGACGAGCTTTGGGAATATGGCGATGTATAAGTTCCTGAATCAATTCAGTAAACTCAGACACGGCCTCATCCAAATCTGTACTCCGGTTGATAAAAGTCCAGTCGATACCTCTCAATTCTGATTCGATAGCATCATAGTTTCCGCGCCGAAAATCAAAACTGGATGAATCAAATTCGTCTATGAATAGAGCCTCAACAGGTCTGTCGAAACTAACCATCAATGGTGGGTGATGTACGTCAATGTTACAGAGAGGGTTGGGTGCTGTAATGACTGAACATGCTGGTAAAGCATGCGAGTTTACGAAAATTAAATCGAGAAACCTGCCATTCTGATTGCAAACAGGATTAATCTGGTGCATGCACTGGAAAGCCATGCCGTCCAATAAATGGGTGCTACCTGCATTTACGGATGAGCGCAAAGCATCAACGAAGAGATAATTTCCATCTGTGTGAATAAGAACATCGTCGTTAATACAAGTAGAATTAACAGCTCTTTCCACTGAAGAAATATGCCGATCGATTATCTCGACTTCATTCCGCAAATTAGGAGGAATGTAAATAGCGCCGATTACAACGTTCAGTTTATCAGTTTTAATCGTTACCCAGGGATGCTCAAGCGAATCATCCATAGCTTGAATTAACAATGCCGATGCCAAAGATCGTCGCACAGCGATGAGAACTCCTCCACCCCTTGCTTTGGTACTATTCATCAAGCATCGATCAGTCCGATACACGGTATAATCCATGCCGAATAATTGAGAAGAAGAAATATCTGAATCTAACCAGGTCCCCGTAAGAACGATGCAGTCGTGAAGCGAGCTGGAAGCATCCAAAGCTAAATCTTCTACTTTGCTGCGTAGACCGTGCACGTTCTGATAGTAGCAGAGTAGAGATGAAAGAATAGTGTCGCACGGTGTATCGCATTGCTGCCGACCAAATCGCCTGCCGCTAGTGTCCGGAAATAAAACAGTACTGGCTGTCTGCTGCTTGCCAACGTCGTCTAGTGGTAGAGTTTGCAGTAAAGGGGGAGCAGTAGCAGGCGTCGAGTGAGGCATAATTTCGCACTGGACAGTGCGGTTGGTCATAGAGCTATGGGGAACAAATTGTGCATAAATTTTTTGAAAATCATGAAATTGCAAAGACTTAACTGGGCTGGGGACCAGTGGGCCCCCAAGCTCCCTCGGAGGTTGAGAAATCAATTCGATGGCGTCAAATGAGGATTTATTGCGGGCTGTGAGATTAACGTGCGTGGGAACTTCGACGATCTCGGCTTCCAAAAATCCACAGATGAATTGCGTTCCTCAAACAGTCGAAAATAAATTCCCTCCGGCCAGTTAGCAGCATCGAGGGCAACATCTTTCAGTTGCAAGTCGATACCGACTTTAAAGGAAACGAATGCAAATGATTTTATATCGGAATCTTTCTTAATGAGCTTTCTGACAACTGGTTGTGCACCTGGAACGCATTCTCGAACAAGAGCCGAGATTTCATCCTCAGAAACGTGTGGAGCAATGCGCGAAAGGTAGATCCAACATTTTGCAGCAGGTTGCGGAACGGTTTCAACCAATTTAGGGAAGTTTTCAATAGACTTAGTACCACTAACCAAGTCAGCAAATCCTCTTGAGTTTTCAGGAGTCAAATTCGGTGGAATTATTCTCGGACGCTTAGAGCTGCGACTAGCCGTTGAAAAAGCAGGTGTATTGGTAGCAAGGAGCTTTTCAGATATTGACCCAATGACGGCATTGATCTGACCAAGTTCAGCTTTCACTTCGTTCATGCATACGGTAATTGAATCAGCGAATGATGATGTCACGTCAACCGCAGTTTCCGACGATTTTCGCTCCTTTAGATTCTGAACGGAACTCAGGCATTCAGTACAAAACCAAAGCAAGTTGGATTGACCATTAACAAAATCTAAATTCGATCTGGCCTACCAAAGCATTTCATGTGAGCAACGCACTCGCATAAATAACATTTAATCAAATTCAGATTGGCAATGGGTTGTGAGCATTCGTAGCAATCTAACATAGCGGTAGCTTTTTGTCTCTCTGAAGGCATAAATTAAGGCGTTTTAGTAGACGGCACGAGATTTTAAGATTTGGCGTATACGGCCCTTCCAGCTAGCAAAAAGGCGACGACGTTTGCAGTAATGACTTCCAGATGTCGCTTCAGCAGCAAAAAGAAATGCACGTAGCAGATGAAGCGGAGACAGGTTCAGATTCAACCGAAAATATCAGTAATATACAACGGCTGAATTCACACGACTAGCTGGTAGAAACACTAAGAATCCACTAAATTCACAACGATAGATATCGCGATAGGCGGCACAGTCACTTTCTAGGTATTTTATAACGTAATCAGACGAAAAATGCGAAATAAAACACGAACTCAAAAATAGTCAATCAATCGTTACACAGGCAAGGTTGCCAAAAAAAGATATCTAGTATCTTTTTTTCATGTAAATTTACGTCGTAAATCCCGTTTTGCAAAGTAAATTTCAGTTCTTGATCAAAAATTTTTTTTTATTTGTGTTTTGAAGGGTTTTATCTAAAAATTATTAGAAAAAATAATTTTTCTGTGATGTTTAATGGGCTCTGTGAGAAAAAAAACTGAATGCAATGCAGAACAGAACCATGCAAAATATTCAAAAACAACCCCACAAAACTAAAAAAATATACGAAAAAATGTAGGAATCGAACAGATTTGAATTCAATTTCAATTTAGGGCTGAGCACCTTGACTTTTTCATCATCGATTTTTTTTGGGACACCCTTCGGTGCAAATACCTGAACATTCAACAAGGTCATAAGAAGCATGTATAGCAATTGACCGGGGTATGTTACAAAAGTTCACATCAATGGACAACGCAATTCTAATTCCCTTACAAAAAAAGAGTCTTGAGATAAATGAGTTTTTACACGGATTTCGGAGTTTGCACGGGTTTTTCTCAAGCTGCGACTATCCCTTCTATGAGCGGCTAGAGCATCAAGTACGGTGACTTCTTGTATATTTTTCAACAACGCCTTGATGGCAACTTTCAACCTAAACTTAATTGGTTTTTGACCGAAATTTTTACGACAATGAATCCTTGACAACATTTGAACTACTTTGACGATTTGTTCTGGTGAATTTTGACAACTTTCAAACGTTTCAAACGAATTGTAGTTGAAGAGTATAGAGCACGATGAATGACATTATTAGATAGTATGTCCTATCGTTGTCTTAAGATTCGCTTTCGAAACCGTACAGCAATTTTTCACTTTTGGACGACAGTTTTTGTAATTCTATGCCAAGTTTAAGAGGCATTTTTTTCAATTTCTCGAACAAATTTTGTAAATTTGCTTATGATCCCAAATAACTTTCTAGCGATTGTTTGTCTGAATAGAGGAGATCGTAGCCTCAAGATTAGACAATCCGATTTGACAAGTGAATCGTCATTAGTTCGAATCTTAGTAACATCAGACCGTTTGATGCCAGAAGGACTATTACGCATGGGTGCATTCTCGGACTCCCTCGCAGTTTATGCTCAAGGTCACACACAGTAAAAGTAAGGAGAATACACTTCTCCATTATAATTGTGGTGAGAGAATCTCGGTTCGGTGAAAAAGAGCAGTGATATAACAGGATATGAGCATTCAAAGAGAAAGAATCGTTCACTTGTCACGGCGACAAAGTAGTCATCCTTTCCGTCATAGTCGTTAGAGATGCAGTGCAGAAGTGAACTCGGTCTCTGGCAACAACGATTGAAACATTTCTTTCCCTATCCGACCCTTAAGACGTAGCCGGCGCCGTTATCGATTTATACAAAACCGGAAGCTACTGAATTGTTGCACATTGAAGCTGGGAAAATAATCCCAAATTAGCCATTCAACGGTGGTTCTTTGTACAATTTCACTAGCTTAGATCCATTATGGAGGAGTAACCACGAAATGTGCAGTAGTTTCACCTTAAACTTTTCTTCAAAGTTTTCAGCAGACTACACTAAAATCTTTCTATAAATGGGTTTTTACACGGATTTCACAGTTTGCTAGGTTTTTTTTCTCGCACCGCTATTCCCCCTTCTAAAAGCGGCTTTAGTATGCAAGACTCTGATTCTGATTTCCTCTTTCCACCGAGTGAGATTCAGATTTTCTTTGACTTTTTAACAAGCACGGCGACTTTTTGAAAAAAATTCAATAACATCTTGATGACTTTGATGATAACTTTCGAACAAAATTTAACAAATTTCAATAAAGAAAATGAATCTTCGACAATATTCGAACACATCTTACGATTTATTTCGGTGGCTTTTGACACTTTTGACAACTTTCTTACAGCATTTCAATAACTTTTAAAGAGAATAAATAAAGCTTGAGCTAAACATACCGGAGTTACTCCTCACGTTTCAAACGAACCGAAGATGAAGAGTACAGAGCACGAAGAATGACGATTTAAGATGGTATTTTCCAACGTCGTGTTTAATCTCGCCTTTGTAGCTGTATAGCAAATTTTAACTGATCGACGTAATTTTTTTGTTTTTCAAATAAATTTTAAAGTCTTGTTTTTATTTTTTTAACAACTTTCTAGCGATAGTTTGATTTATAGAAACGTTTTGCTGACTGATCGGGTGAATTTCGACTTTATATGTTCCCTAATTTAACACTTTTTATGACTATTTGGCAACATATAGACCGTTCCGATAATTATAAATACACTTACGATCAACCGTCATTTCAAATAACGTGCAGTATTCAATCAAACGTTGGCTGCGTCCTGTTGTTTACATCCAAAAGAAACAGATGCTGTCATTTTTTCTAACATTTAGTGCGTAATTTTGAAAATGCGTGGCCTTTCTCCCGAGCAAAGAAAGCGAATTGTGCACAAATGGGGCACCGTGAGTGGTCTTTCTATAAGAAAATTAGCCAGAGAAGAAGGTATAAGTGTCGGAGCAGTTCAAACCGCATTGCGGAAGTATTGTGAAGAGTGCACATTTACTGATGCCCCAAGACGTGGTAGAAAACCTGGGCCTGTTGATCCCACAATGGACAAAAAGGTTAAGGAATACTATAAGCGGCATCCTTCAGTATCAGTACGAGATGTGGCGAGAAAGCTTGGAACCTCGGCGAGTAACGTTATGCGTACCAAGGGAAGAATGGGTCTGCAGACCCGTCGGAAGCAGAAACAGGCAAAACGAAATCCAAAACAAGCTGAATCTGTGAAACCGAGAGCTCGGAAGCTTTATGACAAACTTCTGACCAAAAAAATGGGGTGTGTTATCATGGATGATGAAACCTACATAAAACTGGACTATAAGACTTTGCCAGGACCGCAGTTTTATACATCACCGACGGGAAAGGATGTCCCTGGACCAGTGGAAGCCATTTACACCGAAAAATTCGGCAAGAAGGTAATGGTTTGACAGGCCATTTGTGAATGTGGGAAAATATCTCGTCCATTCATTACGAATGACACAATGAATGGTAAAATTTACGTGAAAGAGTGTTTGCACAAAAGGTTGTTACCCATGGTTAAGCAGCATAACAATCCTCCAATCTTTTGGCCCGATCTTGCTTTCGCCATTACTCTAAGGATGCACTAGGGTGGTATAAAACAAATAATGTCACATGTGTCCCAAAGGAGATGAATCCTCCAAACTGCCCTGAAATTCGCCCTATAGAAACTTTTTGGGCTTTGACCAAGGCAAAGCTGAAGAAATATGCCAGCGGACAATGTTGAAAAATTTAAAAAAGATTGGCTTAAAGTGGTAAAAATGGTCGGAGAACACACTGTGCAAAAGCTTATGAGTAGTGTTAAGAGAAAAGTTAGAGAACTCGCGTATCCTACGAAAAATAATCCCAACTTGAATTGAAACTGGAAAGAAATCACTTATTATCTATATTTCAGAATGAAATGACCCGAAAAATCCTGTATTTTTTGTTTTATTCAAGAAAGAATATGTATTTATAATTTTCGGAACAGTCTATATTGTAGATTTTTGTGGACCTATTACTCAGTAAAATTCAGTTAATTTTTCAGTGACGACGTCTTAACGAACCATTGTGAATATTTTCACAATTTTATGTCAACTGCACAATCTCTCAACGACAACGTCAATAAATGTTATCTTTTTGATGTTTTTATAACTCATATCATGATTTGTTGGGGCTTTTTACGATTTTGCTGCCATTTTTTAATAACTTTGTGATGAATTTGGAACAGGAATAACTGTAGGAATGACTTCTGGTGATTTGCTAATTATATTTTGTTCTTCTGTTGACTTTTGACAACATTGTGATCCCTTTCAACAAACTCCTGTTGATCAACAAATAAGGAACATAAATCAGTCAGATTAGACGAGGATGTTTTCCTGGATTGTTGATAAATACTGCAACTTTTCGACGATTTTTGAGCAATTGACAATATTATGACGACTCTCGAACGTCTTTCACGGATTATTGCGGTGGCTTTTCTAAAACATTTCAACAAACTTTACAGTACATTTTATGGAAACAAAACCATGGAAAGAAAAGCGAAAAACAATAAACAACCCTCTTACTGAATCTACTGCTCACTATTCCAATGAATCGATGATGAAGAGTACAGTGCGCGAGGAATAATGTTTTTAGTTTTTGTCTTCATCATTTTGTATTGTGCCTTAGAGCTGTTCAGCAATTTTTACTGTCATTTTGCACTACTTTTAGATAATTTACTACAAATACAATGCGCTCCGTGCTGAAACGTGGCCTAAAAATAGTCTCTTTAGAGATTTCGTGGATCGTTGAAATCATTACAGCGATTGTTAAGATCCATAAACCATCAACCGCACCCGGAGGGTACGAAAGCTCCCAACAGTTCAACGATGTCATTGGAATAGAAGGATCCAAAGTAACGCAAAGAAACTGATTATCCGACGTAGGTTGTTTGATAGCACCAGAACGCACAGCTTTCTGCACTGTGAGAGCCTCAAATCCACCCGATTTAGTTGTGCTAGTTGTTTCAGTCATCACAGACGTACTGATTCTGAAATCAAGGTTGGTAATGGGGTCTCCTAAGAACATCTCTCTGGCAAGTGTATGTGTGTGTGTGTGTGTGTTACAGACAGCTTTTGGTCGAATTTATCTCCGTATTTTAGCTCTTAACGGAAAAAAACACTAGTTCTTCGAAATCTCACCTAGTCGTGCCGATTCATCATTCCCATTTTGATTGCTTTGATTACCAAGAACCATTCGGTCAGACCAGGTTCGGCGGTTGATGTGGGTAGTATGGGTAGTAGTACCTACTCGGGTAGTAGTACCCTACTGCCACGCGCATGTACGAGCGACCGCTTTATAATGGATATCGTTGATCGAGAGTTTATAAAGCTACAGATTTCATGTTTTTCTGAGCGATTTGCTTTTAAACAAAATTTTGATTTCGAAAACTTCAAGAGCCACTCTAGTGCATTTTTATCATTGGTCAAAAAAGTGAGACTTTCACTACTGTAAGGGAAGGCTTACCAGAAGTCCGATTAAGTTTAAATTTTGAATTAAGACTTTTCGAGGATACAAAACTGTTGAGCTTTAACGTTTGCATTAAAAAAAATGCACAAAAATTTCATGAGTCTACCTTTACACGCACTAACGAAACAACCCATTCAGCATCAATCATAGTAACGTATGAGTCATCAGAATACTTTAACTCGAATTTCAACCATGATAGCAAAAACAGTGAAACTACTTCATTGAAATGTGCGCATGTTCGAAGAACGGAATACCGCCGCGTCGAAAACGACTATTGTGCGACACTTTAAGGACGCCGGATAAGCTCAACGGCTAGAAAGTGAACCATCACCAACAACCCGGACATGTTCAGCAGTACTAGAGATAAGCCTGTATGACGATGCCGTCCACACAGACGGGCGATCCAAAATCTAGCCCTGATGGAGGTGATCTCCAATCATTTTCGCGGTCAACCGGTTACTTCTGCTGGTCTGTCCATTATGAAAGGTTATGATCGAATGAGCGGGTGTAGCAGCAAAAACTATACAAACAAATAATTGAAGCAGCTCTGCTTACTGCTGGCCGATCCAGTTTCCAGTAAATTATCCTCTTGCTACAGTGACCGGATAAACAACAAAGAATTCATTTCTGCGACACAGAGTTTCGCCCGATATATGACCTTGTTTTCATCTCTGATTGGTCGTATCTGCGTTCAACGACGTTTCGGCACCTACAATATCTTGGCACTGTTGGACAAGATTTAAAGCATCGAAAGAAAGCCCGGTTCCGAACGGCTGACGACTCTGGACGACAAGAAGCTCCAAAGTATGCTGAAGAGGAAGACCGAGGGAAAAGTGGTTACAATGCTGCGTGTGCTTGGTCCGTAGGTAAGTGCCACCGGCCTAATTGTGAAAACTACCTGGCGAACATGGATGGCAACGACTGGCAGGGCACTTCGTATTTTACTTCCTCCACGAAGGAAATGGGCTCCGAGTTGAAGTTCAGTTGACACACCAAGTTCGCCAAGAGGGTGCAGCTGTGGCATACAATCAGCGAGAAGGGGATCCGGAGTGCCCGTAAACGGGGAAATTTATAGTAATAATTCGTCGTTCATCAAGAAATACCATAGAGGCAAAATCGCGGTGTACTGGCGGGATCTGCCGTCGGCCCACTACGAAGAGAGAGTTCGAAAGCATGCCTACACGCACGTTTACGTCCGCAATTGCGATTGTTTCGGTTAATTGCCGGAAGGCCACTCATAAACCTCCCCTATTCTTTACTACCCACTCGAGAAAATAGTGTGACGCCGGCAGACAACAGCAGGGCGCACCGTTGCGCATGTTGTGAGTCTACCAGAGCTCCATGATACGGTATTCACGACTATCCATTTCGATTGCTTTGGAAGGAAACAACCAATGGTTGTACCACGGTGCTCCCACAGACCGTTATTATAAAAAAATGCACCAAAAAATTATTATTTTTACACCATTCAATTCGTTATGACGTCCAGAATCTCTGGTCAAAATTTCAAAATCATCGTATGGTACATTTTTGAGTAATGCCCTTTTGAAGGTCGTGAAGTACAAATAAGTGATATAAACACGACGAAATACTTATTGTAAAGCACGTTTTTCTACCAACATTTTATGAAATTACTTCCAAAATAGTTTCTACACATTCCAAGGGTTATATTTCTAGACATTAACAATTGGTGGAAAGATTTATTTGAAAATCCCACAGTGCACAATGGTCTAAACTCTAAAAATCGTGATCGTTTTAGTGAAAAACTGATTTTATGTACTCAATCTCTCCAGCAAAATTGTTTCATAGAACAAGGCCTTACTTTAGGCGTTTTTGGTTTTTTGATCAATCCACCTAATAGTTAAATGAAAAAATATTTTTTTCAATTTTCAATATACCAGATCCTTCGACAAAGTTGTGGAAAATTTTAAAAGCAAACAATTACTGAATACTGTGATGTCCTATCTGTACGTTGAACACGACAAATTAGAGTTTTTTGTGGAACACCCCTCCTTAAAATCAGTTTTTTCTCTATAATTTTGTCTGTAATGGTCAAAACAATGCAAAATGTTCTAGGATTTTATCCATTCAACTAAGGTTTATTTTTATTATTATTATAAATTTATGGTTTTGACAATCTAGAAAAAGTTATAGACAAAAAACTGGTTTTAAAGCGGGGTGCTCCATCAAAAACTTTATTTTGTCGTGTCCAACGTACAGATGGGATATCGTAGCATTCAGCAATTGTTTTTCTTTTAAAATTTTCCACAACTTTGCCGAAGGAAGCAATCTGGTATATTGAAAATTAGAAAAAAATTTTTTTTTTATTTAACTGTTAGGTGGATTGATCGAAAAACATAAAACGTCAAAAGTAAAGCCTTGCTCTATGAAACAATTTTGCTGAAGACATTGAGTACATAAAATCAGTTTTTCACTGTCAAATCTAGAATGATTACGATTTTTCGAGTTCAGACCACTGTGCACTGAGGGATTTTCAAATAAATCTTTTCACCAATTGTTATTGTCTTGAAATATAACCCTTGGAATTTGTAGAAACTATTTTGGAAGTTATTTTATAAAATGGTGGTTGAAACACGTGCTTTACAGTAAGTATTTCGTCGTTTTTATATCACTTTTTTGTACTTTACGACCTTCAAAAGGGTGTTACTCAAAAATGTACCATACAATGATTTTGAAATTTTGACCAGAGATTCTGGACGTCATAGCGAATCGAATGGTGTACTCAGATTCTTTCGTGCATTGTTTTTATAATAACGGTCTGTGGGAGCACCGTGTGTGCGTTTGCTGATCCGTTGCACGCCCAGATTAATTTGACTAGTCAAATTCTTCTTGACAATATTTCATACCACGGAATACGACAATGTAATTTGGTTCGAAACTGCTCAAATCGCATATTAGATCGCGCATTTTAAAGGGATACGAGTATGACAAACGGTGCCGTGAGCGCTGCTCAAAAAGGAATGGTTTCTATTGATCGATACCATCCAGCCTTATATTGCTCTGTGTCCTGCCCACCATCTCTACTCTACATTCTACTCCATCATCCATTCAACAACACTGGCCAACACAGGTAAGCTCAAACCGAAAAAAATGAAGGATTATAGCTATTCAACCAATCCTGTGAATTCTGGTGTCTCTAGCTATTACCGTTTTTTCAGAGACGTAAATGAGCTTCCTCGTAAACATAACGTTAAAGCAACGAACCCGGCGAGTAATTTCTCTGCGACACTCCCATGTAAGTTGACGCGTTTTGGTAATTGTTAAGGGGACCAAAATTCATAGGAATGGTTGGATAGCTATAATCTTTAATTCCTTCCGGTTTAAGCTTTTTTGGAGGGCCCTTTATTACACATTTATGTCATGTCTATCCCATATATTTCCTTGTCCTCAGGGCAACTACCGTTAACGGTTCACAGTTTACGTAATTAGTTATATGAGTCAAATTATTATATAGGTGTCTACACAACTTATAAACAAAAAAATAACAGGAGGGTTGTGTGCAAAGCCACGACCGCAAGATTGAAGTAGAATACTTTTACAAGAAAGATAACCCGGCTGCTTGCGTGTCAGTCATTTTTTCTAGTAAATAAACGTTGACTAATCAGATCAATCGAATTTTGCGCTTCAAAAAGGATTGACCATTTTCAATAATGTAGTAAGTTGCTTGTAGGTTGGGGCTTGACAATTTTTTAAATTTTTAGATAAATTTTTTTCGGATGTCGTGCTCATGACTGAAGGAAAAGATAATTCAGTACGTTCTGAGACACGGAGATAATGTAAAATTTATAACTTTTACAAATTTAAAAATGTGAATTACCTCATTAGAAAATATTAACTCTTCAATCAAGTTTTTATTTCATCCTGAAAAGGACAATTTGTTGTTTATTTTAGTATCGGATAAGATGCCGATCACATCTTTGCGTTATCACTGACAGTGCAAATAAAGTATGACTTGTGATAAAATAAACAGTGAAAAACTGATTTAACACTCAAACTAGACGGCTTATGTGTTGTCAAAATGAGTCAACTTTTCATTGAATGCATTTACTAGTGGCCACTATCGCACAGAGACTGCGTTTCACTAAAGTGCCTCACTGCATCAATCGCTATCGATGCTGAGATCCGCTGCAACTAGTTCGCTATCCAAGCCATGCCATAGTTGTGGCCGCTATACGCTTCCTTTGATATCCACTGTCCCTGCATCAGCTGGCCCAGCTGCTATCGTTGCTGGGATCCGCTGTAACTAGTGCGCTCTCCATTGCTACGCCATAGCTGTGGCCGCTTTTCGCCATCGCTGGTATCCACTGCACTGCTAGTGCTGCTGCTAAGGGAGAACGACTGCTGTTATCGCTGTCTAGAACTATTATGAGCGGCTTCGGCTGAAACAGGCTCTTATATAAGCCAAATAGCATGTTTTCAATTGCAAGGTATATGATTCTGTCGACCGTGCTTGGGAAGCAAGCATATAACGGCCAATCAGAGGTCGAATTTTTCGTTTTGACAAGGCTTGACTATTTTCAATAGTACAATAGTGTGAATAATAAAATTACAATTATCTTATTTTGGGAAGAATCTTAGAAGATTTTCCAATCTATTGCTGCAAGAACGAAGGAAATCCGTCGAATACTAACCGATTTATTAGCATTTGAAATTGGACATATTTTTCACTTTTTCCGGTTTTAGATTTTCATTTCACATCCCTATGTAGCCGAACTTCCTGAGAGAAGTATTCTACTTAAAAAATTCTAAAATTCGCAACAGAATTTAATTACGATATTAATTGAAATCTGATGGAATTGGTAAATTAACTCCGTGGAGAGCCTTCCTGTGCGGATGCGATTATCGGTTATCGGGCTTCGGCGGTTAGCACGCGGGATGGTTTGATCCTGTCATCTTGTCCTATATGATTCCGGAGTTTGAAATGTACACTGGTGAAACTTTCATTAGATTCACGTACTTTTACTTGGCAGCAACTTGACTTTTCTGACGGAGCTTTCTTACTCGATCGCCATGATGGCAGATGTTCGATCGCTGTTTTCAGAGAGCGTTGACAAAACAGCATTTAGGCGTTTCCAAAAGGCGAGATTTACCATTCTCGTTTTTGTTCATGTACTTTCCAATTTAAACGCATTTAATTAGACAATTGTAGGATGCAATAATTTTTGCTCCGTTGCCTAGTCTCTGCTTTTTTTTTTTTCTTCAAAATTCTGCTTCAACACGTATATAGCACAGCACACCATGGATAGCAGTGGACCATTTATCTCCCAACAATCCACTTCTAATGTTCTCCGAAGAATTAAAATAGTAGCGCTTCGTAGCAAAAAATACTTGAAAGAATGGATAACATCAAAATCAACAAGCAGATCGTTTTGCGATCTAAACTAACAAAATCAAAACTCTCAAAGAACCTCAATTTGTTTGACGACACAATCGGCGAGTGTGCATCCAGCAGGTTAGAAAATAAAACAACCAATCGCTCCAGTGATAAAAAAAACAAAGTCTGTCTCTGACGTGAACAATTTATTTTCCCGCAAAATTACAAAATGATACTCATCCCAAAAGAAAACAGACAGAATGCCTCAGCCTATATCGTCATCGTATCGCAGCAGTTGAAAATCGGAAAACAATTGCCAAAGTGCCTCAACGATAAACAACTTGTCTGCTGTGAACTTTGTCATATTTCAGTACACACACACACACACACACACACACACACACACACACACAACCACAACCACCCGAAACCCATCCCAACAGAGAGCGATGGACTCTTTCTTTCGGCGGAAAATAACAAACATGTCAAACAATGTAATCTTCATCAGATAGGATTGTCGGTGACAAAGCTGGCAGAAGGTTTTCGAAAGTTTTTAACCATCCTCCGCCCATCAGAGTTTCTTTTTATTATCTCCACCATTGTTAGCCGTAAATTGTGGATTGCAAATAACCGAACAACAACGAACCGGGCAGCCACTTTTGCTCGAGCTTGCGGAACTAAGGAAGATACCGGCTGGATTGATTAATGGAACATTCTTCAACGTGTCGCACCTTCGCCGGGGAAAAGTAATTAAGTAGTAGAGTAGCAGTGCATCAACGGGTAAACTAGAGCAAAAGCAGGCAACACGGATGCTCAGGCGTGACCCAACCACCATCCCGTTGCAACAAGAATGTCAACAAAAAAGGAGTGGGAGGAGAAAGTTTGCTTTTGAAAGAAAAGTTAGCCCGATGCAACAATCGGCGGAACACACTGCTTCCGCTGGGTGCACCTTCAACAGTTGATGACACAAACAAAGAAAGCGAAACAACAAAAAGAAGAAAAAAACGAAGGATTGGAAACTGAGATGATGGAAAGCCAATTTGAGAGAACAGACTGCGCGAGAAAGCACAAAGCGCCTAAAAAGAGTGGCCCACAGCCCCACGAGCTGTGCTGTACGATGATATCCCATTAATTTGGTCGCTTTTCTTCTGTAAGACCAACGGGGTTTTGTCCGGACTCCGGAGAAGCATATTTTATTCGTCCCATCGGTACTGGATCAGTGTTGCCAACGAGGTTTTGCCGGAAAATTAGTCGGTCGCAAAACCTCCAGGCAACCCTGGCCACTAGTCGAGAGAGCAGGTGCAGTCTTTGGATGGGTAGGCTGCTGAAGATTTCTAGAGGAAAGTTTTTAATTAAAATTATGCTTACTAAGGCCTTGTTCGGGTTGTCGTTTTTTTTTCTGCTGTCTCCGCTACTGTCTCGTTCCGGTTTGGACACATAAGCAGAAAGACTAACAGTTCCGGCTTCGGTCCGAAGATTTGCTTTCCTTCCCGCCCCCGAACACGTTGCTGCGGTGCTGATTTTGCATTTAGTAATTTGGTTTGTAGAGTAAAGATTTGGTTAGTGGGGAGATTAACGTAACGCAGATTCCATTTCAGACATTCGAAACGGAAGTATTTTACTCTTAATCGTTAAGGAGGATGACACACACTACAGCTTATTTTTGACAAAAGCCCAAATTCAGGCCTGTATTTTCAATCCGTTAACTAAGAGAGCATTCCGGACATTTATAAAACAATCGATTTTTTTCGACGCTGTCATAAATCTGACCTTCAAAAAAGACAGCTTGCGCGCCTATGCTATCATAACCGGACAACTTGTGGCTGAACTCCTCCACCAAAACTCCGCGAGCTTTTGACCTACACTCCAATAATTAATGTGGCAGACTATCCGGCAAATTTATTGGCCAAATCAGCGCCACAATCGAAATGCGATTTATTCCGGCTAATGGTCATCGAGCCGCACCAGGGACAGCTACGGTCCAGCTGAGAGGAAGAAAAAAGACGAAAAGAAAACGGAATTATGACCAATAAAGGAAAATCACATTTCAATTTCCTCACCAACACAGGACACAAATCAATAAGTCCACTCGCAAAGTGGTCCCTAATTTTACGCAGCCGGAACTGGGATGGGCAGCAGAAAAAAAAAGTGATCAATACCAATGGGCAAACAGTTTCGGGGCTGGTGGGGTAGTAAAAAAGAACCACTTCCATGGCCGTCGATCGGAACCAAACCGGAAATAGAATCTCAATCGACGTTATTTACAACCCCTGCAGGACAGAGGAGCAATAAGTAAGCAGCTGTTGAGAGAGAGAAGAAAAGAAAAACGGACGGACGAATTTCGTCGCATGGCTGATCCGATCGAGTGGGGGTGAACTTCGGACGGACCGAGCAGTACAGGAAAAAAGACGGGATTAGCCCCACCGGGAACGTTTAGATAAGCCAGGGGTAAATGTGAGTATGTTAGACGGAAAGGATTTTTTTCTCTGCTGCTCAAGGAATGTGCAAGAGCCGTTCAGAATAGTTTCACCCTCGTCCACAGGACGGAACCGTCGTAATCATCGTTTGTGTCGTTATAGTCGGAAAGCAGTTGTACTTCATTCTGTTTCCTTCGAAATGTCTCTTTTTTTTCTCTGGCGTGGATTTCATTCACGAGTTCTATTTCATCTTTAAAGAAAAAATTCTATTTTGAACAGCCAATCATTCACTCACACTTCACGCCCGCTGTTGTATTTCCCATGTGTCCTTCCTCTTGTTCACATCCTGCCCACCAGCAACATATCACACTCCTACACTCTGCTCGTACGTACGAGTAAAAAATTCCGTTGCATGCCACAATCCGCCACTGTTACGCAATTTTCTTGACTTTTAGCACTTCCCAGACAACCGGCAGCCGAACCGTAATGATGTGATTGTTATGTTTGCGTTCTTGCTGGTGCGGCAGTTCCGTCGGAACTTTTATTTACGCGTAGGACTACCCTTAGCCGTCGCCACCACCACCTCCTACGCGGCTGGTTAGGGTGGATCTGATCGAAGGGATGACGCAGTTCAAGGCCGTAACTATTGAAATTGAAGGTAATTTTTTAGTTAATAAAGATAGACTATGAAACAAAAAAAAAATTTCTTCCACCCTAGCGCAAAAGTGCCATGTTTGACGGAAGCACATATTTGCGAGACTCGCGTATGTCCTGAAGCTATTTATATCATCCAGCGGCTGCTAGTCTTACCGCAGCCTCCGAAATGTCTTGTAACACAATGTATATGTACAATAGGTGTGCATATGTGTGTGTGCGTGTGTATGTGCGCAAGATGAGGTGTTTGATAACCGCGCATTTCAAGGTACTTGACAACCGTGAAAAATTTCACGTGGTATAGACAAAATTCTTCGACGTTATACATATATCATACTCACTGCCATACGTGGTGAGGAAAGGGAGGTGAGGAAATATGAGAAAACGACGTATTTTTAGGTGTTATTTCACTGAAGTTGATTACCCTCGTCTGTCACAATGTCAAGGAGATTGAATTTTTGACGTTGACTAACGTCTATATCGAAGTTAGGCCCCTGAATTTGAAAATCTAGTAATTCAACCAGGGAAAACCAGAGAAAAGTGGTCAGGTTTTGAGCGCTTATTTTGCAGTCATCTATAATCAGGTTTCCGAGGTTTTGGCATCAATCGATCAGAAATTCTTTTACGGTTAAATTTATGTAACAAAAACAAACTTTTGTTTGAGATACACTATTGAAAAATTGGTAATTAATATCGATTGTCTAAATCATACCGCGCAGCCAATCACTACCTCTCTTCCCAAGCACAGTCGACACTAACGGATACAATCGATCTGACTTTGTTGTTATTGTTGTTGTCACTTTCTGTTTCCGATGTTTATGCTGCTGCTAGCGGAAAAAACCTTGCAAATATGCATTTTTTGTTGGTGTTAATATTACGACAGCGGCCGGCGCCCCATAATTCTGATTCCAAAACCGCACCAGTGACATGCGGACGATAGGTGATAGCAGCTGAAAGGAGGAAATACAAAATAGTACCGGTCATCTCGTGCCGGTTTCACCCGTTTTGCTGGTGGCTTTAGTAGTAAATGGCTACTGCAAAACACTTAAATGGCTGGAATCCTGGACGGACTAACCAGGAAACTATAATCGGCAACTGGCACCTTTTGTTGCCTCGAAATTTTGGTACAGTAGCGGCTAATTGAATTTTCTGTTTTACCAAATGCTGCTGCTAGCGGAAAAAACCTTGCAAAAATGCATGTTTGTGTTGGTGTTTATATTACGACAGCGGCCGGCGCAGCTTTCAAGAAACATTTGTTTCTACCATTCCATCATCTATGTTGCCCCGCCTTCTTTCTAATTATCTGACGAAGCCTTGGTATAAAACGTATCGTTCGAACATTTCACCCCATCAGTTTCACTACTAAACCGTACCGGATACATACGGACGCTCGGTGTTAGCAGCTAAAAGGAGGAGAAACAAAATAGTAACGGTCATCTCGTACCGGTTTGACCCGTGATGCTGGTGGCTACTGCAAAATACTAAAATGGCTGGAATTCTGGACGGAAACCAGTAAACAAGAAATCGGCAACTGGCACCTTTTGGTGCCTCGCAGTTTTATAATAGAAGCGGTTAGTTGAATTTTATGTTTTACAATTGCTGCTGTTAGCGGAAAAAAACCTTGCTAAAATGCATGTTTATGTTGATGTTAATTTCACGACAGCGCTAGGTGTTAGCAGTTGAAAGGAGGAAAGACAAAATAGTACCGGTCATCTCGTGCCGGTTTCACCCGTAATGCTGGTGGCTTTAGTAGTAAATGGCTACTGCAAAACACTTAAATGGCTGGAATTCTGGACGGACTAACCAGGAAACTATAATCGGCAACTGGCACCTTTTGGTGCCTTGAAATTTTGTTACAGAAGCGGCTATTTGAATTTTCTGTTTTACCAAATGCTGCTGCAAGCGGAAAAAACCTTGCATAAACGCATGTTTGTGTTGGTGTTAATATTACGACAGCGGCCGGCGCAGCTTTCAAGAAAAATTTTTCCTTACCATTCCATCACCTATGTAGCCCCACCTTCTTTTTATTTATCTGACGAAGCCTTGGTATAAAACGTACCGTTCGAACATTTCACCCCATCAGTTTCATTACTAAACCGTACCGGCTACATACGGACGCTATCTTGAAAGAATTCTGGACGGACTGACCAAAAACATGGATATATTCGGCACCTGGCCCCTTTTGGTGCCTCGAAATTTTGTTACAGAAGCGGCTAACTGAATTTTCTGTTTTATTACAAAATGCTGCTGCTAGCGGATAAAACCTTGCAAATATGCATCTTTTTGTTGGTGTTAATTTTACGACAGCGGCCGGCGCCCCATCATTTTGATTCCAAAACTGCACCAGCGACATGCGGACGCTAGGTGATAGCAGCTGAAAGGAGGAAAGACAAGAGTACCGGTCATCTCGTGCCGGTTTTACTCGTTATGCTGACTAAAAAATACTAAAATGGCTGGAATTCTGGACGGACTAACCAAAAACAAAAATATATTCGGCACCTGGCCCCTTTTGGTGCCTCGAAATTTTGGTACAGAAGCGGCTAATTGAATTTTCTGTTTTACCAAATGCTGCTGCAAGCGGAAAAAACCTTGCATAATTGCATGTTTGTGTTGGTGTTAATATTACGACAGCGGCCAGCGCAGCTTTCAAGAAAAATTTTTCCTTACCATTCCATCACCTATGTAGCCCCTCCTTCTTTTTATTTATCTGACGAAGCCTTGGTATAAAACGTACTGTTCGAACATTTCACCCCATCATTTTGATTCCAAACCGCACCAGTGACATACGGACGATACGGATTTTTGTTATAAAGGTTTACAGCTATAGTAATTTGCTAGCAGTTTCGTCTAGTGCTGCTGAGTCGAAGCTAATCATGCATGAAGTTCATTTACTGTCAAATTATTTTCCATCTGTGAATTTCCACTTAAATCGTTCTGGTCTCAAATACCAAATATGTTCGTAATTACTGTCTACTGAAATAGGCAGAATACATCGAATTTGTTAATTCTAATGTTTTTCTTGTTATTTTAAACTACGAACAAATGCTTTTCTAATTTGAATACCTGGGAAGCGGGGATGCCAATATAAATAAGGTTTCATCCATATATGTCATTTATATTATTTATTAATTATTGTTCAAAGCGCTCTAATGTCAGCAAATAAGAAAGCACTGTTAGATGAAAAATATAGAGTCCTACGTCATGCGGTATGTATGAAATGACAGCGATTAAATAAGAGAGATCCATTCTTCTAGTATTCAGCATTCAGAAATACACTGTTAGATAAAATTGCAACAAATACTGGAGTTGCAATTCCCTCTACTATTTGTTTTAATGGAATATAAGAATACGGTAGTCAACGTCATGCGGTCGTGTCTTGAATACCACCCTCCTACTTTTTTAAGCTCCTAAACTCACTTTAGCAGTTGAAAGCGATAAATAATTGTACAAAACAATGGTCTACGCTTGATTTTTTTTTCGCGCTGATCCGAATAGTCATAAACATATGAATAATATCACACACGATGTCTATTTCCTATGATAACGAACACGATACGGTACGAAGCATTTCTGAATTAGTGTAATTCATCGGGCACATTAAAAATCATATTTTTTTATTGCAAAATAATATTCCTTAGAACGAAAAATAGTGGGATACAAAAGTTGACGATAGAAATACTGGCAATTAAATTTATTTGAAATTGTTAAATAGCGCTGATGTTAGGAAAATTCAGAACCCATGTTTTTAATTATCTAAAAATCTTAAAAGAAAATGTTTCAACGCTATGGAAAAATGAAATGCATTACTTGTGATGATGTCGTATCTTCTTCCTGAAGCTGAAGTTTGTATAACCCTGTAACTACTCAAGGTTGCATATTCAATTTTAGAATACTTTTTCGCCGCGAGTCATACGATGTATGACAAACTTGTAGTCTCTAAGTAGTACTACAAGTTTGTCGAATAGTGTAATGCTCTAACTCTTATGCCTGAAGCGTGAGAGCCCATATTCAGTGCAATATTCAGTCAATATTCGCGGTGAATATTATAATACTAGTTGACCCGTAGTGGCTAGCCACTTTTAAAAGGCAAGTTGGACTTATACTTGGACTCACTACAAATACTGGTATTTATTCTAAAATGATGATGCTTCTTCAAAAAATCTAGTTTGGAATCACGATTCAACTATAACAATTCGACAATTTAATGCAGATGATCAACGCTAATTTGAAACTCAAATGTTAACCTTAACTGTGAGAAACAACCTTCTTTCAGTGTATCATGATGGATTGATCGTTTATTTGAAGACGAAGACGAAGACGATCTTGCCTCCAATACGGAACCACTGCACAGAACATTTTTGCCTTTCTCCTAGAAAGGTATAGCAATCACTGGAAAAACCAAAGGTATAAAAGTGCTCCAAAGGGTCGAATCTCGTATATCAATCGACTTAGTTTGACGAGCTGAGCTTTTTCTGTCTGTGTGTGTGTATGTGTGTGTTTGTAACGCTCTCCCAATCTCACTCGATTTTCTCAGAGATGGCTGGACCGATCTTCATGAAATTAATTGCGAATGAGAGGTCTAGTTGCCCCATAAAACCCTATTGAATTTCATTGCAATCGGATTTTTAGTTTAGAGGTTATGTTTAAAAATGTGAAAATCTCGAAACACCATTATCTCAGAAACTACTCAACCGATTTTAACAAAATTGATTTTAAATGAACAAACTACTTAAATAACTCCTAACTTTTGAGTTTCATGAAGATTTAACGTGTGGTTCAAAAGTTATGAAAAGAAACGTCTTCTGAAGACTGTTTAATTTCACTCATGTTTCTCAGAGATGGCTAGACTAATTTCCACAAAATCAGTGTTATATGAGAGGTCTAAATACCCCATAAGACCCTATTGATTTTTTTTGCAATCGGACTATTACTTTGCCTGTTATGTTTAGAAGTGTGAAATCTAGCTATGAAAAGAAACATATTCCGAAGAATACATAAACTCACTCACTTTTCTCAGAGATGGCCGAACCGATTTTCACGAAAACAGTGTCAAATTAAAGGTCTAGCTGACTCATAACACCCTATTGAATTTTACTGTAATCGAACTGTAACTTCGTCTGTAATGTACCGAATTGTGAAAATCACGAAACTTCATTGTCTCAGAAAGTACACAAGCGATATAATGTCATACGAACGAGTCATCTCTCAAGCTTACAAACAACAAACTTCATAACAATTTGATATAAGTTTGAATGAGAAAGGCTGGGTCTGACCGCTAGGTGGATTATTTTGGTTTTTCCATTATCTAACCATTTTCGAAAAAAATTCTAATGATTTATCAATTTTCGTTTAAGCTGTATAATTTAAATAAGAGTTCAATTTTTCAATTGCATGATGTTACATTTCAAGTGAAACTTACAAAACAAACAAAAACAAATGTGATTGAGAAAAATCACAGGAGGGTAGTGGGCAAAGCCACGACCGCAAGGATGAAGTAGAATACTTTTACAAGAAAACCCGGCTGCTTGCGTGTCAGTCATGTTTTAATTTGTTGTTCAATTCAATATCGGATAAGATACCGATCACATCTTGGCGTTATTACTGACAGTGCGAATAAAGTATTCTTGTGATAAAATAAAACAGGGAAAAGCTGATTTAACACTCAAAACTAGACGGCTCATGTGTTGTCAAAATGAGTCAACTTTTCATTGAATGCATTTACTAGTGCCCGCTATCGCACAGAGACTGCATTTCACTAAAGTGCCTCACTGCCTCAGCTGCTATCGATGCTAAACCCACTGCAACTGCTACGCTATTCGTAGCCATGCTAATGTTTTGGCCGCTATACGCTGCTATTGGTATCCACTGTTCCTGCATCAGCTGGCCCAGCTGCTATCGATGCTGAGATCCGCTGCAACTAGTGCACTATCCATTGCCATGTCACAGCTGTGGCCGCTATCCGCCTGGTATCCACAGCACTGCTACTGCTGCTGCTAAGGGAAGACTGCTGTTGTCGCTGTCTAGAACTATTATGAGCGGCTTCGACTGAAACAGGCTCTTATAAAGGGATGAAAAACCTATCGATAGTTATCGATAGTGGTAGGAAATCATTGATAACTATTGATAGCCATTTCAGTCGATATTTCCCATCCTGACTCTTATACAGACAAATAGCAAATTTAAAATGACATACACAGTACCAAAAAATGAAATTTACAACTAATACAAATGAAAGCACATAACGATTTCTAGCACATAAAGTGGAAAACATATACAATTCCACACCGTAAATGATGTACAATACAGAATCGTTTTAAGACATGTAAATTTGTACGTTAATTGATATAAACTTAAAGCTTCGAATATAAATATGCATGCAAATTCACAATATATTCATTTACTTTGCATGTGAATATAATGCCACACGGAATATTACGTGGTTTCCAATGCTCCATTTATGTGCATTTAAAGTAATGTAAATTTTTTTTACTGTGTAGTCTATGATTCTGTCGACCGTGCTTGGAAAGCAATCATATTAACGACTAATCAGACCAGTCGAATTTTGCGCTTCAACGAGGTTTGACCATTCTCAATAATATAGTTGCTTGTCATGATTTGGACTTGATAACTTTTGAATTTTAATTATGCGAAAAATTATTTTTTATGCTGATAATGAAAGCTTTTCGGATGTTGTGCTCATGACTGAAGCAAAAGATAAATCAGTTCGTTCTGTGACACGCAGATGAAACCAAATATATATCTGTTCTAAATTTCTTGAAAGTGTAAATTGATTTAAGAGAAAATATTAACATTAATGTAAATGCTATCGACTGTGACGTGTATCTATTATTGCTTGGATTTTTGGCTCATCAGTCTTTAAGCTGAACTAAACGAAGTACTGCCTCTTTTCCTTCAACGTTTGGACAATATATTTTGTCTTTATCAAAAAGTCTACAAAAAACAAAGCAGAGATGTGTTTTTCCTATTCTAAAACCTTTTCCGAATGTCTGATACTTACTAAAACTTTTCGTTTTGTTTTCATTTGTAACTTATATAATGCATAATTAACCGTGGTCTGTTTGCGTTTATCACATAAAATGGAACTATTTTAAATAATTTTTGTCATTGAATAATCTAGAAAAACTTTTACTCGGAAAAACATTATTTATGGTCACAATTGTTAATCATCTACTATTGTGTTGTCGAAATTTTATCTAGATCAGATTGTCTGAGTGCGCATGATTGTCAGTTTCATGACGTCTATGAATTTTATGTCGTTTATTATTGTTCTTTACTGTGTTAAACACACCTGCATAAATAGAACTTAACCCGTCTGTATCACTTTTCTTGTTAACTGTATTGTTGTTCGTTGCTATGTGGCATATTTCCAGAATCGGTAGTGCTGTTGTGTTTCTGTGTTGATCGAGTATTTTAACATTGTTAAGATCAAATGTGTGTTGGGTTCTAATACAGTGGTGCAAGAGTGCTGTCTTTTCACTTAGTGTTGCTAATTGTGGATCTTCTATGTCGGTGCCTGTGTCAACAAGTTTCTGCAGTGCATTCAAGTTCGATCTGTGTCCGCTAATTCGTGTTTAAACTTGTTTGTAGTCATGCCAATATATTGTGAACTGCAGTCGTTGCATGAAATACTATAAATAACTTTGGTGTGGTCGTCTTTTGCTATTTTATCTTTTGTTTGTGTATAATATTGTTTGGCCATGTTTGTCTTTCGTGTGGCTAACTTAACTGTTTTGTAATCGTTTTTCAGGAACTTACTGATCTTATCGGTGAGATACGGAATGTATGCTATTGACCGGTAAGTGTATTCCAGGTGTTCACTCGGCGATTGGTTGGAACTATGTTGCTCGGTACTCCTACAGTTTCTCTGGTTGATCAGGCGATGTCGCAGTGTCCTAGGGTAGTCGTTCAGCTTCAAATGTTGGTCCATTATGTTGACTTTTGCAGACTCCGATAGGCCGGTGGACAACCTGTTCACTCTACTAATAAAATTGATGGCCATGTTTATTTTTTGGTGAGGTGGATGCGCCGAAAAATAGTTTAGAAAACGGCCACTTGCAATCGGTTTTTGGTACCATTCCGTCGATATATGTTGATTATCGTGTCTGACAAGTAGCATGTCAAGGAAAGGTAACCGGTTGTTTTCCTCTGTTTCACAGGTAAACTGAGCACGTAGTCAAGCTGATCGAGTGGAATGGCAGTGACTAAATCGTCGACATATTTTTTGATGAACGGCACTTTGATTTTAAGCTGTTTGAGTACGCAATCAAGCAATACCTCTGTGACAAGCTCCGCTACAATTGGCGATAAAGGGTTGCCCATAGCTGTTCCGAAGACCTGTTGGTGGTATCGTCCATAAAATTTGAAGAAACTAGCGTCGATGCAAAATTCAACCAGCTACAGAAACAGGTCCAAGCAAATGTTCTTAGCGTTTGGTCTTATTTGGTCCCAGTAACAAATTACGTCATGGCATACTAGTTCCTTTGGAATGCATGTGAACAATGAAACCACATCCAATGAAATCAACGATTATCCAACAGGTAACGTGACAGTGTTGATGAAATCGCAAAACTCGAAGGAAACTTTAATGATAGTGCATACAACATTAAAGATTCCTTCGAGTTTTGCGATTTCATCAACACTGTGTAGAGGTTGTCCACCAGCCTATCGGAGTCTGTAAAAGTCAACATAATGGACCAACATTTGAAGCTGAACGACTACCCTAAGACACTGCGACATCGCCTGATCAACCAGAGAAACTGTAGGAGTACCGAGCAACATAGTTCCAACCAATCGCCGAGTGCACACCTGGAATACACTTACCGGTCAATAGCATACATTCCGTATCTTACCGATAAGATCAGTAAGTTCCTGAAAAACGATTACAAAACAGTTAAGTTAGCCACACGAAAGACAAACATGGCCAAACAATATTATACACAAACAAAAGATAAAATAGCAAAAGACGACCACACCAATGTTATTTATAGTATTTCATGCAACGACTGCAGTTCACAATATATTGGCATGACTACAAATAAGTTAAAACACGAATTAGCGAACACAGATCGAACTTGAATGCACTGCAGAAACTTGTTGACACAGGCACCGACATAGAAGATCCACAATTAGCAACACTAAGTGAAAAGACAGCACTCTTGCACCACTGTATTAGAACCCAACACACATTTGATCTTAACAATGTTAAAATACTCGATCAACACAGAAACACAACAGCACTACCGATTCTGGAAATATGCCACATAGCAACGAACAACAATACAGTTAACAAGAAAAGTGATACAGACGGGTTAAGTTCTATTTATGCAGGTGTGTTTAACACAGTAAAAAACAATAATAAACGACATAAAATTCATAGACGTCATGAAACTGACAATCATGCGCACTCAGACTGTTGGGGCTGCAGTGGACTGTGACTGCGCCGGTCGGTAAACGTTGCTTGCGTTCCCAGCGGGAACCAAGCCGGATGGGAGCAGGACCCTTTCGTTCCTTCCCAGGAGGGCAACTAGATTGGCCGGACTCCTTTGATCAGCTTCGCCTCATGAAGCCGCGACGTGATTGGCCTGGACTAGCCCACTTGGCTAGCAGCAATCAAACTCGAAGATATGAGCCTTGAAAAAGACTCTGGAGACGGAGGACAGAATGTTCGGCGGTCGGGTGCAAACACAGAACTACTGTTTACACGAATTTATTCATTTTTCTCTTCTTCTTATTCTTAATATCTATTCTTCGCGTTAAAGTTCTTCGCGGTGACGCAACTTTTGCCCACCAATGCTACTGCTACTGCAACTACTATTATTGCTGATATTGTTCTCCTTTCACTGTCTGCTTTCTACTGTTTACCGTATCGCGGTTGGAAAAATACTAATAAATGCTGCCGCATCTGTTGCTCTTTTATATCATTCCGCAGTGCTAATGTATACAAAGGGGCGGGGCTGAATCTCACACCGCTGTTTACCTACTGCGACGCAATTAGTGGATAGAAAGCGTTCGCTCGCTGCCACTCTGTCGCTTCAGTTCGAACAGGTTGGACTGAACACAGACAATCTGATCAAGATAAAATTTCGACAACACACTAGTAGAAGATTAACAATTGTGACCATAAATAATGTTTTTCCGAGTACAAGTTTTTCTAGATTATTCAATGACAAAAATTATTTAAAATAGTTCCATTTTATGTGATAAACGCAAACAGACCACAGTTAATTATGCATTATATAAGTTACAAATGAAAACAAAACGAAAAGCTTTAGTAAGTACCAGACATTCGGAAAAGGTTTTAAAATAGGGAAAACACATCTCTGCTTTGTTTTTTGTAGACTTCTTGATAAAGACATAATATATTGTCGAAACGTTGAAGGAAAAGAGGCAGTACTTCGTTTAGTTCAGCTTAAAGACTGATGAGCCGAAAATCCAAGCAATAATGAAAATATTAACTCTTCAATTAGGTTTTTATTTCATCCTGAAAAGGAAAATTTGTTGTTTAATTCAATGTTTGATAACATGCCGATCACATCTTTGCGTTATCACTGGCAGTGCAAATAAAGTATTCCTTGGGAGAAAATAAACACTGGAAAGCTTTCCAGAACGTTCTTTTCATTGGATGCATTTACTTGTGTACCTGCTATCGCTCAGAGACAGCATTTCACTAAAATGCCACACTGCATCAGCTGGCCCTGCTTATATTGATGCTGAGGCCAACGTCAACCGCTGCGCTATCCCCGTTGCCATAGTAGTGGACGCTTCTGTTGCCATTGGTATCCACTGCCATGCATCACCTGGTCCTGCTATCGATGCTGAGACGCGCTCCGCTATCCGTTGCCATACCACAGCTGTGGCCGTTGTCCGCTGCACTGCTACTGTTGCTGTATTCACGCTGCTGCTAAGGGAGGACTGCTGTTTTTGCAGTCTAGAATTATTATGAGCGGCTTCGGATGAAACAGGCTCTTATATAGGCCAAATAGCACATTTCAAATGGCAAGGTCTATGATTCTGTCGACCGTGCTTGGGAAGCAATCATATAACGACCAATCAGAGGCCGAAGTTTTCGTTTTGACAAGGCTTGACTATTTTCAATAGTACAATAGTGTAAAAAATAAAATCACAATTATATGCATTTGTGAAGAATCTTAGAAGATTTTTCAATCGATTGCTGCAAGAACGAAGGAAATCCATTGAATAGTAACCGATTTATTTGCATTTGAAATTGGACATATTTTTCACTTTTTTCGGTTTTAGTTTTTCATTCCACATCCCTATGTAGCCGAACTTCCTGAGAGAAGTATTCTACTTCAAAACATAACAATTTGCAAAATAGTTGCCTACGATACTGAACTACTCCAGAAACCATTCACTCGTGCAAAAGTTTGCCTCCGTACTTTATAATAGTCATGGCAAAGCCTAGAATAACTGGGTACTGACGTCTCCTAATCATTATTGGGCAGTTCAAATCACTCTGTGATACTCCGGTATAACCTCACATATGATAAGCCTGTCCCCCGCGTTCCCTTGTTCCTGGTTTTGAACATGAAATGTGTGGTGTAATCCTTGAATGTGTATAAGGTTTTTAACAGGAAATACACTAAGGTCTTTTTACGCAGATTTTGAAATTACCGCGTTTATTATGCGCATTTTGGATTCTACGCAGATTTTTCAGAACGGTCGTTTTTGTCGCAGTTTTTTTACTGGCAATTCATTTTAAAATCGCTTATTCAGAATGTCTGAGAATCGTTCGTTTTACATTTTTCCTTGATGTTCAGCTCAGTTCGTAGGTGAAAATAACTCTGCTGTTTATTCATTTTTTTAAGTATTTAGCAGAAATGGTTGAAAATCTTGAGAAAATTAAGTTATCTACGCGAATTACGGAATTTAAGCGGTTTTTTTACGTCGATTTTGGAATTTGTCTTGTTCTTTTTTTTTTTAACAAATCAAATGAATATGAATATTGAGAATAGGTTATGTTTCCATTTATTTCTAATACAAAAAATCGAATGCCCTTTAATCGAATACCGTCCGCAGATACGTATTTCGGTTGCTACATACAACCATCATTAGTGCTTATGTGAACTGTTGATGAGCATAACTGAGTAATCCCCTTTTTATATGCGTGTAGGTAGGTAGAAGTAGGTAGAGCGAAAGTTAGGGTGACAGAAAGAAAGAACATCAAATCAAATGCTTGGATTTTGTAGGATAGTACCTATGCTGGATTCCAGAGAAATCCGAAACTATATAGCGATTTAATAACGTAACTGGTGATATTTTTACACATCGGAAAATGAATTATCGCTTTCACCATACAGTTTGTACGTCGGAGTATAGTTAAAGGATTACGTTGGAGCTCTTGTTTTAAATAACCCATCATGTATTTGACTTTTTCATAGTCGGGTACTGTCTTATGCCATCACTTAATAATCTAATTTTGATGGAGCTGTATGATGTTACAGCACTAATTGGATTTGTTACTATAGATTGACGTTTATAATCAACTGATAGTGGTTTGGTTAATTTCGAATCTCTGGGACATGCTGAAGATTTATGACACTACGTTACTTTTACATCCCGAAATCATCTTCATCTGTCTTCAGCGAAGCATTATATTTTTGGCGGTTTTTGTCGATGCAACTGGATCAGAACATTTAGCCATGTGCGAATAATAACACGTGTGCCTAAGAAAGTTAAAACTTATTTTTTTTTATTCTCGCTTATTTTCCGTCGGTCTAGTTCCGCCACTGTTGTGGCCAATCACCGACGCCCAGGGAGGCGACTCCACACCCAGGACCCTAACTCACGACCCGTTTATTAACGGACCGGCGCCAACGGCTTTACTTCCTCAGGCGATGGAAGGCGTGATCCCAGAGATTTTTTGCCTCAGAAAATCTCCCGGTGTCGGCTAGGATTGAATCTAGACCAGTTGGGTTGGTTGTGAGTGGATCACGCCACCTCACAACCATCGACACCTATGTCGGCGGTGGGATTCGAACCCAGGCGTCGAGCGTGGTTGGCGGAGACGTTACCAACCACACTAGGCCCCCGCTAAAGTTAAAACTTAGTTCACTCTGATTTCCTCACGCTTCAATGCGTCCGTATCAGGCGAGAGGAGGTTTGTAGAGATCTAAACGCAATCAATGGTAACTTGTAGTTACTACACATAAAAAAAAATAACAAACATTGGTGTACCTCAGGTTCATAGTTTGCTAGGAAAGAAGACAGTTTTAGTAACTTGCCTTTGGCGTGTGCGTGACCACTGACAGCTTACGAAACTATATATATTCCGATTCACCGCGAATATTGGCTGAACATTGCGCTGAAAATGGGCTCTCAAATTTTGGGCACAAGAGTTAGTGCATTGCTTCCTTCAACAAACTTGAAACATTACTTTAGGATTGCAAGTTTGTCGTACATCAAGTGAGAAAGTTGTACTTGTGAAGCGAGCTCTCAGTACGCGGCAAATTGAATGGAATTGACACCCCGACATTGAATATGCAACCTTGAGTACTAGTACTCTACAACTTCTCCCTTTTTTCGGAGTTATTGTTTTTGTTCACAAAGTCATTTAGACGAACTGATTTTTAAATGGTGGATATCATTTTCCAGGATCCTTTCAAGTACTGGCTGTGTTAGTGTAGACTAGACTAGACTAGACAAAGTCATTTAGACGAACCGGATTCTTGATTTCACGACGAGGTCAAACTCCTCTTGATACTTTTTCTTCACTGTCTTTCGGTGCGGTTATAGATGGAGATTCGGTGTCACTAGCAACTGTATTACCTAACTGTAACAACTTCATATGAGCCAACACTGTGAATTCTTCTGGATTGAAATTTGACGCTAGTTTGTTATCCTTGATCGTTCCTTTTGCTACAACCGTATCCCCAAAAGCAAGTTGCCGGGATTTCAAATGGCGACACCGATCCGAGTATTCAGCACTTTTATAATACGACAATCTGTTTAAATTGCCGACGTATTTTGGTGGCTTTTTTCAAGGGAAGCTGTATTTGATAGTGAAAATGTTTAGGGGTTTAGTACAATATAATGTCATGCAAGAGTCACTCACTTGAATTGTGTCGTACTTGTCTGGATGGTTGTTCACCAACGGTAGGAAGTCCTGCAGTGCTGTCATGTTGTCTAAGGGCATCTTCAGCGGTGGTCTATTTTTGAAACAACTTTATACTAGATTTACACCAGCGAAACCTGAATAGAACCAGCTAATATAGACCAACTTTTCGTTCTCCGCACCGGTGTTGTATATCTTGTTGTTTTAAACCGCGGACATCTGTCACACTGTCAACAATTCAATACCCCATGCTTGTTATAATAAAAAACACTCAATATTCAACAAACGGAAATTCGATCATTTTTACGCACATTAAACGATTACTTTGGCGAGACACTTTATATCCACAAGACTTTATGGATTTGACGGTTTGACCCGAGCGTCAGTGACATTTCTCAGCATGGATTGGTATGATCGAAAATTCCTGCTAGAAGTAGGGTTTCGGAGGATAGCGAAAAATATTTGATCGCGTAGGTGTTCATCTTCCGTTTTCGTCTCATCAATCTTTCAAAATCTTGCAGTTCCTAAAACTTGGTTTGGGTTTTGAGGATATTGGGTGGCATTGCGCAGCTTGATTCGAACAAATTCCGCTAATTTCGAGTAGGTCACATACTGCCAGTTATGCTTCAAGCTTAAAAGGAACAGTCATTGTCATTTGTCCTGCGGCTCATCTAACCCGCAAAGTCAAATAATACGAAAAACGAAACATAACGCCCCCCAGCGATCATTTAGTTTTGTTCGAGTTGCTCGAAACAAAACGCTCAATGTCACCCCAGCATTTTAAACGTTTTCAGTTCAGTGTCTACGAGGAACATTTTTCTGGCCTCTTAAGTTCTCCTCTAGTCCTAATACAATTAAGGCGAATAGCCAACATATTTGTCGGTTTCCTTGAAGCCAAAAACGACAAACCTGTTCATTTTCTTCTTCAGAAAAGCCTCAAAAATGAATTGTGAATTGTCATAAAAAATCTTTGTTTTGTTTTTATTCCCCAACACTCGCAAAACGCTTATATGGAAATAGCTAGAAATGAGGTATTCAATTAAAATATGACATTTTACCCACCTATTGGAAGCGTACAAAAGTTTTTGTTTCAAAAATAGACCAAAACGTATACCAGCTTCAAATTTTTCAATTTAGATCTGGTATAAAACAAAATTTACACCACCGGTGCAGCAGTGAATTTGAGTTTGTTCCAAAAAAATAGAACAAAACAACGATTTGGACCACCGCTGAAGATGCCCTAATGTTCGAGGACGGATATATTTTGGTGGGTTTTTCTTTCGAAAACTGCTAATTTTGGTCACTGGAAATCATCAGTCTTGCACTTCATATAACGTTCAGTTCAAAATGGTGTTTGAGTTTGATTATTGCGGGAACGTCGAATATTATTTTTGAGTGTGTGTAAGATCCCAGCATAAGCGGTATTGATGCCATCAATATCCGCTCGATGGTTAACAGTGTTAACAGTATTGGAAATGTGACACATTTCTAACATCGCAATGTCCAAGCATGTCTACTCTTATCCAATATTTTCACCTTTATAAGATCGAACATGTGTTTGTTTGTGACAATGTGTTCCATCATAGTTGTCTTACTCCTGAGCTGGAAACGTCGGGCAATTTGAACAGATTGTCGTATAATGTATAATATGATAAGACTGAGAAAGCCAGATTAATCCTATCCGTATAACTTATAGCAGTCTTCATGCTTCCCGTTCATCCCATTTACTTTCTCGACCTCCCCTTTGCATGCGACCAGTACGGCGTTGTCTTTCTCGCTCAATATAATATAGCTAGCAATAGCTTAGGAATTCCTCACCTATGAACTGCGGTCCGTTTTCTGTCTTTCAAGTTTCAGGCATACCAAACCGACAATAGGTCTCGTGAAAAGCTCTTACGGGCAAGATTGCTGTAATCTGCTTCATGACAATGACTTCTACGAATTGGCTAGAATAGTCCACGATTACTATTAAATTATGTCCGGAAGGCAGAGGTCCAATTAAATCTGCTGCTAAATCTGCCCAAGGTTTCTCAGCTATCCTTGTCGATCTGATTGATTCTGGAGGCTCCAGAGCTGCCACTATTGTACATGATTTGCAGAGTTTTACCGTCCTTTCAGCCTATTTGTCGATTCCAGGCCACCAAACCTTCTGACGCAATCTTCTCTTCATTGTTGCAATTCCGGGATATGACTTATGAGCGAGCTCTAGGATCTTATCTCGAAGCGCAGTCGGATTAACCAAATGGTCTCCGCGCATAATCACATTTCCTGTGCGATACAATTCCGATTCGAATACTTTAAAAGGTTTAACGCTTTGTGACCTTGCTGCTTTTTTTCTCAACTGCATGAACTGTGATCGCTCTCGGAACTATTAACGATGTCAAACTTCTTATATATACTTCAATATCTTCATCAAAAGGATTCGGCCTTGTAATCGATAAACATGACAGCACATCTGCTATGTTTGTTGCTCCTGGCTGAAAGATTATGTCAAATTGATGAGTTTGAACGCGTAAAACCCACCTTTCGGTCCTGGGGCACGGCTTGGAGCGTGGACTGAAAAGGCAAGCCAAGGGCTTACAATCCGTTATAAGTTTGAATTTTGTTCCCAACAAGTAAAGACGAAACTTTTCGACGGCCCACCCAAAGCAAGGGCTTCCCTTTCAGTTATTTCTTTTCCAAATCTGTAAAGGACTTACTGGCGGAAGCAATGATTTTTTGTTCCTTCCTTTGGTTATCCTGAAGTGAAACTGCTCCTAGTCCGGTTGAACTTGTATCCGTAACCAAAAAATTTGTTTCCTTTGGATCGAAATATCCAAGGTAGATATTTCCGACTTGATATAGCTTCAAAAGTGCTGTTCCTCTTTCCAAGTGGAGCTCTTCTCTTAAAAGACTCTCTTCGCATCAGTTTTGCTGGCAAGGTTAAGTAAGAACCTTCCTACGTACGTAATCAACCCTAAAAAACTGCGGAATTCAACGACATTCGAAGGAGAACGGATTTGTTGGGCTGCCTGGATTCTACTGTCAGTTAGCCAAATACCGTTGCTCGAAAGCTGGTACCCCAAAAAATCTAATTTCCTCACGCTAAATTGGCACTTCTGTGAGTTAAGCAATATTTCATAACTTTTGAACCTTTCCAGTAGTGCATGTAGACGTCTGTCATGCTCTTCTTATGATCTCCCAGGAACAACCACACCAGCAAGGTATACTATAACTCCATCTAGACCAGCCACAACAGTCTCCATTACTTTTTGGTACGACTCAGCTCAGCTCAGCTGATACCAAACATCAGTTTTTTATATCTATCGAAGAATAATAGGCAAACTGTTAGGTTTCCAACCTTTTTTTGTTTTTTTTTTAATGTCTTATATATCTCATTTTGGTGGTAGGCTTCTCTTATATCAGCCTTAGAGAAAAAGACTGCTACACGGATTCTTCCCAAAAGTTCGTCGATGACAGGTAATGAATGTTTCTCGCACAGAACCACACAGTTTGCTCTACGTATATTCACGCCGGATATGTACGATGTAGAGCTTCGCCGTTATCTTATTCTGACTTGCCTTAACCACGGCCGTGAATATTCCGGTGACTTTCAAGACATCTTTGCTGGCGTACGCCCTCAATACTTCATTTCCTTGATTCGAAAAACACTGTACTTGAACTGCTTGTTGTATTCGTTTCCAAACCGGAAAGGAAATAATATTTGCGTCTGCACCGGAATCAATAGTCATGGGTACCTCGACTCCTGCGACCACAAAGTGAAAAACGGTTCAACCCATTTGAATGCGCGACGGACTTCGCTGCTCGGATGGAATGTGAAATTGTTGAATTTTCTAAGACACGTTTTATTGAACACGATTATATTTGACCGAAATTCTTCTGCTTAAAAAAGCCCGGAGATGTGTATCTATGTGATAATTTATTTCGACTGAACTCTCGAAAGAGCTGCGTATGGCTTATATGTACATTCAACTGACAAAGATAGGAGAAAGCCTATTAAGAACGACTTCTCTCGCTATCCGAAAGCTAGTGATAAGGAAGGTATAGTTTCTAGTGCGATCTGCTGAGTGAGCGAGATCGATATTTCGTAATCTTTAGTACTAATCCTATTAAATATTAGGGATGCTCGAACATATGCCGGCCCCTGTTGAAAGGTCGCACCTTTCAACCAGTTAGAATGGGATGGAGTTCACGTCGTCGGCTATCTCTGCTGCCGTTTTCGGCTAACGTCAATTCATAGATCTCCTTGTCGTCTGGTCCACGCTGTCGTAACCGAGTCCAGACAGCCGATCAGCTGTTCTACCATTGTTGCCGCTTCACCGTGTGACGTCATGGGAATTCCGTTGTGACTCTTTTGTGATATATTTTATTCAGTCCAATTGTGTCTCGCTGATGTCGTTGGAGTCAATCAGGGCAAAATCCACAGCATCAGTAATCGTCTAAAGTCGATCAAGGTTGGGCATACTCGTGGATGAGGGATGAAGTAGCCTTTGATGCTCAGCACATGTCGGAGGATAAACATTCTTTAAGTTTTTTGCGAACTTGTAAATAGACAATACTCACAGGGCACGGAGGCGCAAGGGCCTCCGATCGTTGCGCAGTGTTGGTGACTGCGATAGAATATAAGTATTAAAGTATTTGCAGGTGCACGGGTTTTACAATGCAGGTGCACACTGTCGATCCAGACCATCATCAGGGCTGGGCGTACTCGTGGATGGGGGATGGAGTAGCCATCGATGACCAGAACATGCCGGGGGACGAAAATTCATTAAGTTTTTTGCAAGATCAATAAAAATAACACTTACTGAATCGGAGGCCCTCAGGCCTCCGTTCGTTGCGCAGTAAATATACTGCGACGGAAGATTTAATTGTTGGTAGAGCTGATGCTGGCGGTACTACCATCGACTGTGGGTTGACAAATGGGGAGCACGCAGATTTTTGTTATTGCTCGTCAAAACTCTCCATCTGCTGTCCGAACGTCTACAACTCGGATGTTTCCGTCCTCAGCTCGTATTATGTTGGTGACTCGACCATATCTCCACTTGAGGGGTGGGAGGTTGTCTTCCTTCACGAGAACCATTGTACCAACAGTGATGTTATCACGAATGCGGGTCCATTTTGTGCGTGGTTGAAGGCCAGATAAATAGTCGGTTGTCCAGCGTTTCCAAATCCGCCGTAAAAATTCCTGAATCATTTGCCAGTGGTCAAGACGATTTCGAGGGACTTCCGAGAGGTTGGGCTCAGGAATGGATATCAGGGGACGAAAACTTCCAGGTCATCTGGGTCTGCTGTCAATGGTGTCAGTAGCGTTACGAAGCCGTCCTGCGACAGGATGGTATTTCCAATTGTTCGGCGGAGGTGATTTTTAAACGACTTTACTGCCGCTTCCCACAATCCTCCAAAATTTGGACTGCGAGGCGGGATGAATTTGAACGTGATGCCATCATTTGCGCAGCAGTTTATTACCGCGCCTTGGTGTTGTTGTGAGCAAAATTGCTTATGCAAATCTCTTAACTCTCTTGCTGTACCTTTGAAGTTAGTCGCGTTGTCGCATTCGATGATGTTTGGTCGTCCTCGTCGAGCGATAAATCGATGCAGCGCTGCTATGAATGCTGCCGTTGAGAGGTCGTAGACAAGCTCTACATGGACTGCCTTAGTGACAAGGCACACGAAGATTGCTACGTAACATTTGATGGGAGGCGATCTTTTCACTTGGCGGTAGTGGAACGGACCACAGAGATCTACGCCAGTATTGAGAAAGGGCAATGCTGGAGTAACTCTCTCGTGAGGCAGATCTCCCATGAGCTGCTCTAGTACAGAAGGACGACAGCGGAAGCAATTTATACACGAGTGTACTATTTGTCGCGCCAGATCACGAACACGTAGTGGCCAGAATTTTTCTCGAACGCAAGCAATAAGTAATTGCGGCCCTGCATGCAGGTTTTTTATATGATAATAGCTCAAAATAGCACTAGTTAACGGATGTCTAGCCGGTAGAATCATTGGTTGCTTTCTGTCTTCTGAAATGGATGCGTGCCTAAGTCGCCCACGAACTCGCAAAATTCCGTCAACGAGAATTGGAACATGACTTTTTAGTTTGGAATTTGCACTAACTTGGCCGGTTTTAACAATTGCAGCAATTTCTTGTTCGAAAACTAATTTTACCAGAGTTTTTATTGAATCGTTCAATTCTGTTGTTCGAAGGAATCCCGATTTACGCTTATTACGGTTAGCTGCGGTAATGTTGTGGATGAAACGCTGAATGTATGCTACGAGTCTTACAAGTTTCGAAAACGACGAATGAAACGAAAATATTTCGTTTGGTGGATATATTCGAACAGGTAGCGAAACTGACCGTTCTCCTAAGATCTGAGCTGGAAGTTCGAAAGTAGTTTGAGTATTCAAAGGCGGCCAAAATCGAGAGGGTTGCTTTAGCCATTCAGGACCACTCCACCATGCTGATGAAGCTTTAAGTTCCGCAGGAATCATACCACGCGAGATTATGTCTGCAGGGTTGTCAATACCTGGCACGTGTGCCCAGGTGCAATTAGCTGTAAGGTGTTGCACTTCGGATACTCTGTTGGCGATGAACGTTCTCCAGCGAGATGGTGAGCAGCCAAGCTAGTGAAGAGTTATCATTGAATCTGTCCAAAATAGAGCCTTCACATTCAACGATGTGCTGATGTTGACCTTGTGGTACAGATGACTTAGTAGCATTGCCGATGACAGCTCTAGTCGCGGTAAGGAGAGACGCCTTTGCTTCTTAGAATCGCCAAGAGGAGCTACCTTGGATTTGGCTGCTATGAGACTTACAAAAATGTTTCCATCACTGGATACGGTTCGCAAAAATATACAGGCTCCGTAGGCTTTTTCTGACGCTTCACAGAAGCCATGTATTTCGGTAACTGTCGGGGAACTGCTGGAAACCCATCGAGGAATATCAATTAATGCGAGGTCATTCAAACTGTGACGAAAATCTTTCCAATATTGTTGCTGAGTCACATCCAATTGGTCGTCCCAATTCTTTGATTTTCTCCAAAGAGATTGTATAAATATATTTGCTATCACTACAATTGGCCCAATTAGCCCAAGAGGATCATAGAGACGAGCAGTATCCGAGAGTACGATGCGTCGAGTAATGGTTAATTCCTTTGACCATTCAGGAACGAAATAGCTAAACTGGTCGTTTATTGGATGCCACTGCAAACCCAGTGTCTTTATTGGTGTTGAATTTGAGTCTAGTGCAAGCGTCGTACGCTCATCGCGCAGTTCCGTAGGTATTTTTCCCAACAGTACAGAAGAATTTGATGACCATTTACGAAGGCTAAAACCGGCAGACTGTAACAACTCTAGAAGTTGCACACAAAGCAGTTCCCCCGTTTGCTCATCATCGATACCAGTTAACATATCGTCAACATAAAAGTCCTTAGCTAGGACAGTTGCTGCGAGGGGAAAGTCCTTTGATCCATCCTTTGACAACTGCTGAAGGCATTTGGTGGCCAAGTATGGAGCAGATGCGGTACCGTACGTGACCGTCGTAAGCTCAAAGGTTTTGAGCGGTTGGGACGATGAATTGCGCCAGATAATTCGCTGCAGTGGATAGTCTGAATAATGAATGCGAATTTGGCGATACATTTTTTCGATATCTGCTACTAAGACAAATCGATGCATTCGAAATCGTAGAATGATAGCCAGCAAATCGTCTTGGACGACTGGGCCTACCATGAGCGCCTGGTTCAGTGAGATACCGCTATCCGTTTCACACGATGCGTCGAATACTACTCTCAATTTCGTAGTTGTACTATCCACCTTTTCTACACCATGATGCGGGAGATAGTATGTCTTGAAATTGGGGGATGGTTCATCATCGTCAATTTCCCGCATATGATTTAATCGATAATACTCATTGATAAACTCCGAATAAGCGCTCTTTTGTTCAGGGTTGCCATCTAGGCGCCGCTCTAGTGCGGAGAACCAACGCATTGCTATCTGCTTAGAATTTCCCAATTGGTTGATAAGTGAGGCACGTAGCGACCGGAGTGATCGCGAGAAATAGTAGTCGCAAAATGATTTTCACATGCTGTTTCCTCGAGCGAATTAGTACTGTTTAACCAGCACGATTCAATGTCCCAAAAATGCCTGATTTGATCGTCGAGAGATTCGAAATGAGTAATATGCGCTACCATCGGTGTCGGACTTTGTATCATTCCAACCTTTCCTGAGGCTACCCAACCAAATACTGTTTTTTGAAGAATTGGTTTTTCTGGACCCAATTTCATGAATCCTTCCAGTAACAAACCGTAGTACATTTCCATTCCAATTAGAAGATCGATTGCGCTTGGTTTGTGGAATTGCGGGTCAGCTAACACGATACCAGCTGGAATCTTCCATAGTGAGCTAGTTAGACATCTGATTGGTAGCTCTCGAGTTATTCGTTTGAGAATATGACACCGAGCTTCTGAGACGAAATCTGAGCAATGTGAGCCCAACTGAACAATGACGGCATGATTCGAAACTACGACAGAATTGCCTACACCCCCAATTTCCTGATGACAGAACTGACGACGTAGTTGGAGCTTTTGTGCTAGGTTTTCCGTTATGAGACTCAGCTGAGATGCAGGATCCAGCAGTGCTCTGGCCCAATGAATGTTTCCATACGAGTCAAACGTTTTGACTATTGCTGTTTGTAACAGCACGGTAGCAATGCTGTTTGTAACAGCACGGTTGTGGATACGAGACTGGAAACAGTGACCTTGTGCGACTGGGTTTCTGCTGACGACCCAGATGGTATGTGCGAGGAGGACTGAACTGAATTGCGAGTTTGGTTGCCTGGGGTGGATGCTGGTATGATTGCAGCAGAATTGATCGCGGGTTGCGATTTCGATTGAGAGTGTGAGCGATCATTCGAAGACTGGTGGAGCATAGTGTGGTGTTTTTGGTTACATACTCTGCATGTACTAGATGAGCAATTACGAACTATATGGGAGGACGAGAAGCAATTTATGCATAGATTTTTTCTTTTTACTTGATCAAAGCGTTGCGAAACCGATAGGTTTTGGAAAACATCACATTTGAATGCTGAATGCGGAGATTTTGAGCAGAAGGGACATGAATTGGTTGAGGTAGTAGTAACTGCGTGGACTGTATTGAATTTTGGCTTTAATTGACGAAACTGCTCCGCTTTGCAAGAATCTGAGCGAGATTTAGACGGTGTTAACGATTGAAGCACCGTAAGATGTTTACGTAGAAACGTGATGATGTCGTTGTATTTTGGCACTTCGGTTGACTTGTGATGGCTTTCCCATTGTTTAAGCGTTGACGAATCTAAACGGCTGCAGACCATGTGTGCTAACATAACGCTCCAACCATCTGTTGGAATATTCATTTTATCAATCATACAAAGATTTCGCTCAAAATCATCTATCAAACGCATTAAGGATTCATAACACTCACGTTTCATCGGTTCGATTAAAAATAATGAATCAATATATGTTTTCACTACAAGTTTTTTATTGTCGAAACGTTTTTCTAAAATCTGCCACGCGACAGGATAATTGGCAGCTGAAAGCTCCACTGATTCAATCACCTTCCTGGCATCCTTTGTCAATGATGCGATCAGATACGAAAATTTATCTATTTGTGACAATTGGGGGTTGGAATCGATAAACGATTTGAATGTATCACGAAAACTGATCCATTCCGAAAGAGAACCGTCAAAAATCGGAAGCTTTACTTCAGGAAGCTTTACTCGCGACAGAGAACAATTAACATTCGCTTCATTCTGTCTAGCACTGGCAGGAATCGCTAATTCGACGCCTGCATTAGACTCACTAATCTGATTTGTAATAAAACTATATGCCATAACGTAGTCTAATTCAAAGTTTTGACGAATAATACGATTAGCTTCCTCAATCACACGTTGCCCCTCTTCATCGGTATCTGGTACATTGGAACCATCATGTATTAGTTCGATCTGTAGGCGGTTGGACTGGAAATCAGTGTACAAAGAGTCCGCGCGTTGCTTCCATCCCTCTAATTGTCCTCTATCACGCTCTGCATTATATCCTTCGACAAAACGCTTCAAATTGGCCAGCGTATCCAAATAAAATCGCTCTTGGCGAGAAAGTGTCCTCAGTGGCGGCGACATTTCTCAACAAGCTCGATAAAGCAACTCGATTCGAATCCAAATTTACGCTCAGAATGCAGAAAATTGAAACAGAGCACACTATGCAACCACTATTCAATTTATCGGGATGGAAGCAATTCTCGTGGCGGGCGAATAATCAAAATCGTACGAATAAAAGCGTATGCAACCAAATATCTTTTCGCATGTGGTACTTACAGCATCCAGCTACCAGGGTAAACCATGCGCATTGTGTCTCAAAGTCCTATTGTCTCTCGGCACAATGCAGGTCCAAGCTAAGCTGATCTTGCTTGGCGTACTAGCAAGATGAGTGGCCTTTCTCCTCGTGGTTTGTAGATTCACATGTATTTCGTGATCTTGTCACGGCACTAACGAGACCGCCAAATGGTCTTTCGCGCACTTACGAACGACAGCAAAATTGTATGACGGTACGGAACGATGAAGTTCGTTTCACGTTTGTTCGATGCGTGATCGATAGCACGCGACGATATCAGTTTCACATCGACGTTGCAGCGAAATTAGAACGAAAACTACCGATAATTATCTCCGTTGTTAAGAAATATTATACCGGCGATCCGGCTCGAAGGACCAGAAATGAATGCGCGACGGACTTCGCTGCTCGGATGGAATGTGAAATTGTTGAATTTTCTAAGACACGTTTTATTGAACACGATTATATTTGACCGAAATTCTTCTGCTTAAAGAAGCCCGGAGATGTGTATCTATGTGATAATTTATTTCGACTGAACTCTCGAAAGAGCTGCGTATGGCTTATATGTACATTCAACTGACAAAGATAGGAGAAAGCCTATTAAGAACGACTTCTCTCGCTATCCGAAAGCTAGTGATAAGGAAGGTATAGTTTCTAGTGCGATCTGCTGAGTGAGCGAGATCGATATTTCGTAATCTTTAGTACTAATCCTATTATATATTAGGGATGCTCGAGCACCATTGCGAAACATATGACTCTCTAGACCCTACTTTTATACGTGTTGCCGGTCTTGCATACCACTCAGATATCTCTGGTGGTAGTCTTTTACGGTTTGATGGCATGGTAGGATTCTGACTTCCTCTGAATCTAGAACAGTATTTCGAAAAATGCTCCTCAGTATGACATGGATGACAGTTTTGCCTTTTCGCTGGGCACCATTTGCTTGACTTCGAATGACGCGCTAGACCACAAGCGTAGCAACTTATGTTGACTCCTCGATTCATGGCTGGAGTTCGATTCGTAAAGTTTGGTTTGGGATTGTTCAACATTCGTTTGATAATATTCACGTTGATATCACCTCTGTTACCCCCATTGCCACGGAATTTTCCTTCAAATCAGCCCTGGATAATCCCAGAGAAATAATCTCATTTAAAGATCGTGTATCTCGCTTAAGAATCTCGCAACGTCGCTGAAAAATCTCGTCGTCAAGAATCGTAACGTATTAGAATGACATTCCTCTTTTCTAACTGAATAAATTCGTGAAAAAGCGTAAATCATCTTCTCGCATTCCATCCAACGTAAATCTTAACGATGTTCAGTCCAGCTCTAATTTGGAAGCAGCAAACCTTTTCGCTCTTTACTTCGAAAGTGTTTTCAGTAAGACATCACCAGTACCACGTCACAACCGTTTCGCCCACATTCCATCGCAAGACATTAACCTCCCGTGCATCCAGTTTACATCAGACGAAGTGAGGATTGCCATCGATAACCTCGACTCTAAAAAAGGACCCGGAACTGATGGCATTCCACCGCTGTTCCTGAAAAAATGCTGTGCAGAACTGTCAGATCCAATTACATCATTGTTCAACCGATCGCTACGTGAAAGGACGTTCCCGGAAATCTGGAAAACTGCATCTATCATTCCAATTTACAAGTCCGGCAACGTAAATCGAGTAACAAGCTACCGTGGTGTTTCCATTCTATGTTGTTTGGGCAAAGTCTTCGAGAAACTTGTGCACAACGTGCTATATACGGCATCAGCACCTCTCATCTCTGACAGCCAGCACGGTTTTAGGAGACATCGGTCAACTACAACAAACTTGATGTGCTATGTTACCACACTATCACGGGAAATGGAAATGCGGAGGCAAATCGACGCGGTGTACGTTGATTTTGCGAAAGCATTCGATACCGTCCCTCACTACCATATCGTCGAAAAAATGAAGCATATTGGTTTTCCAGAATGGATTTTGGACTGGATTTTGTCATATTTATCTGGCCTCACCTCATATGTTGTAGTAAACTCAGCTCGATCCCGCTCATTTTGTATCGCGTCTGGCGTGCCCCAGGGTAGTGTTCTTGGACCGCTGTTATTCAACATCTATATGAATGATCTATACCTACTCATATCCTCTTTCAAACTCTCTTTCGCCGATGACCTGAAAATATTTCGTGTAGTTGCGTCTACGGATGACCACACTGCCCTTCAGGAGGACATCAACATTTTGCTGATTTGGTGCGATGATAACGGAATGCGTGTCAACGATACTAAATGCAAAATTATATCATTTACCCGCTCTACCAATCCAGTTTATCACCGGTACAGTATAGGAGCTGAAGCGCTCCATCGTGTCTCGTCTATCTGCGATCTCGGTGTAACGATTGACAAAGAGCTTAACTTCAACGACCATATCGGGATTATGACTGCCAAAGCTTTCTCTGTTCTGGGATTTATTCGTCGTCACGCTTCTGAATTCACGGACATTTTTGCTATTAAGTCACTCTACTGCACGTTGGTCCGCAGCATTCTGGAGTACGCTCGCCTGTTTGGTCCCCGCACTGCCTAGGACAAAACCTCGCAGTTGAACGCGTGCAGAAGAAATTTGTACAGTTTGCTTTACGGTCACTCCCTTGGAGCGACCCAGTGGAGCTCCCTCCTTTCCCTGATAGATGTCAGCTTATATGTTTGGAATCGCTGTCAGTCAGACGTGATAAAGCGCAGCGTCTCTTCGTTTTTGATGTGCTTCAAGGAGTAATTGATTGCCCTGCGTTACTCGAGCTAATGCCTATAAATGTCCCTCCTCGTCCTTTCCGTAACTATACTCTTCTGGCTACCCGCTACCACAGAACCAACTATGGATACAACAATCCCTTGGAGAGATGTATTCGCTTGTTCAACGATGTGTACGATAAATTTGATTTCAACATGTCTAGAAATGTTTTTAAAGACCCCACTAGTAGATTAGTTTAGTTTTTAGAATAATATAGAATAAGAACAGTCTGTGCGATATTTTGTCGAAGATGGTGATGTTAAATAAATAAATACCGTTCATAGGCAATCAGACGTTTCGGCTCAAAGTGCTCCTCGAAAACAGCTACAGGCTTTTTTAAAATAAAAAGTACGTGTTTTGCTTCTGGCAAATTTCCGTAAAGATCCTGAGTATCTGGGCCACCAAGATACAGTAGCTTTGCACACATCTCTGATTGATCAGTAATACCACTTGCTCTAAAATAGCATTCGAGCTCTCTTTTCCATCTGGTCCATTCTGGAGCTAGACGCATCTCCTCAACGTTCGTATTGAACGACTTCACCGGTCGAAACGACTCCATCGATGTAATAAAATGAAGCTGAAATCAAACTTGAGCTTCCAGGAATGCCATGACTTTTGATTTTCCAGGAATGCCATGGAATGCCATGAAGTGGATAGGTGATAACCCAGTATTCGATCATAAAATCTTTTCGCTCAGTTTGAATTCGGAGCGATTTTGAGAAACTGTAAAAAAACTATTTATTTTGTTGTTGCACTAAATCAATAAAAGTTTACCTATTGAGCTTCTGTTGAAATCTAATAAATCAAGACCAGCAGCCGATGACATTTAAATAGAACTATAACTATCTGCCATACGGTCTGCCAAACTAGCGAATGGTCTACTCTAGACACCTTTTACTCTGATCAGTTTCAGCACTCAATCCGGAATAAAAAACCTTTTCAGCATTTAATTTCATTTGCATCCAGTATTCGACAGCATACATACTCCTTAGTTCCATCGTTTCGAACACAAATTTGTTTGGAAAAACAGTCTATATCACTTC